>NC_142362.1:28403154-28716209 GCF_059441175.1 Urocampus carinirostris | reverse complement strand
TATGCTTTACACCAACCATATTGAATAAAGGCACGAGATATTGAACAATAAAAATGTCTAAGTTCTTAGAGTGCTAGAGATACAGTGCAGTGTGTATACACACAAACCAGGAAGTAAAAGACAGATTTCTTCTTCTCACAGCCCCACACGCCGGTAGCGGCAAAAAGAAGCACTACAGTAATGTTCTGTTCTCTGGAAAAAAGTGCACGCAATACAAAATCTAACTTACAGCATTGTCCTGATATTTTTCGACGTCCTGAAAAAAATGATCGTATCCACCGTTTTGCGTAAGTCAAATTGTCATAAGTAGGGGAGCGTCTGTATACAGTATAAACAGTATAAACCGCGTCTGTAAGGCTCTTAAGGTCAAAATGTTTCCCGACCCCTGGCATAGAGCACTTTTGAAAAGATCTGAAAAATGCTCTGCACAAACAATCACCATCAACCCTTAAGGCACTTGAGCCGTTTTGCAAGGACGAATGGGCAAATAATTCCGTTTCGAGCAAAACATGCCCAAAAAGACTTGTGGCTGTGATCGCGAGGTTGTACCTAGTATTCACTCAAAGGGGGGAAATCTTTTTTGCAATGTTGAATAAATTCATTTTTTTTCACAATGGTTTCTCACATGTTTATTCTTAGAAACCATTTGAGTTTTTTATCTTCTTGGGAGCCAATACTTTCGCAAAGGTACTGTAGCGTAACTGTTGACATACCTTCATATTTGGATCCATCCGGGTAGTAGAAGATGCCTTGTCCATGTTTCATGTTCTGATGGTAGTCTCCCACATATCTTGCTCCGTTCACAAAGCGATACGTGCCCTATCAGCAACAAGAACAAGGACGGCAACTGTGAATGGAGTCTCACGCAAGAAGAAGATGGCATTAACAAATTGGGCCAATCGCTATCCCACTTAACATTAACACTCATTCATTACAGACCATAAAAGAAAACGTTGTCATTATATGCAATTTTCACTTGTTACCAGTCATGTGCAGCCAGGGAAGGCAGGTGAGGCTGTCATCGTGGAAATATAAATTAGAGGTATATTAAATGGTGATATTTATTCAGTGTTAAATGTTATTTTTCCTAACTTGACAATATGAGCCCTTTTTCCCCAAAATCGCTCAATTTTCACATTATATCATGAATATTAGTATTGCAATTAGTACGTAATGTATTACAAAGCTGAGTGTTTGGAGATAGAGTGAACAGGCAATTCTCTTGTATTCCGGGCATTGAGTGATTGTAAGACCAAGGATTCTGATTTGGTGTACACCTCAGCACCAAACAATAGAACGAGTGATAGTATTAACAAATCGCGCCATCCAGTAGACTAGTACATAAGAGAGAAAGAGAGAGAAATAGAGAGAAAGAGAGAGAGAGAGAGAGATTAAGAAAAAAAGAGATAATTGAGAGTAAGCTGTGAAAGAAAGAAAGAAAAGAGAGAAAAGGAAAGAGATAAACAAAGAGAAAGAAAAGAAAGATTCAAAATGGAGAGCAAGCGAGGGCGATAAATAATGAGAGTGATAGAAAAGTAGACAAAGACAAGAAAAAGGGACAAAAGGAAAGATAGAATGAGACAAAGAGAGGCAGAGAAAGGGAAAAAGAAAGGCAGAAAAAAAGAGAGATAGTAAGAAAACCAGAAAGAGTGAAAGAGAGAGAAAGCGAGAGAGACAAAGGGAAGTATAGGAGTGGGTGAGAGAATGGGAGAAAACAGAATTAAAGTGAAGGGATAAGAGAGAAAGGATTAAACAGAGAAAGAGAAAGAGATGATCATTGTCGACTTCAGAAAAAACCAGCCCAACCATGCCCCACTTTTCATCAACAACAAGGCTGTGGAGGTTGTCAGCAGCATCAAGTTCCTAGGGGTGCACATCACAAACAAACTCACCTGGTCCGTGAACACTGCATCACTGGTTAAGAGGGCACAGCAGCGCCTGTACTTCCTGCGGAGGATGAGGAGAGCCCGCCTGCCCCCACCCTCCCTCATCACATTCTACAGGGGCACCATAGAGAGTATCCTGACCAGCTGTATCTCTGTGTGGTGTGGAGGCTGCAGCGCTACCGACTGGGGTAGTGTGAGGAGGGTGACGAGGACAGCAGAGAAAATCATCGGGACTTCTCTTCCCTCCATTCAGGACATTGGCCAGAAGCGCTGCCTATCCCAAGCTAAGAACATTATCAGGGATCCCTCTCACCCCCATCATGGACTGTTCACTCTGCTAGCCTCTGGGAAGAGGTACTGCAGTGTGCGGTGCAGGACCACCAGGTTCCACAATAGTCTTGTCCCCCTGGCCATTAGACTGTTAAATGGTCACTCAAACACATAGTAAATCTAAACTGCTGCTAATCTGTACATCTGTGGGTTCTGTTTGACTTTTTGCACTACTGGTAGTTCTTTATAGCTAGCCACTCCTTGCACATCTGTTTCTCTGCACTATTGTACTTACAACGTTATTGTTACAGTGTTATTGTTCTGTTTACCTGACTTGTTTACCTGACTGCCCATTTTGCACATCTGGTTGGCTACTCCTCTTGCACTATTTGCGCTACTGTAAAATACTATACATAGTAAGAGAGAGAGAGAGAGAGAGAGAGAGAGAGAGAGAGAGAGAGAGAGAGAGAGAGAGAGAGAGAGAGAGAGAGAGAGAGAGAGAGAGAGAGAGAGAGAGAGAGAGAGAGAGAGAGAGAGAGAGAGAGAGAGAGAGAGAGAGAGAGAAAAGAGAATGAAATACAGCTAAGGTGTCTTTGTGAATGGTGCCTGGCCTTGGAAACATCAAGTTGACATATTTAAAACTGTAGCTCATTTTTCTCCTTTCTCAGCATTCTCTCGCTGGCCAGATTCAATCAGTTTGATCCGGCCCGCGGGCTACATGCTTGACACCCCTGTTGTCAAATATTATTGTTCTTACTTTGCCATGTCTTTTACCACGTTCGTATCGCCCTTGATAAACGTCCCCTTTCGGTAGAACAGCTTTACCCATCCCATGTCGTTCTCCGGCCTCATTTCGGTCCCCTTCGTATTCCTGAGAAGGAAATTAAAATAAAGTATAAAATGGAACAAATCAAAATAATTATCGCTGCCGGCTAGCTTAATGCATTTTTATCACTTAGGTTACCTCACAACAACAAAACATACAAAATACAGAGAGTTCCTCGATTCTTACCCCGAGTTTATTGCGTTCCTCGTCAAACTCGTCCGAGTCTATGTCGGACATTTTTCAAAAAAGTATATTTTTGGTATAAAAGTAAAAAAAGACAAAAAAAAAAATTACGATGGAGATGTCAAGGAGTTCAGGCGAGTGGACATCGCAGACCTAAAACCCGGAAGTTTACACTATGTAGTTTCATACGTCCTTGCTTTTCTTTCTTCTTTATCTTATTTTTTTATTTTATTTTATTATTTTATATTAGAATTACTGCCACTCTTGCACTGCCTAGTCTTTAACATGTACAGTCCAAATTTTCTAAAATCATAAAAAAAGTGGGACGTTTCGTTGTGTTGCCATGACAACTGTCAACCGACGCAACCCTCAGTAACCAAGCCCGGTGACACCAATTTGCTTATTTTTCAGGATCACTGTGTAATATTTGTTTTAGATTTTACAATAAAACATTTTTCAATTGGTAATCATTCTCGATACACACAAATCAATTTTAATTCAACCGGACACGAATGTTAAAACGAAAACAACGGTACACAGTATGTACTTTAGATAAAGCACTACTCTATCCTCTATACATATTCAGGAGATAGCAATCTTGACGATCGTTGTTTTGTTTCCATTATTTAAAGGGACAGTGTGTAATATTTGACCTGTAAATGTCGCGAAAATGAGTGGTAAAAACATTCATGTCAACCTCCAGGGCTCCATGCTCTTACAAACTGTCGTATTTTCCCCTACAAATTACAAAATAATCTTACACTATATTTTTTTTCAAACGTGTTTATTTATGTAGTTTAAAATGTTATCCTGTGTGTTTCGTTATATCATATATATTGTTAATTAACATTTTGTTGTGAGATACTGAGTTGCTCGACATGAATCAGGTTTATTATAAAAAAAGTTCAAAAATGAAGTAGCTTGGACGTTCGCTGTAGAAGGAAAAAATACATGCAAATATAGTTAAGTAGAATGATACATTTTCTTATTCAAATTATTAATTCATTTTCTACATTAAATTATTGTTGGTAATATACTGATTAAAGGGATAATCACAAACCTCTCTTTTTTAACTTCTCCTTTTATACTTCCTTTTTTCTGAACTTCTTTAAACAACAATATTTCGTAATATAATGCATCAAAGCAAGTGAGCCGTTTGATCGCTGTGTAATATTTAATGAGTTGAGCTGAAAAAGCCCGTTCTCTAAAAAGAGACGCACTTCCTTTCACTAAACAACTACCACGGAATGATGCATGATGGGAAATCCCCAGGCGGCAGACGCATGCACACTGTAGCATCAAACCGCTCCGTTCGTTTGCAACGAAAAAAACGATACCGAGATAGAGGCTACCGCGGCAAACTCGTTTGACTTGATTCATTTGTCGTTTCTTGATAGTCGGTGTATACCGGATGGTAGCCATGATTGACAAATTTGCGTTTTTCCGTACAGATTTTCTTGTACATCGTACACGTCTTAAAATGCATAATAAATGTACTTTGTATGGCAAAAACGTACAGGTTGACAGGTAAGCAAAAAGCACAGGGAAGAATGCAAGGTACTGTATTTTTGTTTTCCCCAATGTTTTGCACATTTTTTTTGATAGCTCATGTTATATAAAATAAATGCAAATTTCTAGACCTACGATTATAAAAAATACACTTACATGATAGTCCATTTAATTATTTGTGATTTTATATATATATATATATATATATATATATATATATATATATATATATATATATATATATATATATATATATATATAGCAGCACGGCAGCGCAGTGGTTAGCGCATGTGCTGCACAGTTCATGTCTTGGGAACCTCCTGCGTGGGTTCAAATCCAGCTCCAGACTTCCTGTGCGGAGTTTGTATGTCCTCCCCTGTGCTTGCGTGGGTTTCGTGGGTTTCCGGTTTCCTCCCACATTCCAAAAACATGCATTTCAGGTGAATTGGTCGGCCCAAATTGTCCCTAGGTGTAAATGAGCGAGTGAGTTGTCCGTCCCCATGTGCCCTGCGATTGGCTGGCAACCAGTTCAGGGTGTCCCCTGCCCACTGCCCGATGATTGCTGGGATGGGCTCCACCACCCCTGCGACCCTACTGAGGATAAGCGGTGTAGTTAATGAGATGAGATGAGATGAGATGAGATATATATATATATATATATATATATATATATATATATATATATATATATATATAGGGCAGCACGGCGGCGCAGTGGTTAGCGCTTGTGCGGCACAGTTCATGTCATGGGAACCTGTCGTGGGTTCAAATCCAGCTCCAGACTTCCTGTGCGGAGTTTGTATGTTCTCCCCGTGCTTGCGTGGGTTTCCTCCAGGCACTCCGGTTTCCTCCCACGTTCCAAAAACATGCATTTCAGGTGAATTGGCCGGTCCAAATTGTCCCTAGGTGTGAATGAGCGAATGAGTTGTCTGTCCCCGTGTGCCCTGCGATTGGCTGGCAACCAGTTCAGGGTGTCCCCTGCCCACTGCCCGGAGATGGCTGGGATGGGCTCCAGCCCCCCCGCGACCCTAATGAGGATAAGCGGTACGGCTGATGAGATGAGATGAGATATATATATATATATATATATATATATCGTTGAAGTAGTTGAATTACTGTCCTCTTAGGTCAAATATTTCAAATTCAGCGCCAGAAGTCATCACAGACACAGGCCAATGTAATTTTGTAAATAATATCCCCTCAAAAAACATTTAAATGAAATACATTTTTTTAAGTTGTTTTCATTTATCTATATAATCGTGTCGAAATATTCAAGCAAAAATTCTTCAAAAAAAACGGAAAAAAAAAACCCTATAAAATCCTATTGGGCAACAGGTATGACAGTAGTTACTTACATGAAAATGCTGTTAACATCGCTTTTTAGCCAGAAGTCTTCAAGGAATTTCTGGTGTCACATGGCAGAGCTGAGAGAACAAGGGGCCAATATTTTAGCAACACCTACTTTTCAGTTTTTTCCTTGTAAATATAATATGGAATTTTAAATAATTAGGTTCCTCTTTGCTATTGTCTCACGTATGTTGTTGATTCTTAAAAATATTTCCATTTTTGAATCTTCAAATTTAATCTGGAAATTACAACAAAAAATCATGGGGGTGGGGGGAAAACTTTCACTAGGCACTGCATCAAATTCAGATGTGAAGGCCACAAAATGGAGCATCTGCTGTTGATTCTGCTACTTCATCATTCTAGCCAGCTTTGCCACTAGGAGATGCTAATAAACACTGTTCATTCAAGCTTTAAGAAAAGCGTTATTCGGTGCTGGGAATTAATTTGTGATTAAAAAAAGTGATTTTTCTAGGAAAAGTGGAAAAACACTTCTGTAAGCACCAAAGCTCCCCGAACCCTCTTGAACTCTGTCTAGCACCGACGCTCGCAACCTCCATCAAGGCCCATCTTGAAATCCACCTGCTGCTGCAACACACAAAATGTCAGAGGCACCGGTTGCAAAATGCCACACGTACCCGACTTGATTTATCTGCGACCCGTCTTCATCAGCGCTAATCAACGTGTTCTCGTGATTACCAGCCGCCACGGGGAAAGCGCTAGTCTGGCTCCTCATCCAGAATGTCATCCTCCCATGACTTGTTTATCTGGGGTAAGTGGCTTGACACATGACCCAGCTGAGACAGCTAATTAAGCAGAAGAGAAAAAAAAATGATTAGATGCGAGAGATAATGGGTCTCTCCTCCCTCTACCTTTACTGTGATTAAAAAAAGAAAAAGACAGGCCCAGCAGATGGTCGCCAGTTAAAATATCACAACATCGTGCCAACTAAGGTTCAGAGGATTGATCCAAATATTGATATTATCGATGCTGAGCTGATATTTCGATCATACTGATATTATTGTCTTGGGATTGATACTGTTTTTCTATTACAACACATACTTCCGGCTTCTTACATATTGTTAGGAAATAAATATTAAAATGTACCGTTTACCAAATTCTTCGAATTCGTTATCTGACTCAATTAACCAAACACAACCTGCATTCTCCTGACAATGCGCGCTCGTTTCTTGGGAAAAGATGGAAAAGAATAGCCGACATTTTCACACGGGGCAGATTTAATTTCTTAAACAATTTAGCTAAGTGAACTCCATCGAATATATGGCCGAATTGGCCGAATTAGTGTCGCTCGAGTCTCTGTCAAGCCTTCTCTCCCAATCCCCCGCCTTTCTTCTCTCGACCCACGTCCCTCTGCAAGGTGGTGTGCCGGCTGCTCCCATGGGCGTGCCAATGAAAGCCCCCAAATGTGGTCCACTGCCTCCCCTCGATGTCTGGAGAAACTCAAAACAACACAGAGTGTTTAACAAAACAATGCCTGACGTCCTTCGTCGGCATCCTGTTATCAAAATTCCCGAGCCAAAACAAAAAGCCGAATTTGGAGCAGTGTGACCTGAAGCCCACTCAGTGAATCTTCATTGCACTCGATAAATGTAACTTGTATTTAATCGTATAAAATCCTTTATAGTAAAATGTATAAAATCCTTCAATATGTAGGGTAATGCCCTGCTACCAAAGCATTTCCCCTAACCTATTCAACCGTCACCTCTGCCAACAAAACGAAATATGAACAATTCATTTACAGAGAGTGACCAGACTCTCCAGCTGTATGATAAATGTTTCAAACCCTTTAGTGTTCATTTGTGATGAAAAGATTAATGATTGATTATGATGACATATGTGTCAAGTTCATTCCAGACCATTCATTTGATTGTTTCCGAATGAAGATTTGCCTGTTATCACTTGTTTTAATTGGAGACCTTATTTTGAAAAGCATCGACAGCAACATTCCTCCAGGGAGTGACATCAACAGCCTTTAAAAGAGAGGCGCAAACTCTCTTTTTCTTCACATGCACTCGAAGAGGAGGCCTTGCCGCACTTTGCCCGCTTGGAACAATGAGGACATAGAAGGCCGTGATCTAAGGCCTTGTCTCTTTGGCCATAAGGCCTGGCGCAACCCAGGCATGTGGCCAGGTTTGCCCATATTCCCCTTTTTACCTCTCCAGCGACTGAAAAAAAAGACACGATGGAGTCAAGAAAGGGAAAAAGAGCTTTTTCTGCGGGGGGTTGCCATGACCAAGGAACGCAAGAAAAGATAACGCAACAAACTGTCTTTGGTGCAGAGAATAAATAGCATCTGACATGCTATAAAATCATTCCTGATCATTTAAATAAGCTGATTGTCCTAAAACCGGGTTTGTTGTACAGTACTGTTATCCTGCTATATAATTTCTTCCCACTGCCCTTTGCTAACACCACAAGTTACTATGTCAACAATGTTTTTTATTCTTATGTTTGACTCAGTTTCGCCTGCCATGTAAATAAATTGTACTTTGTTAGGATCAAATCATGTGCATTATTTATTTGTGTGAACATCTGTTTTTCTTTTGGCCTTAACAATGAACTAAAAAATCTGTAATGTATAGCTAAAAATACAATGTTTTGCTTCCTTAATTATAAATGATACTAGGGACAAAAAAAGGCCATTTCGGGAACTCGTTTGTGTGGGAAGCCATGAGCACTACCTGCTAGCCGAATCAGTAACCATGAAATTAGATTCTGAACCAAATAAGTATATTTGAAACTAACTTTCTCTACACTTACTTGTACCCAATTCGGCTATCGCCAATGAATGGTTGAGCCAGCTCCACCTGTTGAGTTAGCCGCTGCAGTAGCCATGAGTAAGAGCTATTCTTGATCCCAGCGTTGTACACTGTAGAGGTGAAGGCCCAGAATAATAAGAATATGAAATGCTGCCAGCGAACCCAAAGGATGCAGCGTAGACACTCATGATCAAACACCTAAACCTTGCCTTGATCAGAGACCCACATAGGCCTACATTTTACAACCAAACAGTAGAGTGATTCAGACAAGAGCTTGATGGAATCTGATCTTTAATCTCAAAGTGATTTCATGCAAGGATGATAAACGGGTGTCAAGGCGGTTGAAGGCAAGATCGTTATTATTGCAATTGTGGAAATCTTCTTTGCTTTGGACAGTTGCGGCGATTATGGAGCCAAGGTATTTGAACTGGTCGACCTCTTCAAGAATGTCGCCGTTTAGGGTTATGGGCTGTTTTTCGGCTGGATGGAATCCCACAACCAGGGGCTTCGTTTTCTGGGCATTAATCTTCATTCCAACTTTATCGGTAGTTGATTGCATCACATTAACGGCCCGTTGGATTTGATCAATCCCTAGAATGGTAATGTCGCCGGCATAGTCAAAATCTGTTAGTTTTAAATTGTTTCCCGTAGTGACGGCAAGAAAATTTGCAAGTAGCCCGGAAGTTATCCAGTCAATGGCATGAACAACCTTGTCAAACTCCAGAGCAGATGTCAAAGAAAGGAGATTCCTGACCATATGCCCTAAGATTAGTGCAGGTGGAGAAGTAAAAGGCTTTAATCAGATTCAGCAGCTTCGGTGGGATGCCATTTGCATGCATGATCACCCAAAGTACCGTACATTTTGGACTATAAGACGCGACTTGTTCCCAATCATTCAACCTTGCGGTTTACGCAACGATGCGGCTAAATTATACATTTTTTTAACGCCCGCCAGTAAAGGTAAGAGTAAAACAGGTGGGATATATGTGTCGAGGAATATGCAAGTCTGATGTAACTTTGCGCTATGTGCATTACTAAAACTAGCATGAAGAGACCCTCATCATGAAAGACAATATTATAAAGAGACAATTATTAGCTGTACTCTGCATAAACCTTTGTGGAAAAGTGCCAAGTGACCCATTTGGCGTTTGCAAGAATCCACATGGGAGACACAAAAAACAGGTGGAACAAGGTGCTCTGGTCAGATGAGACCAAAATTGAATTTTTTCGGCAAAAAAACGTTACTTTTGGCATAAGAATAACAATGCACATCACCCTGAAAACTACAGCCCCACTGTTAAACATGGTTGTGGGAGCATCATGCTCATGGGTTGCTTTTCTTTAGCAGGGAACAAGAATATTGTTAAAGCTGATGGGAAGATGGCTAGAACCAAATTCAAGGCGATCCTGGCAGAGAATCTGTTCGAGTTTTCAAGAGACCTGAGATTGGGGCGCATGTTCACCTTTCAAGAGAACAACAACCCTAAGCATAAAGCAACATATACAATGGAATTGTTTAAAAGCCAAAGTCTAGACCTTGGTCCTATGGAGAATTCGTGAAAGATCTGAAAAATACTGTGCACAAATCATCACCAATAATTAATAAGGGACTTAAGCTGTTTTGCAATGAACAATTGTAACTCATTTCTGTTTCAAGATGTGCAAAACATGGCTGGAATCACAGCAGAAGAAGGTGGTACGAATTATTAACTTAAACTGGGGCCAATATTTTAGCATTGTCTACTTTTAAATTTTGTATATGTTAGCGCAACATAAAATATTGAATACATTTGGTTTATTTTTAAGATTGTGTCTCACTTCTTGTTGATTTTTAGAAAGTATTTTGAGTTTGTTATCTATAGGTTTGAAGCCTGATATATGTCAAAGCGTTCTTGGGGGCCAATACTCATACAAGGCACTGTATATTAATAATCAAGGTATATAACAAATGGTGCTTTTGTTCAGTCGATACGATTGCATGAGCATGCATGGCCAAAGCAGGAAGCACACTGGCATTAATGCAGTTATATCACAACAGTACACAACCTCAGCCAGGTCAGGGCCAGTATGTACGCTTCATCATATCTTGTGAATAAAACTAGACAGAGTAAAGCAGGTTGGTCTTGATTGACACTGAAAAATGTATTGATTAAATGAAAGTTTTGCTTTTAGAGAAGTCAAAAAGGGGAAAGGAAGGATACACTATTGACAAGTTGGATACATAAACATTTTAATAAAAAAATTTTTTTAAATATGGAATTTTCAAATTATATAACTCTATTCTGTTTCTAATATTGGACACTTGCAGATAAGGTTCCCGCGGAGCCTAGAAAGGTCTTGAAAGGCATCGAATTAATTATTCTTAAAATGAGGCCCCAATAAGCATTAAAATGTCTTAAATTCAATTTTGGAAAGTCTTAAAAATGTAAACATATTAATAGAATTAATATTTGTTTGAACTAAAAATAATTTTCAACATTTATCAATTGTCTTTTTTAATAATTTACTTTCGTGGCAACATTGTTAACCACAATAACAGAACTATAAATACAGTGATGTGGTTTCAGTCGGGCCTTTTAAAGCAGATGCATGTTATAGGTCTACGCACAATACACATTGCAACTTGGGATAGAGAATTTTACTTCGGGCCATGGGAAAGTATACGTTTAATGACAAGTGGCTAAAAACAGTGCTAGGTAATGCGTATGAGGTACGTTGTATTTTGTGTAAGAAATATTTGTTTTTTCGGTTTTGTTCAGATGTCAGGTGGGGTAGCCAAAAATGTTACTCAAGTAAAGGTAGTCATCCAAATACAGGGAGTACAGAATTATTAGGCAAATGAGTATTTTGACCACATCATCCTCTTTATGCATGTTGTCTTACTCCAAGCTGTATAGGCTCGAAAGCCTACTACCAATTAAGCATATCAGGTGATGTGCATCTCTGTAATGAGAAGGGGTGTGGTCTAATGACATCAACACCCTATATCAGGTGTGCATAATTATTAGGCAACTTCCTTTCCTTTGGCAAAATGGGTCAGAAGAGGGACTTGACAGGCTCTGAAAAGTCAAAAATAGTGAGATATCTTGCAGAGGGATGCAGCACTCTTAAAATTGCCAAGCTTCTGAAGCGTGATCATCGAACAATCAAGCGTTACATTCAAAATAGTCAACAGGGTCGCAAGAAGCGTGTAGAAAAACCAAGGCGCAAAATAACTGCCCGTGAACTGAGAAAAGTCAAGCGTACAGCTGCCAAGATGCCACTTGCCACCAGTTTTGCCATATTTCAGAGCTGCAACATCACTGGAGTGCCCAAAAGCACAAGGTGTGCAATACTCAGAGACATGGCCAAGGTAAGAAAGGCTGAAAAACGACCACCACTGAACAAGACACACAAGCTGAAACGTCAAGACTGGGCCAAGAAAAATCTCAAGACGGATTTTTCTAAGGTTTTATGGACTGATGAAATGAGAGTGAGTCTTGATGGGCCAGATGGATGGGCCCGTGGCTGGATCGGTAAAGGGCAGAGAGCTCCAGTCCGCCTCAGACGCCAGCAAGGTGGAGGTGGGGTACTGGTATGGGCTGGTATCATCAAAGATGAGCTTGTGGGGCCTTTTCGGGTTGAGGATGGACTCAAGCTCAACTCCCAGTCCTACTGCCAGTTTCTGGAAGACACCTTCTTCAAGCAGTGGTACAGGAAGAAGTCCGCATCCTTCAAGAAAAACATGATTTTCATGCAGGACAACGCTCCATCACACGCATCCAAGTACTCCACAGCGTGGCTGGCAAGAAAGGGTCTAAAAGAAGAAAAACTAATGACATGGCCTCCTTGTTCACCTGATCTGAACCCCATAGAGAACCTGTGGTCCCTCATCAAATGTGAGATTTACAAGGAGGGAAAACAGTACACCTCTCTGAACAGTGTCTGGGAGGCTGTGGTTGCTGCTGCACGCAATGTTGATCGTGAACAGATCAAAGCACTGACAGAATCCATGGATGGCAGGCTTTTGAGTGTCCTTGCAAAGAAAGGTGGCTATATTGGTCACTGATTTGTTTTTGTTTTGTTTTTGAATGTCAGAAATGTATATTTGTGAATGTTGAGCTGTTATATTGGTTTCCCTGATGAAAATAAATAATTGAAATGGGTATACATTTGTTTTTTGTTAAGTTGCCTAATAATTATGCACAGTAATAGTCACCTGCACACACAGATATCCTCCTAAAATAGCTAAAACTAAAAAAGCCCCACTCCAACTTCCAAAATATTCAGCTTTGATATTAATGAGACTTTTGGGTTCATTAAGAACATGGTTGTTGTTCAATAATAAAATTAATCCTCAAAAATACAACTTGCCTAATAATTCTGCACTCCCTGTACTTGGGTAAAAGTAAAAAAGTACTCGGTGAAATATTACTCAAGTACTGAGTATTTGTAGCAACGTTTGTTGACTTTTTTAAAACAATCAATCAGATCATCACATTATCAAAGTCCTACCAATTAACAAAAAGATAAATTTTTAATCTGTTTCAGCCGTAAACAATTTTTACCACCTCTGAAGTTGAGTAGGGTCACGAGACAAGGCTGCTACGTTTAATTGGTTAAACATGGAAGAGAGCCTGCCGAAATTCTGCGTCAAAATAGATGCGCCTTAGCAAAGACAGACAAAGGCGTACTTACGTGGAGGGGATTTATTAATTAACAAAGTAACGTAGTAATGTAGCGGAGTAAAAGTACTGTTTTTTTCTCCACAAATTTACTCAAGTAAAAGTAAAAGTATAGGGATTTAAAAATACTCAGAGAAGTAAAAAATGTCCCAAAACTTACTCAAGTAAATGTAACGGCGTAAATGTTACTACCCACTTCTGGTTTTGTTTTTTTCAATCGTGGGTGTTTTGGTCAACTTGGTCCTAAATTTGATTTCAAAAGGCATTAAAAAGTCTTAAAACGTATTGAATTTAACCTGCCTTAAGCTATAGGATCCAAGTGCAAAGGACATTGCATAGGATGCCGGTTCATTATTTTGACTATTATGCTACTATACACCCTTTAGGTGTCTGTTTTTGTAACCTAGGAGTTTTGATTTAAAAAAACAGGCTCAGGAGAGGTTCTTTAGAACAGGTTAGTGATTTGGAGGTTTAGGCTTCACAGTTCCCTATGCAAATTCAAAATCCATTGATGTCTTCTCTCTTTATTTTGAGTGTCGACTAAACTTTACACTTATCAGTGTCAAAGATGCATCTCAATTATGCTACCCAATCTGCATCCCCTTTAAAAAGCCGCACTAAAAAGTAGCTCTTTGTCACCACGTTATTCGAATAAATTCAAAATGATGTAGTTTTAATTACACAAAAAAGGAGAAACATAAAAAAACACTAGTGTGGTCTTTTACAGGTTACATTAATTTAGTGCAAACGTTTTTTCTCGTTTAACTTCCCAATTTTGTGACTTTCTCTTTTAAAACTGATAAATGTTCACATTATATTATCTATATTATTAATACAATTTGTCTGCATCTGCAGATGCAGTGAGACACGCAATTCCATTGCCAAAAATTCTGATTCGGTGCATCCCTCAGCCTAGGGCAAGATAACTAGTCATTGAATTGGCAAAATAACAGCAGGTCAAGCCATCCAGGAATTTCTTTCTCATTGCATGGACTTTTCTTTA
Organism: Urocampus carinirostris; assembly: GCF_059441175.1. NCBI lineage: Eukaryota > Metazoa > Chordata > Actinopteri > Syngnathiformes > Syngnathidae > Urocampus > Urocampus carinirostris. Next base: position 28,701,744 of record NC_142362.1, on the reverse strand, counting down.
CCATAGAGAATTATGTATCTATTGATGATTTTATTTAACTCACTCAGTGCCATAACATATGCTGCTAAGTAGGTATCAAGCCTCTGGGAATGAATTCAGTATGATAAATCACAAATACGTAGCAGGAATGACGTTTTGTCCACACATCGTGTAGCCCCCACTTCCTTTTGTTACTTTGCTTTCTCTATTCAGCAATTGACAGTGTGCGCAGCCCTTGAGTAACTGCAATCGTGTGATCACGTCAGCGGAAATATCAGGCTCTGAAAGATTCTAGCAAAGTTCAACCATTGTTCATGCATAAGTTCAGTGTTATTCTAATATGTTATTTTTCAAGCAAAGTACCCTTTTGTTTATAGAAAGCACCGAAGCGAAAGTTCTGCATCTTTTAACAAAAGGACGTTTTTTCTTAGACGTTTTCTTGGAAACGAGCATATTCAAGAAACTTGGCAATTCTCGACGGTTGTTCACTAAACAACAGTAAAAGGCTAGCAACATACAGTGAAGAAAATCAGTATTTGAACACCCTGCTATTTTGCTATTCTCCCACCTAAAAGTCATGAAGGGGTCTGTAATTTCCATCGTAGATACATGTCCACCTTGACAGAGATAAACTAAAAACAAAAATCCAGAAATCGCAATGCATGATTTTTTTTAACAATTTGTATGTGTGATACAGCTGCAAATGAGTATTGGAACCCCTGAGTATCATCTAGAATTCTGACCCTAAAAAACCCGTTAGTCCGCCCATTAGAAGTCTAACTGAACTCCATGTATCATCCTAAATCAGATGTACCTGTTTGAGGTCGTTAGCTGCATAAAGACACCTATCCACCCCATACAATCAGTAAGACTTGAACTTGTAACATGGTGAAAACCAAAGAGCTTTCCAAAGACACCTTGTGGTTGTCGGTCAATCTCAATCGGAGTGGAGCCCAATGCATGATATCACCTCGTGGGGTCTCAATGATTCTAAGAAAGGTGAGGAATCAGCTAAGAAATACACAATAGGAATTGGTTAATGACCTGAAAAAAGCTGGGACAACTGTTTCCAGGGTTACTGTAAGTAATACACTAAGACGTCATGATTTGAAATAATGCGTGGCACGAAAGGTTGCCCTGCTTGGACCAGCACATGTCAGGGCCCGCCTTAAGTTTGCATATAACCATTCGGATGATACAGAGGAGTCATGGGAAAAAGTTCTTGTGGTCAGGTGATACCAAAATATAACTTTTTGGTCATAATCCACTAAGCGTGTTTGGAGGAAGAAGAATGAAGTGTATAATCCGAAGAACACCATCCGTACTCTGAAGCATAGGGGTACTTTGGGGGTGTTTTTCTGCACATGGGACAGGACAAATGCACTGCATTAAAGAGAGGATGACTGGGGGCCGTGCATTGTGAGATTTTGGGGAACAACCTCCTTCCCTCAGTCAGACCATTGAAGATGGGTCATGGCTGGGTCTTTCTTTTGAACAAGACAACAACCCGGAACAGACAAACAGGAAAACAAAGGAGTGGCTCCGTAAGAAGCATATAAAAGTTCTAGCAATTCTTAGCAAATTTCCTGATCTGAACCCAATCAAAAATCTTTGGAGGAAGCTCAAACTCTGTGTTTCTCAGCGATGGCCCAGAAACCTGACTGATCTAGAGAAGATCTGTGTGGAGGAGTGGGCCAAAATCCCTCCTGCATTGAGTGCTAACCTGGTGAAAGACTATAGGAAACGTTTGACCTCTGTAATTGCAAACAAAAGCTACTGTACCAAATATGAACATTCATTTTTTCAGGTGTTCAAATACTTATTTTCAGCTATATAACACAAATAGATCGTCGACAATCATGCATTGTGATTTCTGGATTTTCTTTTTAGTTTATCTCTCTCACAGCAGACATGCGCCTATGATGAAAATTTCAGACCCCTCCATGATTGCTGAGTGGGAGAAATAGCAAAATAGCAGGGTGTTTAAATGCTTATTTTTTTCACTGTAGGTAATTTGTAAACATTTTCAAGCGGTCCATAACATCTCAGCCGGCTGGTCAATGCCTTCAAAAATGAGTCAACATGGCAAAAATTGTCTGGTATCTGCTAATCCTCTATCCATTTAAGAGAAATGTCTGGCATTGAATACGTTAAAAGGAATTGTGCATACTTCATTTATAAGTTAAGGTAAAACTTGACTTGACTATTATACAGTATATAACACTGCTAAACAAATGATGAATAAGTTATAGGTTCATTTATTTGTAAGTCTCACTAGACATAAAAAGTATCAGATCCAATAACTTGCAGTATTTATACTGTACTTCTGTTTTAATACTAGACGCAGTAACGGCTTACGGCCACAAAGAGGCTCTAAAGTGCATGAAATACCAGTTCGAGCATGGGCAGCTGTTGAGTCTATCTAACTACACGCAACACATCTGGACCGAGTTAAATAAGAAATCCCGCCGTATATTATCATAAATCATTGAAGTAGCTTTCCTTTATAGGAGCACTGGATTTTCTGAAACCAAATGGAAGCTTGCGTCAAATTGCCACATGGGAAAGACGCACACCCCTCCTTCTCTCTCCTCTCACTATAAGTAAACGTCTCTCGCCCTCTGCAAGATCCATTTGGCGACAACGTAGCAGTTTGCAAGGCTCTCCTCTCATTTTGCCCATAAGTAACTGCAAAGAAATATATATTTGTTCCTCCGAATGCAGGAACTTGGCAAGAACCTCACGGGTGCAAGCGCGCGCTGCAGGAACTCTTTGAATTTGGAGGGCACAAATAACTTTTCCCACTCCGTGTTAGTTATTTGAAAAAAATATGGATTTGATCGCGCCGAACGAGACGTCCGGAGATTGTGCCACGGTGAAGGTTTTCGTGGACGGTGGCGGGGACGTTTCGAATAGGAGCTGCGGAAACATCTCCACGGCGCTTACGCCGAGAGGCGCGCGGCCAAAAGGTCAGGAACCTCATCCAAATATATGTGTTTTTTAAACTTAAAAAGCTGTGCTTTTCAACTAGTGTGGCTGGGTTTATCAGTTTGCCGCGGACCTTCTTAAATGACCCTTCGGCAATTGCATACCTCTTAACCTGAGCCATTTGCTCCCCTTAGCAATGATTGAAAACAATGCAAACTCAACGAGTCACCTATTTACTCACAGCGAGATAATAATGGAGAACAAAACTATGATAATTCGTGTATACAAGTTTATTTTATTTACTAAATAAACAACTAAAATCAGGGGTGGTTTTAAATTCAGAGATTTGGGGCTGCTGAGCACCCATAGTGTCTGTCTGGTTAGGTTTTTATTTTATTTTGAAATACCACTCTGAGTGATTTGTGATCATCCGACACTGTTCAGGAGTGTTACTTCCCATTTGTGCTCTCAAACACGCAACAATTAAGCTAGGCTGAGCATTGTGGCATTTGATTCAATGCAGCTAAAATAAGGGCCAAAACCTGCTGATGATAAATGTAAATGGTCTGCATTTATATAGTGTTTTTCAAGTCACTGACGACCTCCCAAATCGCTTTACAATGTGCTTCACACTTTTCCCTTTTACAAACTAACTAATCGATAGCAGCGTCAGCCATGCAAGGGGGCATTAGGGATTCATTGTCTTGCCCAAGGACACTTCGGCATATACCACAGAGAAGGCCGGAATCGAACCTGCGACCTCTTGATCTCAAGACGAGCACTTTACCTCTGAGCTATAAATACAGTCTTGGTATTGTATGGTAAATCAGTTGTTCAACTATAAAACATACTATCACCCTAATACACCAGACGCTCCACAGACTATGCCGCAAGTGACACTAGCCGAGCCAAAAAGGAGCGAGGAAGGGGGCGAGAGCAATAGTAGGAATCAAATGGACTGAACCATTTCAAGGCAGTGGAATATTTGCTACAATGTGTGTTGTTTTGTATTCCTTTTTTTAATCTAAAGTTTTTTTTTATCATAATTAAGGCTACCCTGTCCATTATTAGGAAAAAGAGAGTTTTAAATATATAACTTTTTATATTCTCAGCGAGGGCTGCTTGGATTGAATTTAGTGGTGCCTTAGAACCCCCCAAAGCGGGCTGGTTAAGCATCCTTCTTAATTATTTCCTCATTTTACGCGATTGCACACCTGCCAATTCTTTCCCCACTTGCAGTAAATTTTGTGTATATTAAACGTAGGCGTGCAGGATTTTGTAGACTCCGTTCTGCCGATCATTTGAGTCTGTAACAGAAACGGTCTAAATTTAGTTGAATGCATTCTATTGTCCTCCTATAGTATGTACTTACTGTCTTCACATAGCTGAGAACTTTCTCACTGTCAGCATTAGATAGAAGAAGGCGGAGCAATACTACTTAATTGAACTTAATTCGGGCTATCACCGCCGAATGATTGAGCTGACTCCACCCGTTATGTTAGCCGCATCTTGAATTGCGACTAATACGCCAAGAACCGTTGAAATTCCCTCGAATCCCCTCCTATGAATCCAGCAGAACAATTAACGTTAAAAATAAATGCTTGATGGAGGATAACATTTGCTATACAGACTCTCCCCTACTTACGACAATTCGACTTACGTAAACGGTAGATACAAACTTTTTTTTTCGGGATGTCGACAAATACTTGGACATTGCTGTAAGTTAGATTTTGTCTTGTGTGCACATTTTTCAGAGTACAGGACAGTACTGTAGTGCTTCTTTCCATTGCTACCGGCGTGTAGGACTGTGAGAGGTCACCAAGCATCCACCCCGAAGAAGAAATCCACTTCCTCTTCCTAGTTTGTGTGTAAACATTCTATACTGTCTCTCCACCGCGCTGAGAACTTCGACATTTGTATTGTTTAGTATCTTGTTTAGCATTCATTAAATATGATTGGTGTAAGGTGTAAAGAAGAGGCAAGCCGTTTCTTTTGAAATAAAAGTGGAGTAAGAAAGCCTGATGCGGGAGAGAAAACGGCCAGATTGCTTTTTTTTGGCCACTTTTTACCACTGAGGATGAAGTCGCCTAACTCTTGAAGCCCATCTTACAAAAGTAAGTTAAACCCAACCTCATTCATCTTTATAGAGCATACTATTTTACAAAATGTTTATTTTCTTTTAGTACAAAACGATACAGGTTACTTATACAAGCCTTAAACATACTTATATAAACCTTAAACATACAAAATATTGCACTGAAGCAACTTACGAACAAATGAACCTACAAACCATCGTCCGGAATCTCGTTCGTAAGAAGGGCGGTGTCTGTACAGTACTGGAAAGACATTAGCAAATTACGATGACGTTGTTGTCGTCTGCTACCAGTGACCGAGACGATCTGGATTGCAGCCAAAATTGGTAAAATGAGATTGGTGTAGCAAACATTGATTTTATCGTAATTTTTTTGCTGTACAAAAATGGCTACACAGCATATACAATTTGAAATTACCAAAAAACACATAAAATATGGGGACAACTTGTCGGATACAAAATTGCCCAATTTTATTTTTTGAAAAACAGCATGCTATTTTTCAGTATCTTTGCTTTCTTCCACTGACCAGTCGAGTAACTAGCTTTCATCCATATAAGTAGATGGTAACATATTAGGGCTGCAACAACGAATTGAAAAAATCAGTTATTAAAAGCGTTAGAGACAAGTTTCATCGACTCGTTGTGTCACGTAATTTATGCAGCACTCAGCAATGCAAAAAAGAGAGTGCATTCAATTTCCTCTTGATCCAACGATAAACTTGTAGAAGCACTTTGGTCCAACAGAGGTTGCCTCAAGACCATATTTTGATGCCCTCTTGTTCCAAATATATTAATAAGGCACTTTTGAATTGAATTGTCTTTATTGTCGTTTATATATACGTTGTGAGACATTGTATGCAATAAGATTAGACACGGCAGTCCAGGGCAAACAAGTAATAAAGTCTTTAAAGAGAAAATTATGAAAGACTGTCAGGATAAATCGGCAAAATATTTACAGTAGTGCTTAGAGACTGGCTCAAGTCATAAAATGAGGGCAATGAAACAGAATAGTGCGTTTGTAACAATAGTGCAAGGAAAATAAGTGCAATAACACTTAGCAGCAACAAATATCTCTAAAAAAGTCGCAAGGTCTGCGACTGGTTGGCAACCAGTTCATGGTGTCCCCTGCCAACTGCCCGAAGACGGCTGGGATTGGCTCCAGCACCTTTGCTACCCTACTGAACATAAGCAGTGCAGATAATGGATGGATGGATGGATGTAAGTCGCAAGGTATGTTTTCACAGTTTTGTGGGCTCGTTTAGGGTGGTTATAGCCCTTGAAAGAAGCTGTCTCTGAGCTTGTTTGTCCTTGTTTTAAGGCAACTGTAGTACCTACCAGAGGGCAACAGGTCAAAGAGACACTAAAATACTACCCAAAGTGCTGTAAAAAAATCTATGAATGTACCATAAGATAACATCTGACGAAGTACTCGCATTCTCCCCCAATGTTGCATCTCTATTTTGGAAGTTTAAAAAATGTATCTTACGTATTTTCAGGTCTATAGCATACATATTTATTTTTTACTCACTTCAAAACATATTTTTCCCCTCTTTTTTCTATCTGGTTTAAAAAAAGGGAAGAAATAGGGTGCTTTTTTCTCACTCTCAGTCTCCGTAGTTGTCCGTTGTTCTTCTTCATTTTTTTATTCTGCTTGCTTATCCTGATTGTCTTTATCATTTTTCTCTTCAATGTATTTCGATGTATACCCTGGAATGCCATGTCTAATATTGTTGGTTACAACGTTGATATAAATGATGACAATAAAGATAATTTGAATTCTAATTCTACAACAGATTACTTTTTTTTCTTTTTATAGACATTTTTTCCTCTCATGAGGTATGACATGGAATTATATTTAATAAGTTGTTTAGTTTGATTAAACTGTTTAAGATTGTACTGAAAACAATTCTTAATATCATTGGAATTAAACTGCACAGTGTAAAGGACGTGGGTTTGTAATTGACACGGAAACATGTGAGTTTTGGCTTTCAAGTTTAGAGAAGTTCTATGAGAAGAGGAAGGACACACTGGTTGACATAATGAAGAGTTAGGAACATAAAAATGAATATAACGTTGTAGCCAAATCTGGAATTTCAAATTATATACTGTGTCAGGGGGCAGCACGGTGGCGCAGTGGTTATTGCGTGTGCGGCACACTTCTGAGGACATGAGATCAAACCTTCGTGTGTGGAGTTTGCATGTTCTCCATGCTTGCGTGGGTTTCACCAAGCATGCATGTCAGGTTAATTGGCCGGTCCAAATTGTCCCGAGGTGTAAATGAGTGAGTGTCCCCTGTGTCTGTGTGCCCTGCAAAAGGCTGGCAACCGGTTCTGGGTGTCCACTGCCCGAATATAGCAGGGATGGGCTCCAGCACCCCCAGGACCCAACTGAGAATAAGCGGTTCAGATAATGGATAGATGGATAGTTATAATGTGCATCCATCCTTTTGTTTTCTGCGCCGCTTGTTCTCACTGAGGTCGCTGTAGCCCCACTCTCTCATTCACACCAAGGGACAATTTGGACTGACATGCATGTTTTTAGAACACGAAAGGAAAACAGAGTTCTCAAAGGAAGCCCACTCGGACACAGGGAGAACATGTAAACTCTACACAGGGAGGCTGAAGTAGCTGGAATTGAACCCTGGACCACCCAGCTGCCATGCCGCCTGTGTATAATGCCAATTAACTTGATTCTGATTTTCATAAATGAATACTTACAATAAGTCGATACTAAGATTTTGAAAGCAAACAAACAAACAAACAAACAAACAAACAAACCAAAACATAATAAGAGGAGGACTCTGAGTAATTTTAACTCTTAAAAGGCCAATTCAGCATCACCCAGCTTACTCGATTCTATTTGAGTAGGCCAAAATGTGACCGGTTGTAGCAGGACTTAAACTGCAAATGAAACCTGGCTGCATGAAGGGGATTTAGCTGATCAGCTGACCTCACATCTGGTTTCGTGTTAGTGATGGTTTCAAATTTTTAGCACCAAAGAGGACTTTAAGGGACACTGTAATATTTGATCACTAAATGTCCCTGTATTACGAAGCCCAACGAGGGCAGTCAACCATGAATGACTCAAATTTGTTTTTCACCTAAATAAAAAGTATTTTTTTCTTGGGGAATTTTATTAAATATTTGTAAAAATACTTTAAAACATGATAGAGGTTATTTAAAACTCTTCCACTTGTCCCAACAGGGACAGTGAGTATTATTTGACCCCTAGATGTCACTGTATTGTGCAGTGTAACTGAAAATTAGTGCTAAAAAGCACTCAACATAAATAAATGAAAACTGGTGCCGGGAGTCCAGCACATGTACCATCATGCAAAGGGGTCTCCAGGATCCTTGTTTAAGTTGCGGTTTTTAAAGGGACAGTGAGTATTATTTGACCACTAGATGTCACTGAATTGTGCATTGCAACTGAAAATGAGAGCTAAAAAGCATTCAACATAGATAAATACATTAAAAATTGGAGCCTGGTGTCCAGCGCTTGTAACATTATGCCCAGGCGCCTCCAGGATCCTTGTTTGTGTTGCATTATTTAAAGGGACTGTAAGTCTTATTTGACCACTAGATTTCCCCGTATTGTGCAGTGCAACTAAAAATGAATGCTAATTAGCACAAGAAAGAATACAGACTACAGAAACTCCAAGTGACTAAATCACTCCCAACTTTCTTTGGATATTTTTTGGCACGCTTTTCATAAGATTTTTGGATTTTTGAAGGTCCATGTTAGTAGCAAGATGGCCGACAATCATCTCAGTACCATCTAGGTGAGCCTCATGTATGTAAAATGAGTTTCTCGGCCTTCAAGTATTTTTTTTTTAATGCATGTTGCATATTGTTCAAATGAATCTTGTTTTTTAATGAATGAAAGTTATTTATATAGATCTCAGTAGGTAGCCAATTTTCTGCTCACTGCCATTATCAACCAAAAATGACATCACATTTGCCAACCAATCACAGTTAAGCTGCTTCCTGAAGCAGAGCTATGATTATTCAGGGCCCAAACCGGATGCCATTTTCTGTTGACAGCAAGCAGCAAAATGGCTGCCCCCTTACATGGCTATCGGAAGGATAACATTGTACTTATCTCTTTTCAAATGAAGTCAAGAACAATAATTCTTATTTTTACCACTAGGGGGTGCTAATACAGCATTTCCTATAAATACAGGAGTGGGAGAACAATATACAAAAAAAAAGGAATTGAAACAGTCATTAAGGCCACAAAAATAGCTCCACTTCTGCAGTTCTGCTACTTCATCATGCCAATCTAGCTATTTTTAGCCACCTCTTACTGTCCCTCTGGAATGATTTACCAATGATTTGTCTTTGTGCACTAAACAAAGCACCTTCATCAGGAGTGTCTGCAAAGACAATACATTTACTAATTAGTGCTTTCATACAGTTCAGAATTCTGTTGTCATGGGCAAGCCTGTCACACAGGTCCCTCGGTTCCCTGATGTGAGGTCCTATATTTCATTAGACAAGCGCTGAATTGCATTCTGGACATGCTGGCTGTCAATCATAGAAAATGAACTATTGTCCCCAATCGCCTTAAGTGTGCTGTTGCCATGCCAAGCGATTAATACCGATCCATGTTATCTTGTCGTACTGCTGCACGGGTGCATGGAAGTCATCATGGAGTTGCTTCAACCTCGAGATACGTGAGGCATATCCAGCAGGTGAAGCTGAAATTGAAGAACACAAATGACTTTGTAAAATTCTTGAATACTTAAAACCCTACTACTTCAGTTATCGGCTTGTAAAGGTGTATTCAAGTCAAATGGATAAAGGGTCCGAATTGAAAAAATAAGCTACAAGCCTGCGATGGGATTTATCGATTGTTGACATTTTTTTAAATGATGCATATATTTTAGTGAACCTAATTGAACCTACTGAAAAGCTCACAGGGATCAATATTCCAATATGATCAGATAAAGGAAGCAATATTTTCTCTTGGTCCTATCAGTAATCTTTAATTTTCAACAGGCACAAGACCTAAATTTCCTTGATAAAGTAATCCCAACTAGATGATTACTAAATGAAAGAAGCTGGTATTATTCAGGCGTTATCAGTAGCCTATATTTTGGGAAATCACTAGCAATTACTAAAAACCAAAACCTTCTATCAATCACTAAACTAAAATAAGATAAAATACAAGGAAAAGTAACGCACTGTGAAAACAAATACTAATACTAACAAATATTAAATCAAGATCATCCAAGGGTGGAAGAAAACCTTCTTCGGAAACAGTGATAGGTTATCTGCATTACTCTTAATACCTATTTTTTTGTCATCACACTGATTCATATTTGGCGACAAATGTTTGTCACTGTTGCTCAAAAGTATGTAGGACTGCAACTGTTGTTTTTATATTTGATAAATCTGTCGACGACCCCTGAGGTTTTTTGAAAGATTAGCAACATGTTTAGTTTTGATTCAGAACAAATATTTAAAAAGTTTGTGAAAGACGACAACAGGAATATGTAAAAGTTTAATGTCAAGAACATAAGGCTAAAAGTGAGAGGTTTTTCCGAAAAGTAAATGATGAATCAAAGTAAAAGCTGTAATTAGTCGCCGAATTATAATTTAGTCGTTGCCATCATGATGTTTTAGAATTGGCACCGAAGCCCCGACCACCACACAGAAAAAAGTATTGCTCAATATACCTTATTTTCATGACTACAAGATGCACCGGGTTATGAGGCGCACCCCCCAAACATCTTTTTTGTCACATATTTTCGCGACATGAGGTGCACCGGAATATAAGGCGCTGCAGTGAGAACGTCAACTAAACACTCAGATAGTTCAGTCAAACTTATTAACCCCTTAACATTCCAACGGCTCGCAAAGAAGCTAATACGTGTCTCAGACACATACAGACACAGTGTCTGTACGATGTCACTAATCACGCAAATGCGTCATCCAACATATCATTAGGAAGGTTAAACTCTTGGGATTCAAGTAATGCCAAACTTCTTAATTTCTATTTTATTTTTCGCTGACAACAGTGTGGACATCAAAGTAAGAATTTAATTGTGCAGGGAAACTGTGTTCTTTACTGTGCATATGACAATAAACACTTTGAATAGAATGAAATTGAATTTAAAAATACTCATCACAGAAATATCAAGATCAGTCTGAAACAAGATACTGGGAAAATATAAAGCCGGTAGCACACCAAAGTCGTCTTGCAGCCATCACGTTCAATAATAATACGCAACCATGGTCTTCTTACAGACGTGAGTGCAGTAAATCCAACCGTGTAAACTATTTACACACTCCAAAACACGCAATAATGCCCACACATAAGAGAAAAAAATCAGCTGAGAAGCATCTGCATCGATGGATGTTGCTTGTTGCTAGCTGTCTTTAGCCCTATAATTCCTGTTTACAAATACAGACTAATGAAAAAGGTTTTCTCTATGCCGTGGAGCAGTCTAACATGTGATTCACATTCATCTTTTTTGGCCAATTGCAGGGTTAGTTTTGCCCCACTATAGCCTATGCGAGCTTGTAAATGCTAAAAAGGACCCGCATCCTTTACCTCCGGATAACTTAAGCCAATAGTGACCGATTCAAATGATGATTGACACATTGGTTAGGAAATGAAACGCCAGTATAAATATATATATATATATATATATATATATATATATATATATATATATATATATATATATATATATATATATATATATATATATATATATATATATATATATATCCCAGCATACACCGCGGACTACTTTGCCTCCGGGGGAAAATCTAGTCGGCGGCTGCTTGCCTTAGTTGCGAGACCTTGCGACTCAATATTGATCCATATATAAGGCGCACGGTCAGCTTTTGAAAAGAATAAAGGCTTTTATATGTTCTAAGGGAAAAGGAAAGTCACACTACTTGACATAATAAAGAGTTAGGAACATAAAAATGAATATAACGTTGTAGCCAAATCTGGAACTTCAAATTATATACTGTGTCACGAGGCGGCACGGCGGCGCAGTGGTTAGCGCGTGTACGGCACAGTTCTGAGGTCGTGAGATCCAACCTTACTGTGCTGAGTTTGCATGTTCTCCCCGTGCTTGTGTGGGTTTCCTCAAGGCACTGCGGTTTCCTCCCACATTCCAAAAACATGTTAGTCAGGTTAATTGAACGGTCCAAATTGTCCCGAGGTGTGAATGAGCGAGTGAGCTGTCTGTCCCTGTGTGCCCTGCGACCATATAGTCGTAAAAATACGGTAATCCCAACACACAAAATCCTCATGCTTTCTGCTGTAGAATACAATGCACAACAGGTTGATACCAATTATATTAAAGACAATTCCATTTAAAATCCATGAAGCAGTGAACATGCGATAACCGAAGAGCAAATTAGGGAAGTATTACTGTAAACTGCATACTATATCCGGAATACTGTAGTCCGGAATAACGCTCTACATTTTGTTGTCAGTAATCTAAAAAGTAACTCATTAATTCTTTTTAGTAATAGACCCAACACTGATTATGGCAGGGGCCAAAACGCAGGCCGTGAGTTTGAGTTCCCTGCTTTAAATCAAAAGGACGGCGCAGGTGTTTTGAAGGCACCCGGCCAAAAGCCACAAGGAACATCATTTCACACCCCGACAGTCATGTCGACATCAAGTCGAGTGGCTTGGCTGGATGGCCGCCGTATGCAGTGCAGACTGGCGAGAAGCTCTTTAGAGCCTCAATGAAAATGCTGATGAGCTATCCAGGATGAGGCCTGATTGCAATTCATCATGAATCAACAGGAGGGCATTACTGAGGTGATGAGAAAGGGGTGTAGGGTTGGGGTTAGCGATACGCAGAAAAACTCACTTTCACACTGCTGTCCACAAAAGCTTCAAATGGAACATTTCATATCATTCCAAAGCCAATATCACCTGCGCGAGAGAGTTGACACCTGACAGTCATAATATTTGATATGAGGGGATGTGCCAAGGGGGTTTGCTGTATTGCAAGTCTAGCATTTTCACCTGATGTGTTTTTTTGCAAGGTAAAGTTAGCTTGCATGTGCATTTTTTAGAAGTAAGTTTCCAGGATGGCATTTTTTTCCAAGTTACAGAGAGGAAGGAAATGGGGTCTGAATGATATTTAAAGATTAGAACCATTGTATACCAAATGAATAGTTTAACCTTGTTATTATTATTAATATTAACAGGATTACGTGTGGCTGGGTGGTTAAGAGTTGCCTTTTCTTGATCATCTGCCTCACATACCGCCCCTTTTAACTCAAGTCAAGTCATGTTTATTTGTATAGCCCTTAATCACAATAAGTCTCAAAGGGCTGCACAGACAAAAGGCTATTGCAAACTACAAACTATTATTACACCTGATCTAAAACCTACATGAAGCCAAGGAAAAACTCAAAAACTTCAGCATTAGGAAAATAAGGAATACTGGAGAAGGGACGGCTCATGAGTGTGTTTTATTTGCTAATTATTACTTGCTTGTTTTTCTTGTTTTATTTTTGCTATATTATTGTTTTTTACCATATCTACAGCGATTTTGGGTGTCCTGAAAGGCGCTCCGGAGTACAATGTATTATTATTATTATTATTGTTATAGGTACAGAGTTACTGGAGTAACATCTTATTTCTATCTGTCTGTCTGCCTGCCTGCCTGCCTGCCTGCTTGTCTGTCTGTCTGTATGTCTGTATGTCTGTATGTCTGTGTGTCTGTATGTGTGTATGTATGTATGTATGTATGTATGTATGTATGTATGTATGTATGTATGTATGTATGTATGTATGTATGTATGTATGTATGTATGTATGTATGTATGTATGTATGTATTTAATTAATTTTTAAAGCACCATTCAATCAGATCATCAAAGCCTTTCCAATCAACAATAATTTCCAATTCTCAATTTCTGGATTTTTTCTAACGGCTGCCATTAAAGGTGAGAGTGGGACACGTGAATGGACTGTATGTGTTTAGGTCTAAGAAGACTCAAGTTTAATTTAACTACGCGCTTCGTGCAAGTATAAAACTAGCTTGAACAGATCTTCATCATGGAAAAGGTGTCAATCGAAAGGGGAGGGCTAACTTACATATTGGGAATAATTGGGAATAATAGTCTGTTTATTTATCAAAATAGGTTCCCGACCTCTGTTTTATACTGATCTTTGTCAAAGTAAAAAAGTATGACTTGCAAAGTGTTAGAATAACAGTCGGCCGGACCTGCGACACTCCTAGTACCTTTTAACCTGACGCCGGGTGAGTCTCTCACCGGACATGATAAGAATATATGGAGCACCCACTGGTGATGACCATTTCTTTCCGCTCTTTTAACTTTCCTCAGTGTCTGGTTTGTTTGCAACCGTATACAACACTCACCTCTATTTTTTTATTTAAAATCGGTACAAAATTTTGTTTTACTTTTTCTCAGCTCAAACTATTGTAAGTGACAAACATTGTTAAATACATGCGGCCGTTATTCAAATCATTTGTTGACAACGTAAACTATAAACATAATACCAACATAGTTCGATTTATCAGATACACCAACGAGTTCTTTTCCTAGTTGGGCTTTTTTTGTGTTCATTTATATCTATAAGGGCGACTCTCTGTTTTCTCCATTGTCTAACATTTGTCTCTAGTACTGTGAACATGTGTCAACATACTGTGATAATGAGATGAAATCAAATGCCTTTCCGAACGTCATCTATATCACCGGTGGTCTAGTGGTTCACTCATTACCCATACAGTCATGAATCACTCATAATTCATACTGTCGTAAATCACTCATAACGCATCAATTAATTCCAGGAATGTTAGAGATGTGTCAACATCATCACTTTGGTATGCCAGGAATGTTAGGAATGCAGTTAATTGCTCGCAATGCTGCACAGCCAATTTTGATATATGACCCTTTTTGATGGAAGCGACGTAGTCAGTATCTCTCTTTCATCTGTAATACTCTGAACTAGCAGAATTTAAAAACAGCACACCGTGTTTTCCATTATTTTGTAACTGAACGTGATGTTCTTTGCAAGTGCAAATATTTACAACATCTCCCGAGTCGGTTCTCATGAGATTGCGCCCATGCAACTGCTTCTCTCGATTGCAAATGGTGAATGAGAGTCGAGTCCTACTATAGAAATTACTACATGCTTCCAGCACCTTCCATTAACCGTTTTGGTTTGCAGTTGATCTTGGTGACACAGCCGAAGTGACATTTGCAGTAGCGGATAAGACACTCACGGTGACATTTACGGAGTACCTCCGCCTTACAGGCGTAAAGGCAGATTTATTTATTTTCTTTTGATAGGCACGGCGACACGGAAACGCAAATATTGTAGCGAATACATATCAGACTGGCGGGGTAGGTTAAACTCGTAGTCCATAAAATGTCAGATTTGTCGAATGAGAAAAGCTAAATCAATGTGAAATAATCAGTGACAGATACTGAACTCTATAATGAACCCAGCCAGCAGTTAACTGTCTGTCTAAAAAAAGCCCACATGCATGATTAATCTTTGCTTGGATAAGAAAAAAATTAAAGTAGTCAAGTCATGTTTATTTGTATAGCCCTTAATCACAAAAAGTACCAAAGGGCTGCATGGACCACAGATTATTGCAAACCACAGACTATTTTTGTCACGATTACCCATTGCCCTCACCCGTGTCCGCTCGTTTGGCGCTAGCTGTTGCTCGTTGCCTGATTGGTTCCCCTCCTATTTAAACTCAGTACTCCATTCACTCCTTGTCAGTCCGTCAGCGAACCTCCGCCTACGCAAGGCAAGCACTATTTGGCTCTGGCTCCCGTCTGTCCTGTCCTCACCTGTATCCTGATTGTCTGTCCCTGACTTCCTGATCATCTCCATTCATGTTTAGCAACTCAGTGTCTCACAACAAAATGTTCATTAACAATATATATGATATAAGGAAACACATGTACAATATGACATGTTAAACTACATAAATAAACATATGTAAGGGAAAATACGACAGTTTGTAAGGGCATGGAGCACACAAAATATTGGGGACCCATAGATCTCTAGATTTTTGAGCATGCGAGTCCCCGGGACCCATCACTTTTAAGAGGTAAAATGAACACTGGCATCATAGGTAGAAGAAAAAAGACATAATCAAATTACAGGTACATTTAATGACTTCTGATTCTAATTTTGTTTAAATCTATAAGCAATTTGTCACATTTTCAAACACAGACACTGGAAAGACAGAGGGATGACAATAGCTCGAAGCCCTACCTTGTACCTTGTCAAATTTGATCACAGTGTGAAAAACCAAACATTGTATTTTACATATTTTTCCAAGTACAGGTTTAGGGTGTTTCCAAAAGTGGCCAATTGGAGACGACTACCTTTACTACACTAAAACGTTTGCAACTTTGTATTTTACTCTGGCCATCTTTTAGCCATTGTGAAAGAGTTGTAAACATTTGACTTCTCTTTCCAGAAGTCAAATCAATGATTGTGCACATTTGCGAGTGAAAATCATGTATAAAAATGAATCACCTATTGCCTTGCGCACGTTATTTTTGTCTGCTATTTAGACTGATCATGATGTTTTTCTGATGACCCCATTTTGAAATGTATTTGTTTATCAACAGTCCAGCAGCCTTCCGGCGAACTGTTAGAAAGTTAAGGGGTTAATATTCAAATTTACCTGGCTAAGTAAAACAGTGAACCTATAGTGATTTTGGACACCAATTCACTGCAAATAAAGAAATCTGTCATATTTACTCAATGTCCCTGTACACATTACAAGTGCTTGACTGTGCTGCCCTCACAAAACTGCAGGCTCACACCAATTAGCTAGAACGAGTCTAAATTGATGGAGAAATACAATACAGACTAAAGTAAAACGCTTCTCATGTTTAACCCTCTGTCTTTTAAGTGTCTATGACACATATTGGCCATCGGCAGATTCGCATTTAAATAAGATTATAAGTCTGCAAAGTCATTGGGGCGGCATTAGCCCAGGAGGTAAAGCGCTCGTCTTGGGATCAAGAGGTCGCAGGTTTTGATTCCCGGCTCCTCCACGTTATATTTCGAAGTGTCCTTGGGCAAGACACTGAATCCCTAAAGCCCCCGATAGCTGGTAGTTGTCTTGCATGGCTGATGCTGCTATTCTTTAGTTAGTGTGTAAAAGGGAAAAGTGTGAAGCACATTGTAAAGCTCTTTGGGAGATCTTCATTGACTTAAAAATTGCTTTATAGATTCAGACCATTTACAAGTGTACCTGTATTTGCATTCCATATTTTTTCCTGTAATTGTCAGGAATACAAATACATTTTTTTTAATCCTAATGACGTAATGCCGTTAAATGTATTCCATTATTCCCAAAGCCTGCTTATGAATAGGGCAAAAGAACATGAAGCAAAGAGGAGCAGATTAAGAATCATCCATGCATCCTTTTATTACCACTCAGTGCGGATCACCGATGCTAACTGACTTTTGAGCAAGAGGCTTGGTAAACTGCGCCGGTTGTCAGCCATTCACAGCGCAAGAGAATAAAATCATTTGGATAGTAAAACTATGTAAATGAGGGGTTTGACCTTGGCATCGCAGTTGAAAACCATAATCATCCATTAATCAGTTTTAAGTGATCTATTTCCCTCAGATTTTTCATGTCTCAGAGAAAACACACGTTCAGTGAGAACCATTGTGAGCAACTTCAGGTGTGTACGCTGTGGCCATACACCAGTATCACATTTTAAAGCTTTAAATCAGGGGTCTGCAATATGGTTCTGCGGGCACCAGTGTGTCTCCTCAGGACACCTGAGGTGCCCGTGGACCTGCTCTGAAAATAGCTCAGCAGTGCTGGGTCTTTGCAATTTCAAGTAAAATATCTAACTACTCATTTTTTTCTTAAATTTTACATTTTGAATTAATCAAATTCGTATATTTTATATTATTCGTTGTCCCATGTTGAGTCTTTGTTCATTTCTAAACTTTCAAAAGACTATTAAGCTGAATGTGACATTTCGGTTAGTCCATCTTCCATTCATTCCAAATGTTTCCCTTTTAAAATTCACTCGGCTTCGATGCATGTTTTACAGAGGAGACAAAATAAATCACCCAATTTGAGCATTTGGTTTTAGATTTGCACATACTCCGACAGCCACTCCATCTTAAATGAACCACATTTGTTTGTTACTTTGGTTTGGTGACTGGATGTGTCCGTTCGCTTCGCAATAGGAGGTCCGTGTTTGCATCTCTTAACTCCGCAGCCGCACTGTTGTTAGCTTGCTAAGCTGTTTGTGTGAAAGGCGTGTGTAGGCTGGGCAATACAGACGCTCCCCTACTTACGAACAAGATAATTTCCAGACGATCATTCGTAAGTTGAATTTGTGCTATATTTTGTATGGAATCTATGTTTAAGGCTTGTATAGGTAACCTGTATTGTTTTGTACTTAAAAATAAAAAAATCATAAAATGATATGCACCATAAGGATCAATAAAGTTAAGTTTAACTTACTTTTGGAAGATGAGCTTCACTAGTTATGCAACTTCCTACTCTGTAGTAAAAAGTGGCCAAAAAAGGCAATCCAACCATTTTCTCAACCGCATCAAGCTTTCCTATTCCATTTTCATCTCAAAAGACACGGCTCGCCTCTCCTTTACACTTTACACCAACCATATTGAATGGATTCACAAGATATTAAACAATAATAATATCAAAGTTCTTAGCGCGCTGGAGATACAAAATAGTATGTTTACACACTAACTAGGAAGAGGAGGCCGTATTTCTTCTTCGGGGTGTATGCTGGGTGAGTTCTCACAGCGCCACACGCCGGTAGCGGCGCAAAGAAGCACTACAGTACTGTCCTGTACTCGTAAAAAGGTGCACAATACAAAATCAAACTCACAGCAATGTCCAAGTATTTTTTGACGTCCCGAAAAAAATGTTCGTATCTACCGTTTGTCAAATGTTTGTAAGTAGGGGAGCTTCTGTATACAGTGTCAATGCTATATTTGTCTGCGTAGCTCAAGTTAACCCTATTGATCATTGGCTGGACACCTGTCACTCGCCAAGTGTGAAAATCTGCCAAGTAGCAATGTCCCTTTTTAAAAGCCCCCAAGGGTCAAACTTACCTTGAAATGACGTCCTTACTGAGTCAAGTCAAGTCAAGTCAAATTTATTTATATAGCCCTTAATCACAAAAATGTCTCAAAGGACTGCACAGGATTACAATGACACAATTTCCTGATCTTAAACCAACATGCGGGCAAGGAACAACTCAAAACCTCACCATGAGGAAAGAAGTGAGTGAGTGTATTTGACTAACCCTAACCCTAACAAAACAACAACAGTAGATCTACAAATAAAACCTCAAAACACAGAATTGTCGTTAAATGAGTGGTCTTAATAGTCATTATACAGAAGTACAACAAAAATTGAGGGTTTCTCTTTACAGTGTAAGAAAGCGATTTAGAGCTAGCATTGGGTGTTCTCTATTTGAGCCAGGTCTCCCGAATGTAGCTGTTTCCCTTGAGTTGTAGCTCCAGGTTATCCGTTTCATGGGTAATGGATTTAGGGTTGGTGAGGTACAGGCTTGGCAGGGGTAGCTTGTGAGAGTTGTCACGTAGCTGAGCAACAATAGGCCAGGCTCAGTCTCTCACCAGACATGATAAGAATTTATGGGGCACCCACTGGTGATCGCCATTTCTTTCTGCTCTTTTAACTTTCCTCAGAGTCTGTTTTCTATTAATGAATTTCTTTTCAATTTGATGACCTGCTAAAATACTGTCTGTAGCTGTGCTCTGCAGTTTTGTTTTGGGTGGACACATTGACTGACAGCATAAACCAGTCTATCACAGACAGTCATGCACACCGAACACATAAAGCCCTCCTTAACCTGAACCCATGATAGCATTTGCTCTGTGCTCTCTGCTGCACGATAAGGGGATATCATCCATCCATCCATTTTCTGCGCCGCTTATCCTCAGTAGGGTCACGGGGTCGCTGGAGCCTATCTCAGCTATCTTCGGGCAGTGGGCAGCCAGTCAGTTGCAGGGCACACAGAGACGACAACTCACTCCCTCATTCACACCTAGGGACAATTTGAACCAGCCAATCAACCTGACATTCATGTTTTTGGAATAGAGGAGAAAACCGGAAAAAAACCCACGCAACACAGGTAGAACATGCAAACCCCGCACAAGGAGGCTGGTAGCTGGATTTGAACCCATGTCCTCAGAACTGTGCAGCGGACACGCCAACCACTAATCCGTTGTGCCGCCTCACGTTGATATCAATGACATTAAAACACTTACATTTAAAATCCACGAAGCTGTACACCAGCAATAACCGCAGCGCGAATTTGCGAGGTGCTTTTGCAAAATGATTGTATTGTTCGGCTCAAGCAAAGCTTTGTTTTTTTTGTGATTGTGTTAAATCCCGTGTCCATTTGTAACTGCAAAAACCCTTATAAATTCACTAAATGGACGCTACGCCCCCTCCAAAACAATTTCAACTTGGAATTAAAACTGTCACTGTGTTTTTTTATTCGAGGAAATTAAAGCAAGAATTGGAGTCCAACACGGGCCGTATGCCAACATCATTATGTCTTTAAAACCACGCGCTTGTCAATTGTATTGGCACGGAAAAAAAGACAAAAAATAGAAACGCTACTGAATGCATCAGGGAAAAAAAGCAAGATTTATTCGACCTTCTTGGAACAGGAGCTCGATTTAAAATTTCCGGCGCCACCTTCTAATGTAAATGTGCTGAGAGAGTTATCAGCGGCCAGGCGGCACGCAGCGAAACTAATTGGCTTCGATTAGGCAGAAGCCCGGGTAGCATATTCTGTACAGCACACAAGAAAAAGGAACTAAAGAAGGAACATCTTTTCAATCCAATCACCTACTGGCAGTTTTTTTCACATACTGCCAGAGCACAGATGACAAAAAAAAAAAGATTTGAATTGCTGCCATTTTCCGATTTGGGTTTAAATATTTATACTTATGGTCCACCGGCACGTAACTGTTAGGGCAGGCCTGAACATTTACAATTGGAAATAAGGAAGGATAATTACCCTAATTTTCCATATAATGCTCTAATTAGCTTCGATTACATGAGATGTGAAAACATAAAAATACATTTCTAAATCAAAAATATTATTTCTAACCTTACCAATGCCTCAACTATACCTTCAATTTATTTTGCAACTCTTTTTGTCATGATTACCGATATGCTTCACCTGTGCCCGCTCCTTTGGCGCCAACTGCCTCAGACTCTGATTGGCTCTCTGTCCCTATTCAAATCCACTCCTATCTGTTCCCTGTTGCCAGTCCGTCCGCGAACCTCAGTTTGCTCTAGGCAAGCTTTTCGACCCTGACTCACTCCTGTTTTGCTCCCGTGTGTTTCCTAGCTTCGACCCGTTTTTTTTTATCCTGACCATGTCTACTCTCCTCTCCTGGCTTTCGACTCGTTGCTGATCCCGACCACATTTTTTGCTCTCCTGTCCTGGCCACTGACCCATTTTTTTCCCCGCGACCAGCGATCACCGGATCGTGTGTGCAATCCTTTCCCTTCTTCCCAATAAAACTGAGAGAAACGTAACGCAAGTGGGTCCTGTCTCCGTTCTGGTCCTGACACTTTTCATATAAAAAGGCGCCTCAACATGGAATACACCTTATTATTCACATAATCTCGGATAGACCCAAATGCAGGACACCATGAGTTTTTTACATGACCGCAGTTTTTTTTTTTCTCAGCAAAATACCCCCAATCAATAAAATATTTTAGTGTGTAGGGAATATGTATCATTTCTCTCACGGTTGCCATGGCGCCCAATTGGCCCCGCCCGTGGGCGCCAGCTGCAGCTTGTTGACGGATTGGCTCCCTGTCAGTATTCAAACGCTGTCATGTCAGTCCCCTTTTTTCGGTCCGTCTGCGAATCTCCGTTTTTACACGGCAAGCACTTTTTCGCCTGTTCTGTGTTTTTTCTCTTGTTTTTCTCCCGCTACGATCTGTTTGATCTCGACCACGTCTACTCTCCTCTCTTGGTTTTTTTACTTTTTTTCCCATTTCCAACACCACCATCGCTCGCCACGGAAGTCCCACTTCCGCGTCTGAGCAACCTACTCTCCGCGACCAGCGATCTCCGGATTGTGTGTGCGCTCCTTGCCCTTCTCCCCAATAAAAATGTGAGTAACGTTACGCGAGTGGGTCCTGTTTCCTGTTCTGGTCCTGACAATTTCACATCCATCTATTTAGATTTTTATGTATTTCTAATGACATTTTTAAAGAAATTATTCGTTTATGTAATTTCAATGGAACCCTTTTTATTTAAGTACTTATGTGACACATTTTTTACATTTTGAAGCAACCATTTGATTTTTATAAGTGTGGAGTTATTAATTCATTTGAATACATAATTTGAATATAGATACAAAAATATACTGGAAAATCAGTTTCTGTGCCTTTAAATGTCACAAAAATAATATTAAAGCCACAAGTGATGCAATGTACATTGTACGATGTGATACTCAAAATTTCGGAACAAAATAATTTCCCCCCCGATTTAGAATTTAAAATCGTATTGTCACATTTCGCTGCCCGCCAATACCGAGGTCTGGCTCACCTCTGTAGAGCGGGATGATTTTTACCACCCAAAAAAAAAACAACTGACACCATATGATGAAGGGGCTGTGTCTGAGTCAGATCAGAAGACTTCTTTTTGGGATCTGGTACCTAAGGGCACCTAATGGGTTTGGAATTAGAACGGGTGTGTGCAATCACCACAAACCTGTTCCTACAGACACAAAGCTTTCATAAGGACATTTTGAACAGAGCCCGTTGTCGGGTCATCACCATATTTCACCATCAACACCATCATAAATACTTCACCTTTTCTAGTTCCATTCTAAATTGTAAGGTTTGTTTTTGTTTTCTGGTTCAGACAGTTTTATTGTTGTTTTTGACCATTCGTTTTGATACTTTGTTGATGATTTTGTGATTAAACACCATCATCTTTGAACACCTTGCCAAGCTTCTTCCAACAATGACACTTCTGCTACTTGTAACCATGGACATCAGTACTCTGTTTCATGTGAGGGAGGAAACCCCTACCTCAAAAACCGGCTTGGAGAGGGATGTATGCTGCCAGGCTATGGTTGCCATCACAGGAATTTGTGCCCTGACAGCCCATGTGGTTAAGGGTTCCGTGAACCATGAACTTTACGGCGGGCCAGATGAAATCATCCACAGGGCCGCATCCTGCTCGCGAGCAGTATGTTTGACATGGCTAGCTTACAACAATTTGAACGTTAACAGTTGAAATCTCATTAGCTGCTTATCCTCAGTAGGGTCGCGGTGCTGGAGCCCATCCCAGCAATCATTGGGCAGTGGGCAGGGGACACCTTGAACTTGTTGCCAGCCAATCGCAGGGCACACATTGACAGACAACTCGCTCGCTCATTCACACTTAGGGACAATTTGGACACCGGCCAATCCCCCTGAAATGCATGTCTTTGGAATGTGGGAGGAAACCAGAGTGCCCGAGGGAAACCCATGCAAGCACGGGGAGAACGTACAAACTCCCAAGACCTTAGAACTGTATATATATATATATATATATATATATATATATATTTATATATATATATATATATATATATCTCATCAGCCGTACCGCTTATCCTCATTAGGGTCGCGGGGGGGCTGGAGCCCATCCCAGCCATCTCCGGGCAGTGGGCAGGGGACACCCTGAACTGGTTGCCAGCCAATCGCAGGGCACACGTGGACAGACTTCTCACTCGCTCATTCACACCTAGGGACAATTTGGACCGGCCAATTCACCTGACATGCATGTTTTCGGAATGTGGGAGAAAAACCGGAGTGCCGGAGTATATATATTGTTTTTTTTGTTTTTGTTTTGTTTGTTTTTTTATTGCGTTGTTTTTCAAATTAAAGTTTAAAAGAGAAACCCTGGACTAAGATATTCTTCGCTGTCTTATCAGCAGTGCACCCTCTGCTTGCGTACAATGCTTGCATCTCCAGAGGGTGGCCAACCGCTGCTACTTCGTGGGGCTTAGTGGCACTCGAGTGCACCCAGCTCCAGTGATGTGAGCCAAGTGCACGCCAGCTAGGAAAGTACCCAAGACGGAATTCTCAGAGAATAAACAACAGTTTATTTTTATCCTCACGGTTCGTATGGGTGTTGGAAATCCTTGAAAATGATTGAATTTGAATGTGTTTTCAAATGCTTGCATTTGGGTGAAGTGCTTGTAAATAACTGAATTATTTTCATGTTTCTAAACAAGTGTACTTTAAAATGACGTCGACACTGCTCTCTGGCGGCTTCGTTTTTCCATTGCATTTCTTGTTTCCTTATGATTGACGGAAGCTGGCATTAGTTTGTATGGCATTGTCTTATCATGCATCATCGACCCCATGGGTCGGGCTACACCTCCACATGGCACTATGAAATATGTATTAGTGCAAGGATTACATAACAATTATGGACATTTATTAAGGGCCAATTAAGGTAATGTTTCCCATTGGTTAATTGTAATGGCAAGACCATTCTGAGCTTAATGTCATTTTTATCCCACAACCATATAGGGAGAGATTTGTCTCAAAATATTTACACCTGTATTGTTCACATCCACAAACACATTTGCCTTTTACTCAAGATCTAAAAATCATATGTTTTTATAAATGCACATGCAAGATTAAAAATCCTATATGTAAATTGCAGATATATTTGTGTCCCTGCAAAGTATATGATTCACACCGTATTTCTTTTAATGGTACTGGAGTAATTGGAAAATTGGATACGAAAGTCCTTGAAAAGTGCTTGATTTTGGCCATAAAAAACGTGTATTATATACATTATATACATCAATCTGTCCCTGGTAGGGGTGGGCGATACTGAGATTTTTGCTATCAATCTGTTCTAAGTAACTACAAGTTAGTGTCAACAATACCAATCTGGCACCAATGCTTTTTGCTTGGAAATCTCGTGATCATTGTATAATTAAACCATTTCTAGTTGAGTTAATTTATAACTACGATAAAAACAGACTTAATTGGTCTTTTTTAAAACAACTTGAATGCAAACTTTAACAATATTGTCAGAACCAGAACAGACAGTAGACCCAAATGAGTAACGTTTCACACAAAGCTTTATCGAGGAATCAGGGAAGTCGGGCTTAGGGAAACAAACAACAGTGATCCGTTGCTCGCTAAGCAGGAGAAGCAGGAAGCCCTCGAGATCGGAGCGTGGTCAGAGGACAGAAACGAGTCGGGCAGCCGGGACGGGAGATCGTAACGTCGTCGGAGGACGGTATCAAGTCAGGTAACCGGAGACAATCGGGAAGCCAGGGACTAGCAGGAAACAGGACAGGACGGAACCGACAGGAGCCAGAGTCAAAAAGTGCTTGCCTTGCATGTGCGGAGGTTCGCTGGCGGACCTACACGGAATGAATGAGAGTGATGTAAATAGGAAAGGGAATCAATCAGAAAATGAGCAGCAGCTGGGGCTAAACGAGTGAGCACAGGTGAGGGCAATGGGCAAATCATGACAATTATAAAAAATAAATATGCATATATTACAACTGGTTCAGACTATAAGTCAAGAGTCTCATCTCATCTCATTAGCCGTACCGCTTATCCTCATTAGGGTCGCGGGGTAAGTCAAGAGTGTCAAATGAAAAAAACAGCAATGTAACAAAAATAAAAATATAACAAAGTTAACATGACAACTATAGTACAATATTTTGAAAATTAAGTCTAAGTGCAAATAGTGAATACGATATAAAAACCTACTGTATAAGAATTAGATACAGTACTCCTTCAATTTGACTCAAAAAAGTCAAACCTAAAAAGCAGTAATGTATCAAAAATACAAACAGTGTATGACAATTCGACAAGGCAAATAAAATACCGTGTTTTTCGGTCCGAAAGGCGCACCCATCCATCCTTCCATTATCCTCAGTAGGGTCACGGGGGTGCTGGAGCCCATCCAAGCTATCTTCAGGAAGTGAGCAGGGGTACACCATGAACTGGTTGCCAGCCAGTTGCAGGGCACACAGAGACAGAAAACTCACTCGCTCAGTCACACCTAGGGACAATTTGGACCGGCCAATTAACCTGGCATGCTTGTTTTTGGAACGGGGGAGGAAACCGGAGTACCCGGAGGAAACCCACACAAGCACGGGGAGAACATGCATGACCTCACAAGTGTGCTGCAGACACACTGACCACTCAGCCACCGTAAGACGCACCCGAAAACCCTAAACTTGCCAGTGATTTGTAGGTCTAATCCAGGGAACCTTAAAAGAGCCAGAAATATGGTAAACACATTCGGCAATGCATAATTACATCCAAATGTTTCTACGAATTGATTCACATTTTTTGTGATTCCCAAATATGATGTTTCATGAAATATATTTTTAAACCCTTGTTTTAATATCATGAGCGTTGTAGTTTTATGCACCATGAACATGAAAACAAATCTTTCAGTGGTGGGTGTTTGAGGGTGCGACATACAATCAGGTGCACCTTATAGTCCCCAAAATATAGTACCTTTTATTGCACAATATTGGGAAAATAAAATAAGTAGTGCAAATAAAGTGTAACCACCAATGGATCGCATATAAAAGTTCTAATGTTTAATCTTACGGCACTTAATCAACAACAAAACTCTAGCAATAGCAAATTATCGACCTGAAAGCAGTAATACCGATCCGATACAATTACTTGATAATTTCGATAATTAGATCTACCAAGCATTTGGTGTTTTTGTAATTCCGTTTAAATAGATGGAGTGATTCCTTGACTCTTTACTGTACTATCAATCAAAAATCCAAAACAAAACTCGCCTAGCGACAATGTCATGTTCCCTAAGATTGAGAGGCAATTACACTTTCATCGATTTATACCAGGAAACAGATTTGTCCCCTCAAAATTGTTCCTCGAGGGCAGTAGCAGCCTTACACACATGGAATAATGGGAACATTTTCTTCCGGGAACCTCATAGGATGTGAAATGCACAGATGGCGGCGGCTGCCTGGCTCGCTTATCAAAAAGCATCCAGGTCCAGGTCAAGCTGTGAGAAAACTTTAGCATGGGAACGTTTATTTTTTCGAGCTTCGAGCTCCGGGGTGCAGCTACTGGCTTGGAAATACAAATTGAATGGTGACAAGTCACGACTTGCCATGTCCTGATAAGTACTACGGAGTACAGTAATCCCTCGGTTATCCTGGTTAATGGGGACGGACCAGAACCCCTGCGAAAACCCCTGCAATGTAGTGACGCCGCTTCTAAAGTATTTTGCCATTTATTCTGTTGTGTTTTTTGTGTGGTGTATTTTGTAACCACAAAATGTTATTCACTCGAGAGGGCGGGTCAAACTGGCTGAGCTTTTCACCTATTGGTTAATCAGTTGCTAGTTGAGTCAATAAAAGCAATGCAGTCGATCGTTGCACTCGTCGATCGACCAATAGGTGGAGAGCTCCGCCTGTTTGACCCGCCCCACATTTGGATAACATTTTACGAATGATAAAAAACAAAATGCACGTCAAAATGCAGAACAAAAGACATGACAAAATAAATACTGAAATAAATAAAAGACAAAATAAATGACAAAATAAATGATAAAATACATACATCAAGTCTTCAAAGCCAACATAAAAAAGGTTCTTTTGACCAACGCTGGATTTCTTCCTTTGAAAGTACTGGAAAAATGGGCCTTGTAAGTGCTTGAAAACTGCTTGAATTTGGCCATTAAAAAGGTGTACAAACCCTGTAATACACAATGTTCCTTTAAAGTTTTCTCTGTTCCTCCTACCTTTTTATAGTCTGTAGTCTGTAATAGTCCGTGGTATTTGCAGCCGTTTGAGACTTCTTGTGATTAAGGGCTATATAAATAAACTTGACTTCAACACGTTTCATTATCGTCATATATTAAGGTATCAAGTTAATCACTAATGTTTTAATTTATTTTTATGGCATTTTTTTTATTTCTAAATATGATCTTTCATATGTAAATCCATATAGAAATACCCATATATATTCTAATAGGATTCTCATTGGCAACTAATCGATTGCAATGATCATTAATTCATAATGACATATAAAAACATTTTCAGAAGCATCGTCTGTGAGTGCCAATACGTAAAAATATGTTTTTTTTGTTTTATTTTGGAAAACAATTAAAAAGGGTTTGGCGCTGTTCTTCGGTAAATATCAAGTCCCTGGAAATGATTTCAGTGTGATAAACTACAGTTAAATGGCAGAATTGGTTTTGATCAGATCTTTGTACACATATCAAGGAAGCCCAACTTCCTTGTCTTGATTCCTGTATTCGGTGAATGAGAGTGTGTAGGCGGCCCCATTTGGCGATTAGGCTTAGTGAAGCAGTGTGGTGAGAATTGCGCAATAAAGATAAATAGTAATAGGCAGTTAAATATTTGACAGAGTCTACTTTAAAAAAATGAAAAGGGATAACCTTTCGTGCACGCCTGCAGGAAGGCGATGCCCGAGGGAACGCGATCCCCATGGTGACCGAAATTGTACTATCACGACACTGGAAACATTAGGTGTTCTTGCAAAATCTATGCATCGTTCAATGTTCTTGCAATAAACAAATATTTGATGGCAGATAGTCCTTGTGTTGATGGAAAACATTGTTTGAATATTGGAGGGATCACGAATGCAAAAAAAAGCACCAAAATGAAAGTTCTGCTTGACATGTATCCATTCACAAAAAGCTGTTTTACTCAGAAGTTTTCTTGGAAACGTGTATTTTCAAGTAACTTAGCAATGGTAACTTGTTGTTTACTAAACTTTGGTAAAAGCTAGAAACATCGTTTTTTCCCAATGAAAGATAGGGGTTCAATATATCTACAATAGCTACGAAACAAATTTTTCCGTAGGCCTTCAAAAATAAGACGAAATGGTAAAAACCGGTTGGCACCCGTTCTTCCCATTTGAGAAAAACGTCTGGTGTTGAATGGCTTAAGAGAAGTTCGACAGAAGATCTAACCCCCTACCTGTTGTTTGTGTTTATCCATCTCAGATGAGGACCACACACTGATGATCCTGCTCTACTCCCTCATCTTCTTCCTGAGCGTTTTCGGAAACTTGCTCATCATCGTTGTGCTGACGGTCAACAAACGCATGCGCACCGTTACCAACACTTTCCTGCTCTCGCTAGCCGTCAGCGACCTCATGATGGTCGTCTTCTGCATGCCCTTCTCCCTCATCCCCAATATCCTCAAGGACTTCATTTTTGGCGCCATCATGTGCAAGATCGTAGCTTACCTCATGGGTAAGACACAAAGATCATTTTGAACAGTGACGTGCAGTCACGGGAGGCAGGTCAGGCTGTGCCTCACCTGTCATCATGTTAATCCAAACTTCAAAACATATAAAATGGTTATAGTTCAGTTTTAGGTTTCTATCTCATTTAACTTCACAAATTTCAAATTTTCTTTTAAAAAAACTGTTGACCTTTCACATTATTTTAAGATAACTATTAATGGTGTGTTACTGTATTACTGTGCTGAACTCTGCTGATGTAAAATCTGGCACACAATTATTTTGCCTGATGGCAGGAGGTGATAGTGAGACCAAGGATTCGGATTCGGCCTACACCTCAGCCCCAAACAATAGAATTAGTAATAGTATTAGCATGAGGCTAAAGGGAGCTGACATAATTGTCTGTTATCTTGCTGTTACTGGTACTCAAAAAAACAAAAACCTCGCAAAAGGTTGGGACAAAAATGCAAAGCAATTTACCAGACAAAGTTTTGGTTTTAACAAAAATATAAATGCAATGCTGTGTATGTGAGTTTATTTAACATTTTGAAAATCTTTATGTAAAGTCAAAATCAAGTCAAGTCACATTTATTTGTATAGCTCTTTACCACAAAAAGTCTCAAAGGACTGTACAGAGCTCCAAGAGAACACAAAAATAACTAGTAAAAAATAACATCAGCTATATAAAGTACTTTTTTGGGAATGGGAATATTATAAGCAAAATATGTAAAAAGTAAATATTTAACTAGGTTTACATAGAATCCAAATGCTAAATATGAACATATCCATGATCAGATTATTTGTAATGTAAAGTTCATGCTCAGGTAAAAAACTAAAAGGGATTTAGAAAGCGAGCTAAAAGAGTAAAAGGCATCTAAGTTGCCAGACTGGAAGCTAGACGGCTAGCTAGAAAGGAGGCCAGAATTTATCTTGATAACTTGCAAAAAAAAAGGATAAATTATTAGGTAGACACCATGCAAAAAATGTAAAAAAAAAAAGCTTGGTTGATAGCTTGCTAAATAGCTAAAAAGGAAGGCAGATAGCTAGCTACAAAAACTGCACATTTTTTGCTCATTCGCTTTATGAAACCCATAACTTAGAATTTAGTTTGTTGTATTTCCTGTAAAAGAAGTACGTTCAACCACACAAAATGTTCTGTAGCCTTGGGGTTATTATAGACGTACTTTTTACATCTTTAATTCGTAATTTTTGCCATATTTTGATAGTAAAAGTAGTACTGTGATTTCACCAAAATTAACTATGCTGGATATATATTTAGAAAACAAAAACGTCCAACCTTTTTTTTTTTTTTTTTTTAGCTTCTTACTATAAGATCAGCACCTCCTAGTGGTCCTGCCCGACCACATCATCTGAGGCATCCTATCTTCTTCCCAAGTGGAGTTGTCCTCCTCGGTGTTGCTTTTAGCATCGGGTTGATAATCGAGCAAAAACTCGACCCAAATCCTTTGATTGGAACACATCAGTTGTAAACAAAGGAGGTAAAACTGTCCAAGCAAAATCTCGCTTCGTTTTGAGTGTTGATTTTGTTCCTTATCACTCTTTATACTGCCTTTACCAAGCCTGACATGTATTGCGTCAAAATACATAAGTGACAAGATTACAGACCTTAATATAGGTGCCAATTACTCGCAGTACAAGTCAAAAGCGACAGCCTGATAGAATGGCCCCTCAGTTACCCTCAGTCTAGAGCTCCATGCAATATATTGCCACATGGAGTGAGCGAGATGATGAGAAAGGACACGGGAGGCGCCTGATTAAAGATCTGACGGCGATTGAAAATAGCAGGCAACGTAATGCCTGAGGTAGAAGGTCCCCGGGTTTAATGGCGAACATGTACGGGCCCGACTTAGATTGGGCACAGACAATGAGAGCAGATTGACCCAATTGTGGTGATAATAAAGCTCCAGTAGACCTGAACGAAAATATTCTATGTCGATATTTTATTGTGATTGAAAAAAACCCCACCTATTTTTAGGTAGTCAATAGCAGTGTTTTTTCAACCAGTGTGTTGCGAAACCTTGTCTAGTGTGCCGCAGGAAATTGTAACATTTATCCACATCAGTAGGTGGCAGCAGATTACCTTTTTTTCTTAAACACAAATTTTCTGCTCATGGGGTAAAGCAGGGAAATATTAAATACAAAATACAATTTTGAAACGTTAAATTCATTTATTAAGTTACAAAAAAAGTCTAGGCCTATCTGGCCTATGTGAAAAAGTAATTGGCCGTTCTGTTCAATCACAAAGTAACTGAGTAACCACAGTATTGGGAAAGTTGAGTTCATTTTCACAGGCAACACCCAAAATCGATTCCCACTACCTGTGTATAATCGAGAAATCATTCAAATTAAATATTTTAGACAAAGTGAAGTCGAATAAAAAAATCTCAAGAACACAATCCAAAGAAATTCCTGAAGAAATTAGAAAAGAGGGATTCAAATCTCTCAGTCCTTAAAACGTCCCCAAGCCATTTACAAGGCTGTAAGGCCCCCATGAACCACTGTCAGAGCCATTATCCACAGATGGAGAAAACTGGGAACAGTGGAAAGCCTTCTCAGTATTCGATCAACTAAGATTACTCCAAGAGTGTGGCAACTGTTCATCAAAGAGGTTACAAAAGAACCTGGAAAAACATTTAAGGAACTGCAGTCCTTGCTGACTTCAGTTAAGGTCAGTGTTCATAACTCTACTATGAAAAAGACACTGCCCAAAAATGGCATTCCTGGGTTAGTTTTCCAGTCAAAAATCACTGCTGTCACATAAGAACACAAAGATTCGTCTCACATTTGCCAATGAATTTCCTTCAAGACTTTTGGGAAACATTACAGGGACTAGTAATTCAAAAACTGAAAATGTAACTTTTTGGAAGGTGTGGAGCCCGTTATATGTGGCATAAAAATGGCACCGTATCTGACAAAAAGTGCATAATACCAACAGTAAAGCACGGTGGTGGCAGTGTGATGGTCTGGGGCTGCTTTGCTGATTCAGAACCAGGACAACTTGCTAAGGTTGACATAATAATAAATTCTGGTGTTTACCAGAAAATGTTGAAGGAGAATGTCCGGCCATTAGTTCATGCCCTCAAACTCAAGCGCTCTTGGATCATGCAGCAGGACTACGATCCGAAACACACCAGCAAGTCCACTTGCGAATGGCTCAAAAAACAAAAGAAAGGTTCTGGTGTGGCCGTGTCAAAGTCTGGATTGAATTGAGATGCTGTGATGTGACCTTAAATGGGCAGTTCATGCTATAAACACCTCTAACATGGCAGAAACAATTCTACAAAGAAGAGTGGGCCAAAATTATCGTTCCGGATTATCGTAAACATTTCATTCAGGTTCAGGGCCAGATAGGTTTTGATTTGTTTTTACCTTTTGTATCTTCTTGGGCTGTCTCTGTGTTATTAACATTTGTTTGATAATCTTAGTGAAAAATATGCAAAAAAAAACACAGAAAGGAGGCAAATACTTTTCCACGGGACTGTATTGGATCCAGCAACATTACAGCTAGAATTTCTTGCAGTAGAGTTTGATCTGACGCTGACACTTTACCTTTGACTCACACAGTGAAAAAAAAACGAGTTTGCATTTTGAAGTTCGTGAACAAGAGCCGTAAAGAGTAATTTCCCGTCTGGCCCTGTCAGCAGGGAAGAGACAGATGGGATCAGTGTCCGAGGCCAACGTTATTTCCTCCTCGACAGATACCATCCCTGCCTCTTCGCCTCGTTTATGTTTTTGTAAACACAGCCAAGGTGTCACATGTTTTGTTCTTACTTCAATCACAGATATCTCCGGGTTGTCTTTATTACTTTTTACAACAAACCAAAACCCAACAGTGCCGTTGTTGTTTTTTAAAAGTATTGCCAAATTCTTAAACATGCAAAATGCAAGGAAATAGTACATGTTTTTTTCCACAAAGTCTATATACAGTATACTTATTCGGTATGTCCCAATTATTGTCTGAAATAATACATTTAAAAGACAGTATGTATTGCCTTTGTCATCCTGAGTTGTGACGTCATCTGAGGAACCTCAGCACCATAGGAAACCAGTCGCCATATTGATAATGAATCAAAGTGGTTATGAATGTTTCAAGTGAAGTTTAGGTAGTCTTTGTGGGGAATGTCTAAACCTTGTGTCACAGGTGGATGGAGTAAAGGTACAACAAAGTGCCAGCATTCAAAAAGTGGCAAAAATAACACACGGAGAGCAGCCTAGGGGGGGCCACACTGTACTTCGAAAATTTGGAGGTCTGCCTCACTCAGATAAAAGAATGGATGTCACTCAACTTCTTGTGCCTTAACTCTGAAAAGACCGAAATGTTAGTTATTGGTCCATCGAAATGCCGTGACTTGTTCTCAAAAGCTGCTCTGAACATTGACAAATGTAATATTGCCATGGGTGACTCAGTCAAAAATTTAGGTGTCATATTTGACTCCAATCTGTCCTTTCATACACATGTTAAGAATATTACTAGAACAGCTTTTTTCCATCCGTGCAACATTGCTAAAATTCGCCCTATGCTGTCTCAGTAGGATGCGGAGATTATAATTCATGCGTTTCTTACCCCTGGTCTTGATTACTGTAATGCACTACTCTCCGGTCTCCCGAAGTCCAAAATCAAGAGCCTTCAGCTGGTACAAAATTCTGCACCAAGGCTTTTAACTAAGACAAGAAAGTTTGATCTCATTACCCCGATTTTAGATAACCTGCATTGGCTCTCTGTTAGCTTAAGATGTGATTTTAAGGTTCTGTTGGTATGATACAAAATCATGCATGGACTTGCTCCCTCATATCTTTTAGATTTAATTTTCCCCTATGTTCCGGTCTGGAGCCTTTGCTCTGAAAATGCTGGTCTACTAGTAATCCCATGTGCCAAGAAGAGATCCGCAGCTTCGAAAGCATTCCTCATATGGGCCCCGGTACTGTGGAAGGCTTTTCCCCCTGATATTGGATCTGCAACCTCAGTGGAACTGTTTAAATCTAGGCTTAAAACTCACTTCTATTCTATAGCATATGAATAAGCTATATTTTATGTTGACAACAGCTGTGTATTATTTGTTATTGCAATAACCATTGCAGCCTGATTATCCTTGGAAGGGGGATTACCTCATGTGCGGTCCCTTCCCAAGGTTTCTTCATTTTCCTCATGTTGAGGTTTTTGAGTTTTTCCTTGCCCTCATGTAGTTTTTAGATCAGGGGATGGTGTCATAATAGTCTGTGGTTTGCAATCATCTGTGGTCTGTGTAGCCCTTTGAGACACTTTGTGATTTAGGGCTATACAAATAAACATAACTTGACTTGACTTGACTACTATTATTACTGCACCAAGGCATTTTTCAACCAACCCATCCATTACTGCTCTACGAGTTTTTTCACTATGCTCGCTATCATAAACCAAACCAAACTTATACGTATCACTTGAACAGCATCTAAAATAATCGCCTTAACCACACCCAAAATCTCAGACTTAAATAACAAGTCCATCACCTGACTGGCAAACAAAATAGTCCAGGATATCACTTATCCCACTATTATCAGGGCGCAGATACAGGAGAGCCTCGGGAAAAGCCTGATCCCCAGTGCCATAACACTTCTAAGCAACAGGTTCCTCTTAAACATCCAATCAGTCTGCCCTTATTGTCCCACAATCATATGATTGTCATTCAGCTGTTTTTGTAATGTAATGGCTGTTGTTTCCCCTCCGGTACAGTCGTTGGAAGTGAATATCCCTAAGGGGAAAAAAATAATTAAATATAAATTTAACCAGGACTAATTGACAAAAGGTGGCCGCAGCCTCGAGGCTGGCCGACCAAAAAAACATATAGTAAGCTACCAGACTAACGGGGAACCATCAACAAAAAAACATCAGCGGCAACGGCGACAAACACATAGCCAGCCCAGGAATGAATCAAGGGACATTGCAAAACCGGACAAACGAAAAGCGGCTGCTGCCTCGGTGGAAAAACGCCAGGTTAGCTGGCCAAAATACTCTCAGAGGGCTAGCCAGGCAAAATTATACCAACTGCGACTCATGCGAAAAAACCCATCAAAAAGCCACAATCGTCTACCTGAAAAGAGGTGAGAGCAAACAAGGAATGCTAGCCGACTTGTAAACCCACCCCACACGCTTTGGAGGTCGAAGAACACAACGCCGACAAAACTGTCACTTGGTCCTCATTGACAGGGTGAGCAAAGGTCCAATTCCTCCAAGCAGAAAGGAGCGTAATGCAATCGCTGTTCACTAAAATCACTGTCTGTCTTGGAGCTGCCTCACATGTTTTGTTAATGGTGTTTGCCATTTTGAAAGTTTTGTGTTCCTTCAATCACATTGCAGCTCTACAGGAAAGACGGCAGATGGCTTACCTTTGGGAATACATTTCTCGAGTCACCCTCCGCGTGACTGAAAACAATTACTGTTTGAGAATAATGTTAAGCAATTTGGTCTTCCTGCAGGTATATCAGTCAGCATCTCTACTTTTAGCCTGGTTGCCATAGCGTTCGAGCGCTACAGCGCCATTTGCAACCCTCTGAAGTCCCGGGTGTGGCAGACTCGTTCCCACGCTTACCGGGTAATCGCCGCAACGTGGATGATGGCCCTCATCATCATGATCCCGTATCCGGTGGTCAGTCATCTGGAGTCCTTTCGGCGTCCTGACAACACCACTGGCCACAAGTGTCGTCACAAGTGGCCCGTCGCCATGGCTGAGCAGTCCTGGTGAGTCTGACTGTAAAATGCACGTGACAAAAAGGATTCATACGAGTGCTTGAAATCCTTACAAATGTTTGTAGTTTGATGTGTTGTTTTAAGGTTTGAAAAGTGCTTGAATTTTGGGAGAAAATTTTGTAAATGCCTGCCATGTCTGACTCGATTGGCAACACATTAAAAGAAGAAAAATAAAGCGAGGACGTTGACACGCCTGATCTGATAGCTTCTCATTACCATAGCATTTCTTCCTCCCTTGTGATTAACAGCAGCCTGCATTAGTTTGTATGTCATTGTATTTGCACCCAGGAGGCCAGGTAAGATGCCGGAAGGCTGCCGTTTTAATGAACAATGGGTAAAAAACGTAAAATACAAACAATGGCTAAAACTTGGAACATATCCACGCACGGGATGCTGCAAGGTAACAAAAGAGATCCAAGTCTTTTCAATGGTCACCTCACACCAATCAGTTGAAAGGTAATTCACACAGATGACTAGCTTAACTGTGTTTTTTTGCTACATGCTCCACCTTAACAGGGCACTATTAAATGTGTATTACAAGTATTACATATCGATTATGGACATCTATTATGGGCCATGCAAAAAATGAAGTATTTGTACACCCTTTAGCTATTTCTTCCACTCAGCAATCATGGAGGGGTCTGAAATGTCATCGGTGCATGTCTGCTGATAGAGAGTAAAAACTAAAAAGAAAATCCAGAAATCACAATGCACGATTTTTGAACAATTTATTTGCGTGATACAGCTGCAGATAGATATTTGAACATCTGAGAAAATGAAGGTTAATATTTGGCACAGTAGCCTTTGTTTGCTATTGCAGAGGTTAAACGTTTCCTGTAGTCTTTCACTAGGTTTGCACACACTGCTGGAGGGATCTTGGCCCACTTCTCCACACAGATCTTCTCCAGATCAGTCAGGTTTGAGCTCCCGCCAATAATTTTCGATTGGGTTCAGGTCTAGAGACTGGCTGGGCCATGCTAGAACCTTCATATGCTTCTTACGGAGCCACGCTTTGGTTTTCCTGGCTGTGTGCTTCGGGTCGTTGTATCGGAAAACCCAGCCACGACCCCTCTTCAATGTTCTGACTGAGGGAAGGACGTTGTTCCCCAAAATCTCACAATACACGGCCCCAGTCATCCTCTCTTTAACACAGTGCACTCGTCCTGTCTCATGTGCCGAAAAACGCCCCCAAAGCATGATGCTACCACCCCCATGCTTCAGAGTAGGGATGGTGTTCTTCAGATTGTACTCTTCATTCTTCTTCTTCCAAATACGCTTAGTGGAATTATGACCCATAAGTTCTATTTCGGTCTCATCTGACCACAAAACGTTCTCCCATGACTCCTCTGTATTATCCAAATGGTCATATGCAAAATAAAGACGGGACTTGACATGTGCTGGTTTAAGG
Organism: Urocampus carinirostris; assembly: GCF_059441175.1. NCBI lineage: Eukaryota > Metazoa > Chordata > Actinopteri > Syngnathiformes > Syngnathidae > Urocampus > Urocampus carinirostris. The sequence goes on along the minus strand of NC_142362.1, from coordinate 28,664,320 downwards.
AGGGGAACTTTTCATGCCATGCATGATTTCAAACGATGACGTCTTGTATTACCTATAGTAGTAACCTTGGAAACGGTGGTCCCAGCTCGTTTCAGGGCATTGACCAACTCCGGTCGTGTATGCATGAGCCTCTACTCCGATCGAGATTGACCAACATGTATAGCTTCTTCCATTTTCTAATGATTTCTCCAACAGTGGACCTTTTTTCACCAAGCTGTTTGGCAATTGCTCCGAATCCATTTCCAGCCTTGTGGAGGTGTACAATTTTGTCTATGGTGTCTTTGGACAGCTCTTTGGTCTTTGACATGTTACAAGTTAAAGTCTTACTGATTGTATGGGGTGGATAGGTGTCTTTATGCAAACTTCAAGCAGGTGCATCTGATTCAGGATGACACATGGAGTCCAGGTGGATTTCTTAAGGGCGGATTAACAGGTCTTTCATGGTCAGATTTATGGATGATACACAGGTGTTTAAAAACTTAATTGCGGCTGTATCACACAAATAAATTGTTAAAAAAATCATGCATTGTGATTTCTGGATTTTCTTTTTAGTTTATCTCTCTCACAGCAGACATGCACCTAGGATGAAAATTTCAGACCCCTCCATGATTTGTTTCTGAGTGGGAGAAATAGCAAAATAGCAGGGGTGTTTTAAATGTTATTTTTTTAACTTGTACATGGGGACAGATTTGTCTCAAAAACAAATATATTCGCGATTTACTAAAGATGTAAAAATAATGTCTTATAAATATAAATTCACACGCCAGATAAGAAAAATCACATATGTAATTGCAGACATATTTGTGGCTCTGCAAAAACCACTGATTTTCTTTCTTTCATTGGTCCTGGAGAAATTAGAAAATTGAGGGGAAGGTGAATAAAAGTGCTTGAGTTTAATGGTCAATGTATGAATATCAGTTTGGACATGAAGTATCTCCGCACCTTTAAGAGGGTTATCCATGAATGTTTAAGCACCTGAATAATTTAACTCAGTGTTTTTCAACCAGTGTGCCAGGGCACACTAGTGTGCTGTGAAATCTTGTCTAGTGTGTCGGAAGATTAAATACTACGCCATTGTTTAGTACATTTGCCTTCTACCATTCATCAGCTGACCAACTGTAACATTCATTCGAATCACTAGGTGGCAGCAGATTACATTCTGTTTTTTAATAATATGCAGTGATCCCTTGCTACGACGCGCCATACCTTTCACTGTATTCAGTTTTATTTTTTATAAATATCTCAGCCTAACCATATTGATGTGTTTAGCATTGTGTTGCTGGTGGAATGAGAGTTGGGTATTAGCACATCAGCGGAGAAGGAACCTACAATCGACAGAATGCAAATTTCTGAATGCGCAACAAGTTGTAACAGTTGAGTCGCAAAATTTAAACAATAATGCGTTACAGTTTTCATCACATAGACCGTCCATAATCATGGGGAATGTCAACTCCCTACCGAATAAGATCGACGAACTGGCTGTGCTTGTGAAAGACATCAAAGCATACAGGGAGTGCAGCTTGCTTTGCTTTACGGAAACGTGGCTTACGTCTAGCATCAAGGTAATTCTGTTCCTTTGTAACACGTTCACGTTCACTCTATATACATCGGACTTTAAGTACAACTCTGAGTCCTGCCATGTGCAAAAGTTTGCCGACGACACTGCGATCGTGGGATGTATCAGAAACGGGCAGGAGGAGGAGTACAGGAAATTGATTCAGGACTTTGTCCGATGGAGCGACGCAAACCACCTGCACCTAAACACCACCAAGACCAGAGAGATGGTGGTGGACTTCAGGAGAACCAGAACTCTCCTGTAACCATCAAGGGAGAATGTGTAGAATTTGTCCAGACCTACAATTTTCAACAACATGTGAGACACTATCGTAAAGTGGAAAGAAACCATTTTAACATTTAAGTGGGTATTGCAAAAATATTGGCGTCCTGATCTTTCAGCTCAGCCAATTGACTCCAGAAGTTATGACGAATGACTTCTGAATAATCCAATGTTGACCTATATGACTAAGAGTGACAAACATGTTGCCAATGTTGCCACTGTGTATTGCAACATCCATTGCAGCCTGGTCATCCTGGAATGAAGGATTACCTCATGTGCTGTCTTTTCTTGAGGTGTCTTAATTTTCCACATGCTGAGGTTTTTAGTTTTTCCTAACACTCATGAAGGTTTTAGATCAGAGGACGGTGTAATGTTAGTCCATACAGTCGTTTGAGACTTCTTGAGAATAAGGGCTACGCAAATAAAAAGGACTTGAGTGCAGATAGTCTCAGTTTGCACCTGCTCTTTGATGGGCTCAGTGGTTTGTGAAAGTAGACACTGGAGAAAGGACAGTATTATAAAGACTGAAGAACACACCTGGCAAGCCTGGGATAAAGTTGTGGAACAGTTCGAAGCAGGAATGCAGACAGCATTAAACCACTGCAAACCTAACAAATCCTGGCCGTCCTTCTAAACGTTCACCCCAAACAAGGAGAAAACTAATCAAAGAAGCAACCAAGAGGTGCATGATCACATTGGATGTACTGCAGGCATACGCAGCTGAGGTGGGACAATCTGTGCATAAGACAACTATTAGTCATCCTCTGCATAAATCTGCCGTTTATAGAAGAGTGGCAAGAAGAAAGTCCCAGTTTGGTTTGCAAGAAGCCTCATGGGAGACACATATAATAAGTGCTCTGCTCAGATGAGACCAAAGTTGAACTTTTTGGCCTGAATGCAAAGCATTACGGTTTGCATAAGTGTATCACTGCACATCAACCTATAAGCACCATCCCCACTGTCAAACATGGTAGTGGCAGCATCATGTTCTGGGGTTGCTTCTCTTTAGCAGGGACTAGATAGAGCCAAATACAGGAAGATTTTGGCAGAAGATCTGTTAGTTTGCAAGATACCTGAGAATGGGCGCATGTTTACCTTCTAACAGGACAACAACCGTAAATATTAAGCAAAGTTTATAATGGTGCATACGGTAATTTACTTTGATGGATTTGAATGATTATCTACCGCGGGTACAAAGGTATTCAGACCTGTTGACATTTTTCACTCTGTGTCATAATTCCAAATCCAGGTGTGAAAAATCCTTCCCAAAAAGACTCATTGCTGTACTATCTGTAAAGATTCTCCTAACACTCCACTTATTGAAACATGAATATTTTGTTTGTTTGTTTGTTTGTACATGATTCAATTGTTTGTTTGTTTGTACATGATTCAAATTGAATCTTTTCTTCTGGCGCCGTCACGAATGGCAGCCACTCCAGCAGCTCCCGTGTTATTTTCGATTGTTCTCGATTGTTCTCAGCTCAGGGATGCTGCTGGAAATGTGAATTTCCCTTCGGGGATGAACAAAGTATCTATCTATCTATCTATCTATCTATCTATCTATCTATCTAAATACCTGGGTGTGCAGCTGGACAACAAACTGGACTGGACTGCCAACACAGAAGCTCTATGTAGGAAAGGGCAAAGCCGACTTTACTTCCTCAGAAGGCTGGCCTCCTTCAACATCTGCAAAAAGCTCCTGAAAATATTCTATGAGACAGTAGTGGCAAGCGCCCTCTTCTATGCGGCAGCGTGTTAGGGAGGCAGCGTCAAGAAGAAGGATGCCTCTCGTCTCAATAAACTGGCTAGGAAAGCGAGCTCTGTTGTGGGCAAAGAGCTGGACAGCCTAACAACAGTAGCTGAAAGACGAGCACTGAAAAAGCTGAGGTCAATCATGGACAATCCATCGCATCCACTACACAGCATTATCTCCAGACAGAAGAGCAGTTTCAGCGACAGACTGCTGTCACTGTCTTGTACTACGGACAGACTGAAGAGATCTTTTCTTCCTCATGCCATGAGGCTCTTTAACTCCACCCGGCAGAGTAAAGGCCCACATTAAACCACACCACCTACATTGGATATTACCGAATCTTACTGCAATATGTATTCTGTGTAGCACTATTTAGTTACTCTATATAACACGCTACAGTGGGCATTTGCACGTCACACTGGGTATTTGTATATTGTATTCTTTTGGCTTTATTATTGTACTGTTCTCAGCTCAGGGATGCTGCTGGAAATGTGAATTTCCCTTCGGGGATGAATAAAGTATCTATCTATCTATCTATCCATTGTACTGTGTTATTTGCGACACTGGTCAGGAGTGGTAATACATTTATCAGAACCAGAACAGGAGGAGGACCCAGATGCGTAACGTTTCTCACACAAGCTTTATACGGGAATGGGGCAGTCATGCACGTTAACACAAACGACAGTGATTCGGCGATCGCTGGGCGGAAGGAGTAAGGAAGAAGTCCGGCGTGGAACAACAGGAAGCCAGAGGCCGACAAGATCGATACCAGATACACGGGCAAATATTGGACAGACGAGGTAGATACCGGACAGGACGAGACCGACAGGATTGATATCAGATACAGGAGACTGGAGACAGATATCGAACAGGACGAGACAGACAGGCTCGATATTGAAAACTGGAGACTGGAGTCCGATATCAAACAGGAAGAGATAGACGGGAACAATACCCGATACTGGAGATTCTAGCAAGGTATCAGACAGGACGAGGCAGATGGGATCAATACCAGACACTGTAGACTGGAGCCCAATATCAAACAGGACGAGGTAGATGGGAACGACACCCGATACTGGAGATTGTAGCAAGGTGTTAGACAGGACGAGACAGACGAATCAATACCAGATACTGGAGACTGGAGTCAGATATTAGACAGGAAGAGACAGACGGGATCGATACCGGACAGGGTACACAAGCAGGAAACCGGACAGGGTCAAAACACACGTCTTGTGGGTGCAGAGGTTCGTTGACGTACTGACAAAGGGTGAGTGAGAGCCTCAATAGGAGGGAAGCCAATCAGTCAAGGAGCCTCAGCTGGCGCCTAATGGGCGAGGCCAATTGGGGGCAATGGGCCACCGTGACAAAATTGTCCTCCAGACTGTTTTAAAGCTACCAATCCTCAACATTTTCAATGAGGAAAGGAACGCGAAAGTGGCACTTCCGTGTCGAGCGAGGGTAGTCGTTGACAGACGTATTAACGAAAAAAACATCCTCTCATGGTTCCATTGTATTTTTTCACTGTCTGTACAGTGTCCTTGGGTGGCCTGAAAGGCGCTTTTAAATAAAATGCATTATTATTATTTTTATTATTATTATTATTAAAAAGGCAATTAGGAGAGATTACTAGTCGAAAACTACACACAATGCACACATTTAATACTGTATTGAATTCCAAGCTAAATTTCCTGTGATTTGAATTTAAAACCTATTGCCTATTTGATGTCAGTCAGACTCACGTTTGTTCGGATTTTCAAAATGAGAAAGTGTCAGCGACTCAACAAAGAACAGGTCAATATTTGGCCTTCATTTTGCAGCAAGTAACTTTGGAAATTTCACTTGAGCTGTCACGAATGTAATCACCAGAGCATAAATACTCCGTGTTCAAAAATCAATCAGCGACTCATCCAATCCAATTCTCACCTCCATCACTCGAGCGTTGCCGTAGATTGCATGACGAGTGCTAACTGCTAATACTTGTGAAGGCACCTGGGTGCAGAAGTTTCAACTCGCATGGGTGTGAACTTTCTGTTTGCATGTGTGAAAATTACTCTGAGCCCCTTCCTGTCTTTTCAAGGTATGTCCTGCTTCTGCTTATGCTCTTTGCTATTCCTGGCGTGGTGATGAGTGTTGCCTATGGACTTATCTCCAGGGAGCTTTACAGAGGGATCCAGTTCGAGATGGGCCACAAAAAAGACTCTACAGGTGAGAGCGCGTTCACAGCTTGACCTATAGAATAGCTGAAAAGTTATGTTCCCTGAGGGCAACCTGGCTAGCACCATCATCATTGGCTAATATTACCATGACAACCAATACAAATTTACTGCATGCGCTAGTGAGAAATATCCGTTGGGACTTGTTATAAGGTTGAGTTGAATAGACAAGTAAAGCTGTTCACCTTTTCAAAGCATACATCTAAAGCACACACCACAGTTTAGCAATCATACTGAATGCCAGGGTGAATTGAGTCATTTTTAACTATTAACTCATTTAATGTCAGACGTTTTTCTCAAATTGGCTTTTTGCCATGTTGAGCCATTTTGAAGGCCTCCAGAAAATTTAGTTCTGTAGGTACTTAGGCATAGGTGTCAAGACCAGAACGGAAACAGGACCCACTCGCGTAATGTTTACAACAAGTTTCATTGAAGGAACGAGGAAGGGGTGCGCCCACGATCCGGTGTTCGCTCTTGTACTCAGCTTGTGATCCGAACACAGAATTAGATCTTCCGTAGCGAGCGATGGCAGTGTCATGGGCGGAAAACTGGTCGGTAGAGCAAGACGTGGTCGGAAATAAGTCGTAAGCCGGGACGGGAGAGCAGACGTGGTCGGGATCAAAAACTGATCGCAATTCGGGATGGGAGAGCAGACGTGGTCAAGATCAAAACAGGTCGTAGCGGGAGACAAACAAGAGTAAAAAAACGGACAGATGTGAGTCAGGGTCGAAAAAGGCTTGCCTAGTATGCACAGACGGACTGACCACAGGAGACAGATAGGAGTGGGCTTGAATAGGGACAGGGAGCCAATCAGAGTCTGAGATAGTTGGCGCCCAAGGAGCGGGCACAGGTGATTCACATCAGTAATCATGACAATAGGCCATGTTAAAAGAAATCTTGAATCACCTTTCAATAGAAAATGTCTGTTTCTAGCTTTTACCATTGTTCTTTAAACAGCAGTTGAACATTATAAAACTTTCTATAAAATACTCGTTTCCGGGAAAACTCCTGAGGAAAATAGCTTTGTTGTGAAAGAATGTATTTCAAACATTTCACATCGGTGCTTTTTTTTTTGCTGTTGTAATACTAAACCAGGGATCACAAACATGCAGCACGGGGGCCACATGCGGCCCCCAAGATAATAGTTTGAGGCCCCTGCCTTAATATGAAATTTAAAGGGACAGTGTGTATTATTTTTTCCACTAGATGTTACTGTATTGTCAACTTTTTTTTTAATTAGTAGGGCCTTACTTACTGTAATATACTATATATTATCATTTTCACAATTTTCGTTTGTTGGGACATATTCACCTTCCCCTCAAAGTCACCTTTGGGAATGTAGCATTTTAAATAAACAGTGTATTATAAAAAAGTTTACTGAAGTTGATTTCGACTGACAAGACGTTTTTTAAAAAAAATTCACATTTTTGTAGATTCCCTAAACAATTTTCCTAAAACTTTTAGTTCACATTATTTTCCTTAAAAATAAAATAAACTAAGAAGCAGGAATTTCCAAGCGTTATGTAAAAAGTGCTGGTGTTTAAACTGGGGCAAGTCTGCCGACTCTAAATCATTGCAACTGGGAGCACCGTTTGTATGAGAAAATGAAAAATTACTAAATTTACAATGACTCGTTTTTGCTCTTTTCCCAAGCTGACAGTTACAATTTTGAAAAGCCTGTTGAAAGATTTTTATAATAAACTTCGAACTGCCCGTCCCTCTGGATACATACTAATGAGGATTGAGAAAAACATGGATGAAAAAGATCATTTATCCTTTTTCTCCCTCAAATTTATACTTGTACAAGCACTCCACTTAAGTAAGTGTTCATTCAGACTGAGATCGAATACTGTTACTACTCTTAAAGGATACATTTATTTCACAAATTTGGTGATATCGGGTTCTACTTCTTACTAAATTCAAGTTCCTGATCACAAAGCAACCAATACAACGGCTGCAAATATTAATATCTGTCACCGTCTAAATGGAGAGTGTGTTTTATGTGATCATTAGATGTCCCTGCTAAATTCTGCTACTGTGACAACACCACAAATTGATATGAACACAAGAAAAAGCCATTCTTTGCAGAGAGAAACAATTTGAAACAAAAAATGTAAACATGTTACTGTTCCTGAACAAAAATCTGTAAATGCTTTGTCAATATGGGAACAGAGCCAATGTTTGACTCTTTATTTGGATTACCTACTTCATTTTAAAACATCAGTTCTCTTGTTTTGTTACATTGCTGCTTTTTTGGATCTACTCTCTTGTTTTTTTTTCTGAAACAGTTGTAATACAAATATTTGCATTAATTTTTTTTGTATTGTTAAAAAAAAATCATACGTTGATAAAATGTGTATTTCTTTTACCTAGTGGAATCCCACCCTGTAGTCACCACCATGCTTTGTCACAAGCCAGGAACGGAGACAGGACCCAATAGCATTCGTTTTACTCAGTTTGTATTAAGAAAGAGAGCAGTGCTTTCATCCACGATCTGATGATCGTCGGTCACGGGTAGCAGCTGGCAGGAACGCGGAAGTGGCACTTCCGTGTCGAGCGAGGTAGTCGTTGACAGTGAAATCAGGTCGATGGCCAAGACGGGTCCAGAAAAGAGGTCGGCAAGAGGTATCAGGCAGGAAACAGAGCAAAACAAGTCGATGGCCGGGACGGAGGAGCAAAAGTAGAAACGGGTCCAGAAAAAGGTTGGCAACAGGTATTAGGCAGGAAAACAGGGCAGGATAATGTCGGAGAGTACAAAAGCTTGCCTATCTGAGGGCATAGGTTCGCAGATGGTCTGACGGGTTCCTTTCGGAAGACGGGAGTTTAAAAAGAGTCCAACAGCCAATCTGGTCCCGCGGCTGCTGGCGCCAACGAGGCAGCAGCCGGTGCCCCGAATCAGCAATCATGACATGCTTGTCTTGCTGTGCTGTGTGGCACTGTTTTTTATTTGCATCAGACAACAGTGCCATCTAGTTGTCAAATATTACACACTGGGGCTTAAAGTTTGCTATGTAGTTATTCAATAAATACAGACGATCCCAAGCGGGGAGGTCTCAATTAAGCAATGATCAATCAGTTTTGAATCATATCGATCGTTACTACCGTGTATTTACTTGGGTCAGATCCATCCCGAAATTCCCAGTATCGCCCACCCATATTTCTGAGAGGTTCTGGAATTGAGAGTGGAAGACAGAGTCAAAAGATGCAATTGGCTGGCAGCTGCAGGCGTGGACGTCGCCATCTGTTTAGCCTGACATGGAGAGAGGTTTTCTAAAAAGCAGACAGGCAGATATTAAAAAAAAAACTGGATATCCGATAAAAGGGATGAAACGTTCCTAGGAGATTTTATGGGAGGTTAATGGAAAATAAGACAAATTTAATAATCCATTAACTTTCTTCTGTGTCTTTTTTTTTGCTGTAAAAGCGGAATGTTCTCATTCAAATGTGTAAATCCTATAATTGTACTTTTTGTCCGAGTAACATTTTAGTGTCTTTCACAAGGACACTTTTATTTAGTCTTTAAAGGGGCAGTGTCTATTATTTGACCACTGTATTATACAGTGCTAGCGAAAACGATTGTTAAAACTGTTTTTAGTGTCAATAAATTTGTTCAAACCAAACCAGCACAAGGAATAATACAAAATACGAAGACTCAAAGTAACTCTAAAGCAATGGCATTCCTCACCTAGGCTGTGTGACGTCTGAAGCAAACCAACCGTCAATACCTATTTTATGGCAATAAAACCTTTACTGCAGCTACAGCTGAGACACATATAAAAAAGTATAAAAAAAAGAAAAAAATTGCTGAGGATTTAGTAGAGCTTTTAAGAAGTCAGGTCGGTTGTTGGGCTGTGTCTTCCCTCTCATGAAAATATAGAATAAAAATGTAAGTGTCCAGTGTTTAAGTTTCTTCTCATAAACTTTACAACTTTTTCATTTCCCTTTTCAAAATTGCTGAAATCTCTCATGTTATCATTGATATAGTTAATGCAATCAGTATGTAATGCTTTACTGTGCTTAACATCTACAGATGAAGAGTGAGGCATGCAATTCTTTTGCCTCATTGCAGAGGGCGTTAGTGAGACTCAGGATTCTGATTTGACGAACACCACAGCTCGGAACAATTGATCTGATGATAAGGTTAGCAAGTTAGCCGCAAGTCAGGCTATCCAGTTCTCGTTTCATGGACTTTTTTTTTTCATGGAAGAGTACTTATCCATCTATGCATTCATTCTAGTCATTCAAAAGGAGCAGGATGTAATGCTGGGGTCGTGTACCTTTTTGAATCAAAGAGCCATAAAAGCAAAAACCTTAAATAAAAGCTATTCCATATGTTTTAACACAAAATTGGATAAAGCTATTTCTTCAGTACATATTATTTCACTGTGCGACTTTTGACGTTTCGATCTAATCTATGAAATTTGTAATAATAACGCTTGTGTCCCATATCAATATAAATGTACCACTTAAAGTGTTGAGGCTCATTTTGACCGTCAATTTTGTCCTATATAATGGTTTCAAAACAATATGCGAGCAGAGTTCTTTTGTCAAAATGTCACAAAATACTGCAAACGAGGACACTATCGTATTTACCTCCAGTGCAATAAAACTGGTCGAGGGGAAGTGTCTATAGCTCGCCCGTTCCTACCGCTCACCCAATCAAATTGTTTTGCTAGAGTTTTTGGGTGTTTACAGTTTGTTCAGTGGACCTGAATTGTTTAATGCAATTTCATATAAAGAATTATTAAGCAATACAATCATAACAGGGTCTGTTAGTGTAACACCGTGACTGTAAACTTCAGTTTAAAATGTGCCCCATTTATACTGGATCGAACCATACATTCGTTCAGTGTTTTTATGGCTGTGCACATGCTAATGTCGGCTTTGCTACCAATGCAGTAGATAATTATGCACGTTGTGTTTGATCTGGGCAACACGGTCTCTGAGTAGTTAGCGCGTCCGCGGCACAGTTCTGAGGTCATGAGATCAAACCTTCCTGTGTGGAGATTGCATGTTCACAACGTGCTTGCGTGGGTTTCCTCCGGGCACTCCGGTTTCCTCCCGGTCTTATTCAAAAGTATAAGCGCCCAGCTCATTTATAAGTTAAGGTAAGACAAGCAATCTTTTTTTCTTATGCTACTGATTAAACTTAGCATTTTTGCCCTGGTGACAAACTGTTGAATAAGATGTGAGTTCATTTCCTTGTAAATCTGACTCTGCCTCACCAGACAAGAATCTCACCGCACCTCACTGGACTTCAGACGTTTTGCTGCTTCCAATTACGTCTTCTTTTTTTATTCATATCTTTCTTATCAAAGAGATTCAATCCTAGGATGTTTTTGTCGAAGCACTGTGGAATGAAAATAAAAATAGTAACCATGCTGAAGGGCAATGCACAATTTAGTCTGGTCTAGTTGTCTCAGTCACTGGCAAACATCATCAAATATGTTTTAGCGCTGGAGCGCCTTGGTGGTAACCAGGGCAACCGTAGGCAGGGATCGGAGATAGAAAAAATTGACCCAATCAAAACACCTACATTGTCTAACTTAAAGATAAATATAAATTCTGTTTCCTTGGTACTGCATTGCATTTCCCACGTTTGTCTCTATTGTCCGTCTCTCATCTCATTATAGGTTCTGCCTGTGTCTCGTCAGCTCTGCCCTGGACCTGTGTCAAAGTAGTTATGAAACTAAAACGTATAACCTTCTGTTTTTCTTTTCCGTTTGGTCCGTTATGTTAACTGCCGCTTTAAAACGGGTCACAGTGAATCGCATGACCACATCTAATTGTCTTTAACAGTGGTTCTCAACTGGCCTGATTTGATGAGGATTTTTTTTAATTCTTAATATGAAAAAGTTTGAATGTATCTTTAGCATGTGGAAAAGTCCAACTTTGAAGGCGATAGAAAGCTTCTTCCCCTGACTGTGTAGCCAATCAGAATGCAGAACATTAAGCAAAGAAAATCTTTGAAGTAGCAAAACTGCATCACAGCAAGGAATTACTGTGCTCAAATAAACATGGTAGTTTGACACTGCCAAGGTCACTCGACTACTGTATGGTCAAATGTAATTTTATCTGTTTGACGTCATAATATATCATACTGCCCTAAAATAAATGTACTGTATTTTACGGACCATTGGCACATCTGAAAACAAAAAATTGGGCAGAAATTCCAACGTTAGCCTTTTATGCAATTTGTAATTATTGATAAGTTGATATCTCTCCACAATTGCATAGAAAAGGTGGCAACGGGGGTCAAACAGGGTAGTAAGAGCACAGAATCCTAACCACCAGGCCTCTGGGAGCATGGATCGTTGTTGACAAATGCATAACACTGAATGCAACGGAAATCGAATCTGGATTGCGGCGGGCATAGCACCAGGTCCTATCAGCTAGACCACTAGGGGTACAGACAACACACTGAAATGGCCTTAGGACTGATTTTATTATCACATTCTTTTTTAGTAATGGTACCAGATATGTTAGAGTGAAGAGAATGTTTTTTCACTTTTCCTCTACTCCAACTAAACAAAGGTACGTGATAAACGTTATGAATATGTGAGGTTATGTGAGTTCATTCATAGTTTTCAGGGGAACCGGCTTGTTTACCACAATGCCATCCTCTTCATTCAGTTCATATCGACCAGATTACTTCCCACAATGCCCTTCTCACCATTCAGTTGAGAATATTTTGCTCTACGTGGCTGGTGGCTTCTGTTTGCCAATGCATTTCTTTGGCATTTTGGCATTTGGCATTCAAGTAAGTCCAAACCAAATCGAAGATTACTTGACAGATATGAAATGGGCACCGCAAAGGCAGACATTCCTAATGATGTCCTCGGTCCAGTCAGTTATGTAAATGGTTTGCAGCCACATGTTTCCTCTGGGAATTGCAGAATAGATGTGTTCCTTAAAATTGCGATATCTTTATTTTGGTAATCTGTGTATGGGGCTGCAGTAGCTCAGGAGGTAGAGCGCTCGTCTTGGGATCAAGGGATTCCAGTTCGAATCCCGGCTTGTCCGTGTTACATGTCGAAGTGTCCTTGGGTAAGACACTGAACCCCTAATACCCCCAATAAGCAGGTTAGGGTTTTACATGGCTGCAATACAAGGCCACTATTGGGAAATGTGAAGCACACTGTAAAGCGCTTTGGGAAGTGAAAAAGTTGAAAAGCGCTATATAAATGCAGATCATTTCATTTTCATTTCATTTCGTATATGAGAGCAAATATGTACACATGAATTGTTTTGATCCACAAACGTATTCGCGATTCTTTTAAGGTCTGAAACTCATATGTCTTGTTAAATGCACATGAGAATAAAAAAACACATGATTAAATTGCCGATATATATATATATATGTGTGCACCTGAAAAACACGTGTGAAAATTGAAACATATTTGAAGAGCAATCAGTGACCTCAAACAACAATGTTATGGATTCATTCACTTCAGGTTTCTTCTTTTAATAATACTGTAAATTTAGAAAATTGGCTTCGAAAGTCCTCAAAATGTACTCGAATTTGGCCATTCAGAAGTTGTACAAACCCATGCAAATGCCATTTTTTTACTTTTTGTGCAATTAATTTTGACTTCATGCGCCTTGAAGTCTGGTGCGCCTTATATAGGATAACAAGATCATAAAAGACTACATTTTGGGCGTGCACCTTTCGATCTGGTCCGCCCTCTAGCGCAGAAAATACGGTAATTGTCTTTCTCTTGTGCCGAACCTAGATGTAAAGAACGGCTTGACGTCAACAGTATCGTGCGGGAGCGATGACGGAGACGGTTGCTATGTCAACGTGCAACGGCCATACTCACTGGAGATGTCGGCCATGTCAGCCTCGGTCAAGTCGCCCAAGTCCGAGCGTCCGCGCAGCAACACGTCGGAAGCCAAACTGGAGGCCAAGAAGCGAGTCATCCGCATGCTGGTGGTCATCGTGGTCCTCTTCTTCTTCTGCTGGATGCCTTTATACTGCGCTAACACCTGGCGAGCTTTCGACGACAGTTCAGCCAAAAAGCTTTTGTCGGGCCGACCCATCGCTTTCATCCACCTGCTCAGCTACACCTCCGCTTGCGTCAACCCCATCATCTACTGTTTCATGAACACTCGTTTCCGCAAAGCTCTCCTGGCAACGTTTTCCTGTTGCGCCTCCCCTTGTCGTAGCCGCCGCCGCCGCCGTCGCGGGCTGAGGGACAACGAGGAGGACGCCATGGCCACTGGGCCTTCCATGTCCAAGTTCAGTTACACCACTGTCAGCACCATGGGAACCTGCTGAGGATGGGTTAGGCAGTCCAGACGTGGAAGAAACTGATACTCCGGAAAACACGGTATAAAACACTCGCTTTAGGACAGGTGTCGGGAACTTTTTTAGCTCAGAGAGTCAGGAAAGTAAAATACAGGGTGTTTCAAAAACAGGCATAAAAATAGGTCAGGTCTTAAACAGTTGAAAAGTGTGTGGCAGAAATATTGTTTTTATTTGTGTATAACGCACACCCCTTTTTGAAGATTTTTTGATAAAAATCGGTATAAAATTTTGTTTGGCTTTTTTTCAGATCAATCGTTTTTAATTAAATGCGGCCACGACTCAAATCATGTATTGACTACTAAGAACACAATACCATAACTTTAACTATTTATTTATATCATGTTTTTCAAAGTCCAATTCATCATCAAATATACTAATGAGTTGCTTACCTCCTTGTGCTATTTTCTGTGTATTTGTATCTTTCTGTTTTTCCCATTCTCTAACATTCATCTCTCTAAAAATAGTGTGAGAATGAGACAAAATTTAATGCGCGTTACACCGAGATTAGTACTCCAGTACTCCAGTCCCACTGCGCAAACCACATTGATTTTAATTCAAACTTCATACGCCAGGTTCGCTCTGGGAAATCTCACACAACCTCTCTCCCCATTTTAAAATATTTTCTCCTCGGATCTATACAATTCACGTTTATTCATTCTAACAATTCTTGATATCTAAATGATTTTACAATTTTTGAAACACCCTGTATTTTGATTTTTTTTTTTATGAGAGCCACTTCATTCATTATAAGACAAAATTCAATCAAACCACTAAACCCGCTCTCCTCTCCTAATTCGTCAACACATTTTCTTTCACTGTGTGACGTTTGATAATTTCATAAAATCTATAAAGTAATAAAAATGCCAGGACATATGTCCTATATCAAATTATATACCACATACAAGAAAGATACACATGTATTTAGGGAGTGTGTGATATTTGTATAAAGATCCGTCCACCCCTCCCACTATTAAATTGCTCTGGGTGCCTGGCTGGCGTTTTCAGATTTACAGTTTGTTCTGTGGGTTTCATCATAAAGTGACTCAACAGTGAACAAAGATTGTTCAATGACTTTTCATACCAAGGATTCCCTAGAGACATACAGCCATGACGGGGTCTGTGGGTGTAACACCGTGACTGTAAACGGCAGTTAAAACTTTCTCCTATATATTTTAGACAGAACAATTAGTCTTTTGTGTTGCTTCAGCTTTGCATACACTGAAAAGTTATTCTCTGAGCAAGATGTACTCATGAAAAGAGCCATATCTGTCTTGCAAGCCATACGTTCCTGACCGAACCTTGGTTAAGGATGAGGTGAAAACAGGTGGCATCATGTAGCAAATCCATGATTGTGATAAAGTCCTAGTAATTCTTGTATATACCTAAGATAATGGAAGGCTGGCTTGATTGTTAAATCAGGGCTGCCGGGAGTACTGTATTTTTTGCTCCGTCACAGTAAAGCCCTACACAGCCCTTGTTGCTTTTTTTTAATGAAATACCTATTGTATATGTATATATAGAACTGCTCTAGGGCCAATAAAACACGATATTTTCTTAAATGGACATTATGTATCATTAAGAGCTTTCATTCATTTAAAAGAAACAATAATGATTTGAATGATAATCAAAATATATCAACCATTATATGACTGCACACATTTCACTCATTGGTTAAAAAAAGTATTCAATTTACATGACATGAGGCTCACCTAAATTGTGCGCCATCTTGCTGCTAAGGGTACCGACTCTACCCCCCACCCCCACGCCCCCCAAAAAAACAAAAAAACCTGGGGACCAGCTAGGCAAAAAATGAGAAAAAAAATGGTGTGGTTTGCTCACATAAAATCGCCATTGGTTATTTTCTTCTTTGGGCTCTGTAACACTCGTTTTCGGTGCACTAACCAATACAGCGACATCTACTGGTATCTTTTAATAGACACTGTGTAATATTTTACCATTAGATGTTGCTGTATTGCATAGTGCACCAAAAACAAGTGCTACAAAGCAACAAGAAGAATACAAACTATAAAGACTCAAAGTGACCAAACTAAAACAGTTTTCTTCCCATGTTTTTTGACCAGCCTGTCACAAGGTTTTTGGTTAATCGGGATACCTTTAGCAGAAACTTGGCAGACAATCGCTTGTAATCAAGTTTCTATTTAAGCACTAGGAGGCGCTTAATAATACACAATGCCCCTTTAGCCATCGTTTTGGCCTATCAATCATATTTTTCCCGAAAGATGTTTTTTTGTGGTTGACTGAAGCTTTTTAAGCCCCACAAAATACATGCATAGTAATAACATGATAATAACACAGTAACAACATAGTGTTATCATGATAACTGTTATTTCTGAAATGCAAATCAAACTGGTTGCCCATCACACTAATCAGTAGTAATAAATAGCCTTTAGAATCAACCCTCATATAAAGTATGAGCATAAATTCTTGCTGAGCATGTTTACTTACACTGAAGTGTCATTGTAAATAATTTACGTTGAATAATCTCAAAGTAGGCTCTTTTAAAACTTTTGTAAAATAATTAGACTTGCCAACTTAGTGTTACATCATTGAGGATATTATCTCGTGAAATACTTTTGTCACGAATTTATATACATGAATGTTATCATTGGTAATGCAGCTGCCTTGCGCAAAAAGTGCCTGCTTGAAAATTATTCTAGTCAGTGCAGACAAGATGGCGCTAGTGCTGAAGACATTTGAAACTAGGAATGTACTTTGATACATGAGTTGGATTTTTTTCCGAAGTGCAAGCGATCGCATGTATTAGATTGTCCAATTTCCAAAAGAATCATATCCTTCTGTACATAAAACATTGCTGTAAAAATGTGCGTAGCTCACTCAGTGACAGTGAGTCATACTTACACAGTATACTAATTGAGTTTATTAACGGCTTTATTACCTTCCAATAGCTTCTGGGCACCATTACTCATAATTCATTTTTGAAGAGAAATCGAGAGATCAATTAGTAGATTATGACACCCATCAATAATTGCAATAGTTTTGTCTAATCATCATTGGACAAATATTTCTTGCGCAAAAGACAGTGGGCCAATCAGTACTTTTGTTTTAAAAAATCAAGAATTAATGAATGATGACGTTTTCATGTGTTATTTATTTGACTTTGGCCATGGTTAATTATAAACCTTGCTTATTGACGATTGTTTTTTTTAATAGGTAGAGTGCTAGTTATTAACTTGTCTGACTTTACCCAAAATTCCATCCTGACTCAAATCAAGAACATAATTCAATTTCTCAAATTTGTTGAATGAAAGTATTGTGCGGTTTAAAGCAGTGATAGTATTTTAAGAAAACATAAAAAATGACAAGCAAAACTAAAACATGTACTGTATATACTCGCCTATTGTCACGACCAGGACCCAGATGCGTAACTTTAATCACAAATTTATTGAGATATAGAGGAAAGCAAGCCGCTCACAGAATCGTAACGTGTTCCAAATGCACATATGGATCTTCCGGAGCGGGAAATTGTAGTGTAGTAGACGGAAATAACGAGTCATTAGCCGGGACGGGAGATCAAAACGTGGTCGTGGTCAAAAAACGAGTCGTCGGACGGGATATTAAAACGTGGTCGAAGTAAAAAAAACGGGTCGCAGCCGGAGACAAATGGGGAAATCAGGAACAGACGGGTGGAAACCGGGTGAAAAAAACGGGACCGAGTCAAAAATGCTTGCCTTGTGAAAACAGAGGTTCACTGACGGACTGACAACAGGCGAGTGAAAGGACTGAGCTCAAGTAGGACGGGGAACCAATCAGGTAGCCAGCAGCAGCTGGCGCCAAACGAGCGGGCACAGGTGAATGTAATCAGTCATCATGACACGTATAAGCCTACGTCACATAAAAGCAACCTAATACTGCTTAAAAATTGCCGTTCAGTAAAAGAAATTCAGCTTCAATATTTTTTTAATCATGTTAATACATGCACACTAGTGAAAAGCAAAAAATATGATATTTTTAAGCCATACACTCTACCTTCAAGCACCCTTTCAATGGCAGCACTCTTCTACCATTTTCTTGTGTTCCGTAATCGTTTCATTCTTATCTCCAACTTTCTTAAAATCCAAAAAGGAAAGAGAACCAACAAAATCTCAATAAATTCACTGATAAACTGAACAAGTTGAGGGCTCAAGCAGGGTATTATCGCCATCTACTGTTAAGGAGTGTAATTTTTGTTCATCTGTTTTTTTTATTCCACTTAGCATTATTTTACCGAGGAAAATGCCCGCACGACCCACTAAAAACGTGTGCGCGACCTACTCCTGGGTCCCCAACCTCGAAAAACACTGATAAAAAAGAAGTAATCAGTACCACAAGTGCTTTAGAAAAAATCAGTTGTCCATCGCTATTCACTATTTATTTTCATCTATATTTTTCTTTCTCAATACTAGAATTGCATTTAAATAGTCGACAGCTCGGCAGACTAAGCCCTTAATCTGATTTCTATACATGACTTTACATGATCAGAATACTGTTGCCTGAATAAAAACATAGTCATTTTCTGTTGAATGACTTGACTTTCATTCTTCACATGCCCATAGCACATCTGTGGTCCCTATAGAATAAAACACTTATAAAGGAGTAAAAGAATACAAAGGGTATTCTTATATAAGCTGTATTGTGGGTGCATGTGTTGAAACAGTGCCAGCCATATAGTAAAGCGAAGAAATGCAATATCGACCATGTTTATGAGTGACAGTTCTAGAGCTTTTTTTGTACGCCCAGACTGCTTGAGAATAATATACCTGCAGTGTCAAAACAGTCGACACACACTGGCTCATCCACTTGACTTTTACTTTGAAATATTCCATTACATATCCAGAGGCAAATAGGTGCCATTTATCGTCCTTTAAGCACAATTCATACCAAGTGATACAGTGCCTTGCAAAAATATTGGCACCCTACGGACTTTTTGACGTATTGGCTTCAAACTTATAGATTGAAAAACTCAAAATATTTTCTATGAATCAACAACATGTGAGACATAACCCTGAAAGAAAACCACATTCATTCAGAATTTTATATTGTGTTAACAAAAAAAGAAAAATAGGTGTGGTAAAAATATTGGCCCCTTTTAGTTAAACCTTTGTACAACCTCCTTAAGCTGCGATCACAGGCCCAAGTCTTTTTTGTCCTCCGTGTGGCTTCTTGCAAAAGCTTTTTCATGTTTTTCACAAAGAGCTTTCTTCTTGCCACCGTTCCATAAAGGTCAGATTTATGCACAGTACAACTAATAGTTGCACAGATGGCCCCACCTCAGCTGTGTATGCCTTCAGGTCATCCAATGTGATCACGGGCCTCTTGGTTGCTACTCTGATAGGTTTGCTCCTTGTTTGAGCTGAAGGTGTAGATAGGCGGCCAAGGCTTGGTAGGTGTGCGGTGGTTTTATGCCAATATTTTTGCACGTCTTTTTCAGTTTTTCGTTGTAAATCTAATATAAGATGATGAAATAATTTGCTTCCACTTCACGATTGTCTCTTACATGCAGGGTTGGGTAGGGTTACTTTAACTTGATTACTTTCAATTACTTTTGGATTACTCCAATACCAAATAGGCTAATAAAAGACAAAATAAACTAAATATGAATAAAATGATGACTCACAACACGTCTCCGGCAAAACTAACATAAAATGCGACAGAAACAAAATTAAAATAAATCCAAACAGCTTGCCAACATCATTTTTGCTGTTCCATGTATTCTGTTACTCCCCAGGCCTGCACAAAATTTTGTAATTTTATTCATATTTAGTTTCTTTTGTCTTTTATTAGCATATTTGGTATTGGAGTAATCCAAAAGTAATTTAAAGTAATCAAGTTAAAGTAACCCTACCCAACCCTGCTTACATGTCGTTGATTCTTCGAAAATATTTTCCGTTTTTTTTAGCTTTGAGTTTAAAGACTGAATTGTGATCATACGTCAAAAAGTTCTTGGGGGGCAACACTTATGCTAGGCACTTTATGTTCCTTTAATAATGTTTATTCATCACAACACACTACAGAACACTGAGTCAATGAACAGACATCTAAAGTGAATGTTTGAAATGTCAGTTGTGTGTGTTAATAGGGGCACTGTTAGCAAACGCGAGCTTACTGCTGCCCTCACAAAATTAGAGACGTGGTTGGAAGGTTATTTTCTTTATTTGAGTCTGATGAGATTGTATTCTGAAAGTGCCGCAGCATTTTTAATAATCTATTCCTCCTTGAGCTAAAAATACAAACAACAATTGGATGGTGTGGTTGAATGAATAAATGAGCATTTTTTTCTGGGTTCTCTGGGTTAGGACACTGCAATAGTCACTACTAAGAATGTTTCCATATAAAATAAACAAAACTACAAAACCACCTTAGTCAATTTTGTTCTATAATATCCATATTTTTTAAATACCTAAAAAGCATGGCAGTATATTAAGAAATGTAGTAGTTTTGCTTTTATATTTGACATCATCTTGTTTATTCAATAATCCCTTTGTTACTGCAGTTAATAGGGATAAGAACCCCCAGCAAAGCAGGAAAACCCGCAAAAAGCCCTCAATTGTCAAACTTACCTGGAGATTACGTCCTTACCGACTATTAGTATATAACTACAGTATACCTGTAGATCTACACAGAAAATGGGATTGCAGTTAAATTGGTTGTCTTAATTGTCACTATACAAAAGTACAACAAAATTAGAGGGCTTCTCTTTTCAGTGTAAGAATGCAACTTAGAGAGCAGCTGGCCAGTTGCATGATACTATTGGGTATCCTTCAGTTAAGACAGGTCTCCGCGATGACTACAAAACTGTCCGGAGTGTAGCGGTTTTACACGAGGTATAGCTCCAGGTCATCCGTTTCTGGGGGAATTGATCTGGCGTTGGTGAGTTACAGACTCGGCAGGGGTAGCTTGTTAGAGTCGTTACTTAGCCAGTCCGTACCATTAAGCCATTCCTGCAGCACCGCTATTGCCTTCTCTCCCAACGCTGCCTGAGTCGCTCCCCGGACTTGATAATAATCTATGAAGCACCTGCTTGTGATCACCATTTTTTGCTCAGGGTCTGATTAAATTCCCCAGCCTATCAGTCACCAACACAGGGAGTCACTCACATCCAAAACACACACATACACCCTGCCCGAAGATAACATTTGTTGTCTACTGTCTGCTGCAGAACACAATGTGAAATATGTTCAATGACAATAAACACAATTTAATTTAAAACCGTGAGGCAGTGAACTAGCGATAACCGAAGTGCAAAATAGTGATGGATTACTGTCTTTTTTAAAACTAGACTAACATGTTTTGTTACATTGAAATGCTTCTGGACCATCCTGGATTGAAATGGCCTCAGTTTGGACTTTATTGCTCTATTCTAAAACCTAGCTTCTGTCTGCAAGGAGAGCTAGCAAAATTTTTCCAAGCCTAGAATTGGTGTCATGGTCGTCTGCAACAAAATGTAGAATAAGGCCTTGTCAGTAATTAAGTGGCACCAGGATGAATTATGTGTTTCTGTGTGTCTTTTCCAACCTAAATATTCACTTTCATCACAGTGATACGTTAAATACTTACTGTATTAATAATATTCATGACATAATGTGAAAATTCAACGATTTTGAAAATGAAAATCTCCAAATCGTGAATTTAAATGAGAAATCCTTTTAACAATGAATAACCATTCAATATATGTTAAATTCTATAGCCTCACCTGCTTCCTCTGACTGAACGTCATTCGCTGCTCAATATGTAATTTTTACATTTAAAATGTTCTTCATATTGCAATTTTAAACCATAGATTGCCACCAATTCTTACGCTTTAGACCAGAGGGAGCAGTTGCAAAACAAAACAAAAATTCAACTTTCGAAATGCATCTTTAATATATTTTTCATTCCTAGCGGAGCATTTGACATTCCAGTCATGTTCAAGCGTAGCAATGATTTGGTCATTAGACTCAGTTCAGTATTGTCATTAACACATTCCTTGTTAAAGCAGCTTCTTATCCCCCTGAGGTGCAGGAGATGGAATTCTTACTCCATCAACCCCCCAGCTCTGATCGTCATACTTGATAAGGGCAATTGTTCCTTTTATTGTCCTTTGTAACCTCTTAGAGTCATGCTTAAAGGGACAGTGTGTAATATTGAACCAATAGATGTCACTCGATTGTGTAGTACAACTGAAAATGAGTGTTACAAAGCACAAGGAATATTACAAACTGTGTCCAAAAAGCAACATGTTTCTTCTCTGTTTTTTGACCAGTGTTTCAAGAAGAAAGAAAAAGGAGAGGAAAGAAAGAACAGAAGAGAATAAAGAAGAAAGGGAAGAAAAGGACAAAAAAAGAAAACAATGATTAGGTACGAAGGGAAGAACGAACATAAATGCGAAAAGAGAGAATTAAAAAAGGGGAAAACAGGAAGAAAAGAAGAAAAAAGACAGGAAGAAAGAAAGGATAAATAAAGGAAAAAGAATAGTGAAGGCGGGAAAAGACAACAAAGGGAAAAGAGTCATGTCAAGTCATGTTTATTTGTATAGCCCTTAATCACAAAGAGTCTCCAAGGGCTGCACAAATCAAAGACTATTGCAAACTACAGACTATTATGACACCATCCCTTCATCTAAAACCTACATGAGGGCAAATAACACACATGTCATCAACATAAAATATAGGTTATTCATATGCTAAATAGGAAGAAAAAAAATAGGAAAAAAGAGAAAAGAAGGATGGAAGTGAGGCGGAAGGAAGAAAGGAAGTGAGGGAGGTAGGGAGGGTACAGAAGAGTAGAGTGAGAGAAATAGAGAAAAAACAAAGAGGAAACACAGAAAGAAATAGAGTAAATAATGAAAGTAATATTTAAGAAAATAAAAAAGAAAAGAAAGGAAAAGAAAAAAATAAATTCAAAAAAAATATTAAACGAAAAAAAAAATAGTCCATTAAGGAAAAAAGCCAGAGAAAAGGAACGTTTTGAGGGGGCCCCTGTAGAAACAAGACGCCGACAAAAATGTCAGCTCCCTCTAGGTGAGTCTCATCTTGCGTAAATTTGTGGGACAAGAAATTGCACGTTCACGTTTTAGTTTGTTTTTACTTATTATTCACGTTCTTCTGTAATTAATCAGGTTTTATACCACTAGGATGCGCTAAATATTTCACACTGACCCTTTAAAGTACCACCAACGAATAAAGTAGGGACAGTTTTGAGAACTGTTGCAAGTGAATTATTAATAAAAATGCCGTCTGCCATCAGTGCACGGGACGAACTGGGGGCAAAATTAGATTTGGAGTCCAGACTGTTTTCGACCTGATTATCTGCAGACAAAAAAAGAAAAGAAAAAAACTTACCTGAAGGTTTACTCATTTAAGTGCTCATAACAAAGTCTGTCCTTTGAGGTCCTCTTTAAGAAAATGCTGTCATGCTTGAAAGCAATATAAGAAATATTCCAAACCTAATTCCAAATGGCTATCTTAAAAGCAATTTCAAAAAGTACCTTTTATTTTAACCGTTTAATGCTCTGAACAATGTCTAGTAAAAATACCAACGATTGGATCAGTAGAACCAGAAACATTTTTTTTTTGCATTTAAAGATTAACCTACACACTTGTTAGACAAATACTTCTAGAGAAAAAAAAAACGATGTGGTTATTAAAATATGACATGAATATGAGTTCCCGTTGTAACTGTGGAAGGAGGAAAATGAATTCAAAATGTGATTTTATTTTTGTATATGGCATCAAAACCTAGAGCTTCATGTTTGGGATGAACCTATAGCTAAATCTATCACGATACGATAGTTATCACAATGATCCTCACAGTACAATAATTGCCATGCTATTGAGAAGAAGTTGGAAGTGTATATTCAAACAAAAAAATATAACATATGCTAATAATATGCTTGATAAGTTTACAGACGCTGCCTTACTTACGAACGAGATAGGTTCGGGATGATCGTAAGTGGAATTTTTTTCGTAAGGTGCTTCAGTGCTATATTTTGTATGTTTAAGGTTTGTATAAGTAACTTGTGTTGTTTTGTACTAAAAATGATAAAATAATATGCTCTATAAAGACAAATAAAGTTAAGTTTAACTTAATTTTGGAAGATGAGCTTCAAGAGTTAGGCGACTTCCTCCTCCGTGGTAGAGAGTGGCCGGAAAAAAGCGATCCAACCATTTTCTCAACCGCATCAAGCTTTCTTATTCCACTTTCATTCCAAAAGAAACGGCTCGCCTCTTCTTTACACTTTACACCAACCATATTGAATGGATGTACGAGATATTAAACAATGAAAATGTCAAAGTTACAGTATAGATACAGTATCGTATGTTGACACATGAACTGGGATAAGGAAACCGGATTTCTTCTTCGGGGTGGATGCTGGATGACCTCTTACAGCGCCACCACACGGCGGAAAAAAGCACTACAGTACTGTCCTGTACTCAGAAAAAGGTGCACACAATACAATATCTAACTTATGTCTGGATATTTTTTGACATCCCGAAAAAATGTTCGTATCTACCGTTTTATGTAACTCGAATGTTCGTAAGTAGGGGAGCGTCTGTATTCAGTTTTACATATTTGACGCCTACACAGGAGATTGCATTGGCTGCCAATTTGTTATTTTGAATTTTATCACGCACTGTTGCTCGTCGTTTTGACTATTAAGAACCGTTTACACGATTGTAACTATCGGCAATCATGTTTTCTTTGATTTCCACACCATTTAAGGTGTATCTGATTTTGTAACCGAGATAATTTATTGAAAAGAAAGGGTCCTGGAGTTTGAGCCTGTCCCCTGTTCTCCTTGCAAGTTCAAAATTCGTTGATGTCTTCTCTCCTCATTTTGAGTGTCTGCTAAACTTCAAACCTAGCAATCCTGTATAAAAGAAATAACTTTAAGTTTAAATTTTAGTAAACCCTCAAAATAAGGGTAGAAGACAATAATGGATTTTGAATAATAGATTTAAAGTTTAGTAGATCAAATCAGCAAAATGATGTGCAATATTAAATTTTATTTATGTGCTTATTATGTTTTTGCAGGCATCTTTTTTAGTTCCCTTAAAGAAATAAGTGATTAACTATCTGGTGAGCAAATAATTTCAGGCACTCTTAAACAGCTTCATCAAACAAATAACGTTATTAAATAATGTGTATCACCTCATGAGAAGATAATTGCTATATTAAAAAATGCATAGTAATCTGCTGCCTGTCAAGATCCGAACGGAGACAGGACCCACTTGCATTGCGTTTCTCACAAGTTTTATTGGAAGAAAGAGAAAGGGTTGCGCCCACGATCCAGTGATTGCTGGACATGGGAAGTAGGTCGCTCTGATATTCGGATTGTGCTCTGACGCAGAAGTGGATCTTCCGTGACGAGCGATGGCAGTGTCAGGGACGGAAAAAAACGGGTCAGTAGCTGGGACAGGAGAACAAAAATGTGGTCAGGATCTAAGCCGGGGAACAGACGTGAGCAAAAAACTGGACATGTGGGAGTCAGGGTCGAAAAAGGCTTGCCTAGTGTTAACTGAGGTTCGCAGACGGACTGACAAAAGGGCACAGACAGGACTGGGTACAAGTACTGATTGGGAGCCAATCAGAGCCTACGGCAATTGGCGCCAAAGGAGCGGGCGCAGCTGAGTCACATCAGTAATCATGACAGTTGCCACCTAGTGATATGGGTGAATTATTATTTAGCAAGCAAAGCAAATAAACCTTACAATGGCATTGATTTTTGTTCAGATAAATTTCGGCACACTCGTGTGCCCTGGCACACTGCTTCAATAACTTCGATGTACATGGCTTTTATGGGAGGTATTCATTAAAATATACATAATAGTGAATCCGTGTGTTGTGCCATAACACATTGGCATACCACAAACAAAAAAATATTAAAGTCCCAATTGTATAAGAGTTCAGGCATTGTTTAAGTATGCTAGCCCACGGATTTGGGATGAGTGCAAAAGGCTTACAGCAAATGTCAACATGAAAGCACTGAGACGGGTAATGTGCAATCTCGCCTTTCCGTGTCTTTGATATCATAAAAATGCTCCGCTTTTGATCAAAATTCGCCTGTAATCTTAAACGAATGAAGAATATTGTTTCGTGATGCTGTGTCAAGGAAATGTTGTAGTTCCGATAGTGTGCCACGTTTCCCAGCAGCTTGTTGTCCCCGAAGGCAACGCCGAGACTGAAGAGTCGAGAGAGCATACGAGGCCATTGTTATTTCCGCATTAAATGTCGCTTGATGGTACGCTCTCAGTATTTTTCTTAGTGTATTTATATGGGTCAGCGTTGTTTGGGACCAAATGGCAAATCTGCTTCAGGCTTTGACTTGACATCACATCACGGCAAAGCGGCCGGGATTCATGTGACTGTTGACGTTTTTTGGAACAGTGACGTAGTAAAAAGTGTGCTTTTTTGTGACAACTGTCTACAAACGCTTACAGCGTCTTTGTGCAACTGTAAGGCCTTATGTGTTTACTTGTGCTTGGATTGTAATCTGATTACCATCTGGGGTTACATGGTGGAGGAACAACGACACTACCTCCTTCAATGAAGAACAGAAAAAAATGGAAAACGCACTAAAACCAATATTCAACACTAATGTGTTTGTACTGAAGTGAGTTTTTCTTTCTGCGCTGCTGCTTGTTGTGTAATATTTGAAAATAAAAGTCATTTAAACCATGAATCAACTGCCTGTTTACTACATCGTTTCCATGTTTTTTTTTTTTTATAACTCATACAATACCATAACGTTTAAAAGGTTTTCAGAAGCATTGCCCCTAAGTAAAGACATTTATTTTCCATCCCGTTTTATTATAAATAACCATTAAAAAGGGTTTGGCGCAACTCATCGGTAAGTATCAAGCCTC
Source organism: Urocampus carinirostris (assembly GCF_059441175.1). Taxonomy (NCBI): domain Eukaryota; kingdom Metazoa; phylum Chordata; class Actinopteri; order Syngnathiformes; family Syngnathidae; genus Urocampus; species Urocampus carinirostris. Next base: position 28,637,349 of record NC_142362.1, on the reverse strand, counting down.
CGGGAATCATTTTAGTATGCCCCAAAAAAAAAAATCACCATTACATGGCAGGAGTAGCTTTGATGAGATCTTTGTCCACACATTAAGAAAGCCCCTACTTTCTAGTTTTGCTTTCTGAATCCAGCGATTGAGAGTTTGTGGGTTGTAGCAAAAGCAAATGAATGTATATGGACAGACAGACGCTTATTCTTCAATAACATGTCATTTTGCAAGCAAATTGCTCTTGTTTTTATCAAAAGCACTGTTTATGTATTGGAGGCTTTAGAAATGCAAAAAAAAGAAAAATCACCAACGTGAAAGTTCTGCTTGAAATGCAACTTTTTGCAAGAAGCCATTTTTCTTGGAAGTTCCCTTGGAAACAAGTATTATCAATAAAATCAAGTATCTTCAAAAGTAGACAATAGTAAATGTAAGAACATAATTTTGTACTAATAAAAGATGACGGTTTTTGATATGTCCTATGCTTAAATAGCCATAAAACGACATTTTCCGTAGGCCTTCAAAAATGAGTCAAAACTTGCTGGAACCGGCTCTTCCCTGTTTTAGAGAAACTTCTGGCATTGAATGAGTTAATATCCAATTTATTTTATCAAGATGAAAATGTATTCCCAGCTGAGAATCCTTTCTTTAATGAGATGATAGAGTCGCTAAACACTCAGAGCTGCAACATTGTTGAAAGCGATGCCTTGGGCCGTATAATGCTGCCCCAGGGAGTTACCATGAATTTGCTTCTGAACACTAATAGATAAAATTATATTATAACTCTTGGTGAAGACTTAAACCATTTCAAGTAACTGTAACGAAAATGGGTGGTAAATAAATTATTCTAACAAGCAATTTACTGACCAATTGAATTAAAGAACCGAGTTTTTTCTTTTCAATACTCGTCTCGCCTTTTTGGAGCACCACATACGTTTTTAGATCATTATGTCAGAAAAACGGATGAAAAACCTTGTTTAGTTTTTATGAAAGGTGGCTACACAAACTTTACGTGTATTATTTTTACTGTTTTAATGGTTCAATATACTTTAATCGAGACACACACACTCATAGATTTATGGACTTTTCTTTTACGAATCATCTACTGAATAAGCTTGAATAGAACACAAAACACTAATAAGAAAATTAAAAAAAGACAACTAGAAGTTGAGAACTTAAATTGGCACCATTTGGGGAGACAACAACGATGGCTTGATTATTACGTTAATGTATTTTTCCCCCTTTTACGTCACACCAATACCAATTCCTGGCAACAACGAGATGTTCTACGAAGTTCTGCGTCGATGAAGATGACGGCCCAGTCTTTATGTCCTCAGCTGTAGAGCGATGAGGAATCCTGGTAGGCTTGAGAGCGGGTTAGGAAGAGGACCACTGGATGCAGAGTGTTGGAGGACAGCTTGACTGCTGGTGGCTTGAGGCTTCTCCAAGGTCGCTGGCTTTGTCCCACTGGTTTGACCCCTAGCTTGATCAAGCTTAGCTGCTGACCTGGCAAGGTTCCAATGCTCACCGGCTGCCTGTTGAGCTGAGGCCTGGCCAGGACCAGCCAGGGCCTTGGTCCAGTTTCTTCTCCTGTTGGGACATCTCTCCTAACTTGTGGCTGGCCAAAATCAGATTGCCCTAGCGACGGGAGACGTGTACCAGTTCTCGGTTCTGGTCTCCTGGGGGGCGGAACCCCTGTGTTGCAGTGGTTAGAGCAACCTTTGATGTCCCCAACCTCACATTCCAGCAGTATCAGTCAGACAACATGTCTATGTGATTGACTTCAAACACAGTAGTCACCTCAAAAGTTTTGACATTGTTTGATCATTTTCGGAAATTGCAAAACGAGATTCTGACCAAACGTTGAATACTCCATATAACTATTACTAGGTTAACTTTCTAAGGACTGTACTTTAACATCTATCTAAACACTCAATCTAAGAAATTACAATGACAAAAACATGGCATAAAAACCATATCACAATACAAATGTATAATGTAAAATGTATTGATTTTAACTGAAATTTTAGAATTTGAAACAGAACCTCTAAAATGGCGAAGTGGTATATTTGATTCTATTCAGAAATGTGTTAACTTACATAACTCAGTAAGAAGTCGTAAAACATAATACGAGTTGATGAGAAAATGAAGACATGTAAAGTATGTCCAATCAATTCCAAGCAAACAAACACAGATTAAGTTGAATCCTTACTTGAAGAGCATATCTATGAAGGTTTTTTTCAAGCAGAGGTGGGTAGAGTAGCCAAAGAATTTGTTAAAGATAATAGTACTGTTACTTCAGAATACTAATAATCAAGTAGAAGTAATAAGTAGTCATTCAAATAATCCATCCATCCATCCATCCATCCATTATTTTCAAAGAATTAATAACATGTGTACACTATCATGAAAAAAAAAAAAAAGATTTTTTCTTACTTTTTATATTGTACTTTTTATATTGGGTGTGTCTTTATACGTTTTGCACCGCAAATTTTGCCCGTTCTTCCTTTAAAACAGTTTATGATCCTAAAGGTTTGATGGTGATCGTTTGTGCACAGCAATTTTCAGATACCTCTACAAATGCTCAATAGGATTGAGGTCTGGACTTTAACAAGGCCATTTTAACACCTTTTAACACCATTTTAACCACTCTTCCATAAAAGGCAGATTTATGCAGAGTATGACTAATAGTTGTCTAATGCACAAATTGTACCACCCCAGCTGTAAATGCCTGCATGTCATCCAATGTGATCAATGGCTTCTTGGTTGCTTCTGTGATCAGTTTTCTCAGTTTCTGGGACAAAAATAGAGGGATGGCCAGGTCCGTGTAGGTTTGCAGTGGTTTTAAGGTCTATTCATTTTCATATCATTGGTCACAAACTGAGACTCAATGACACACAGATGCACTTTGTTTGTCACTGTTAGTCATTTAGGTCGACATTGGAACATCCAGAACTTCTGAGGACAGTTTTCTGATTTAAAAGAACAGGGTGTTAATACTTTTGCAACACCTACTTTTCAATATTTTCACTGTAAATTTTATACAAAATGTTGAAATCATTTTGTTCCACTTCACAATTGCTTTTCACATGTTGTTGAGTCCTTGAAAATATTTTCTTTTTTTTTGCTTTAAGTTTCAAGCCTAAACTGTGGCAGTATGACAAAAAGTTCCTGGAGGGGACATTACTTTCTCTCGGCACTGTAAGCAATACATGAGAAAATAGTTGGACGGTATATTGTTGTTTTTAGTGTATTTTACAGCTGATTTAAGACTCGGGTTTCCGATTAATGGAAATCTAACACGAGGGTTAAGCTCAATTCTGACTCTTCCCTTTGAAAACTCAACATACACTCATCGAACAAGAAAGGATTTCTGTCATCTTTGACTGCTCTACTTGTATTTGAATTACAACTCTTTGATGAAAAATACAAAAATCCCACGTGGAAAGCACAAAAGGATGGACTAATGGAGCGGACGGAAAACAAGCACTTGCTACCATTAGGCTCACCTTCCAGTGACAAGCTGACAGGAGTTTGACATTTTCTTTGTGGCAGACAAGAGTGACCATCAAGAGGTAATCATCTCCAAGTGCTACACATCATTTTGATGCTCAGGCTGAGTATAATGGATGACTATTGATGAAAGGATGTACTCTGTGTCAATACTAAGGCTCTGATAGGGATTAGAGCTGCCTCTCAGTAGTACTCTTTATGGATGAGCGTTCAAACCAAATCGGAGAGGGATTCCATCCTTCTTTGGACTGAATAATGAGCAACACTAGATTTAAGTACCAAGTAATTTAAGCGATTATTTTAATAGTACTGCTGTCAGCTATATTTCTTTGCCTGTGACAAAAGGTACTTAAAGGTATAGAGACACCTTGTTACATGGCTACTTCAGTTATTGCTGTTTTACTGCTTCACGGATTTTGAATTGAATTGTTATTTTTGTCAATGATAATAACATACTGTGTGTTGTGTTCTGCAGCTGACAGCAAACAGCATATGCTCTGACGGGGGCAGGTTGGGATTGGGAATGACTGTGATAGGCTGGTGTATACTGTCATTCAAACAGCTGGGTCTGGAAGGAGCACAAGTCAACGTGTCCACCCAAAACAAACTGCGAAGCTAGACTATTTAACTACTCTCACAAGTTACCCCTGTTGAGCCTGTATCTTACCAAGGCTAGATGCGTTACACATTAAACGGATGACCTGGAGCTACAACTCGTGGGAAACCACTTCATTCAGGACGGTTGTATTTTAACTTGGCTCAATATAAGAAAAATATATTTGTCAGACAAAAAATGCCACTCAAAGTGCTGTATAAAACATTTAGCACACAACAAGACCGTAAATTCCCCAATAAACAACTAAAACTAAACTAAAACTAAACTAAAACTAGCCTCTCCCTCCCTCCCTGACAACCCAAAATAACTCATACAAATGCACACAACTATGTTTAAAATACAATAAGAACAAAATAAGTAGTGATAAAATCTGATTATTGCAAGGCAGAGACGAGCCATTAGAGAAAAGGGATCTGAGGGAGGCTTTTCCACACTGATAGGCATCGCAGCTGATGGTCCCTGGATTTTCAGCCATTGAACCACACCCTAACAGTGTGGTACCCCCAAATGAGAAAACACTGAAATATAAAAATAGGAATGAAAAAAAAAATAAAAACGTAGAACAAAACATAAAAGTATGGTATAAAAGTAAAGTATTATACAGTAAAAGATTAGAAGTTTAACAGAGCAAAAATAAAAAAAATCAATTAAAAGCCATATTTAAAGAGTGGGTCTTGAGCCTCCTCTTAAAAATATCAAAAGTCCCTGCAAACCTGGTGTCCTTCTGGTAGACTGTTCCATGAACAAGGACGAAAGTGGCTGAATGCTGCTTCACCGTAGGTTTTGGTCCTCACCCTGGGAACAGTCAATGAGACGCTGCCAGAGGACCTCAGGGGCTGCGAGGGCTGCATGTTATATTATTTGGGAACACCTTTATCATGGTCAAAAGCTTATTCACGGTCTATGAGCATTGCTTGTTTTGCAAACGCCATACTGTATGAAATGCAGTCACAAAGATTGCAACGACTTCAGAGTGATTGACAAGATCGTCTCGACTGCATTGAAAGGCAGACAATGCATGTCAGGCTTGAGGGAAGCGTGCTGTTCCACTCATTCTCTCTTGTTGTGTTGAGCCGCCACACTAAAAGCAAAGAGTTTAGAATGCCGTAGTACACATAAAAAACGATCTAACCTAATTCAGAAAACCCTGTTTGATCTTAATTTGAGACACCTCGCTACTTGGTGCTTCGGTTACAGCTGTTTCACTGCTTCACAGATTTTGGATTGAATTGTCTTTATTATCATCGATATCAACGTATCATGCATTGTGTTTTATAACCAGACAGCACACAGCACATGCTATCATTAGGGCAGGCTTTGTGTGTTGGTTGAAAGTGACTTTGTGCACGACTGTTTAGGCCAGTGTATGCTTTCAGTCAAACAGCAGGATGGGTGCAAAAGTCAATGTGTTCACCCAAAACAAAGTGTAAAGCATAGTGAAAACTAGCTTTAAGCAGCTCTTTACATTGAAAATAAATGTAGGAAGTGAATCGGACTCTGAGGAAATTCAGAAGAGTACAAAGAAATGGGGATCGCCAGTGGGTGCTCTGTGGATTGTTAACGGGTCCAGGAAGTGACAAAGGCGGCGTCGGGAGGGAAAGCAATAGGAAGGCCACAGAGCCAGCCTACTGCTAATTTGGTGGTTACCGATTTGGTCAGCGGTTGGTGCTAACGAGTTCCCAAAATAGCCCAATATTGTGTTTAGCAGTTACCATGAGGAAGCAATTACTCAGACATATTTTTGTATTTTTAGCTTCAAATCATCAATTTTGTAGTCATTTGATTTTGATAATAATTGATCAAATCCAAAGGAAAATAGAAAAACACAACTAATGTTTGTTCACAAAAACAAGAACATAAAATCAGTAAACAATGCGGTGGCAGGAGGAAATTGAACTTGTGTTAAAGAGGTAAAAAGGAGGGGGGGTGGAAATGGAATTCTGTAGCAATTTGGCTCTACTGATGGATTAGCCAAATTTTAAAGGTAATCAACTTATTTTAAGGATCAGGAGTTAGTTCATTGCATGTCAGCTACAATATTTGCCGAAAACACCAAACGCGTCTGTTGTGAAATATTTTCTCGTAACCTCTGTGGACCAATGGACCCCTTGGGGCAGGGGTGTGTGTAAAGCCGCGCATGGCCTCACGAGCGGCTGAAAAAAATTAGGTTCTCCTCCCTTATGGAGGTTGATTTGGCGGCTGTTCTCACCCGAACGGCAGAGACGGACAGAATCACGGGCTCTCCAAGCCTCGTGGCTCTGGGATTCCAGGGCCCCAGGCCTGGAGAGCGTGGCTGACCATCTTAGTCCCTTTCAAATGAACAGTCTGATAATATACAAAACAAATTCAACCTCTTTTATACACAACAAATCCAAAGTCAACAGCACAGAAAAAAATGCATTTTGACCAATCACAAAAGAAAAATAGCGGCTCTTGATTGGTGTGTAGCCGACTCCTACTTCCAAGTGACAGCTTACAAAGCCGTGACATTCACAAACGGTTGTCGCACCGGCCCTCATTTGCCTTTTCTATGGGCATTTTGGTAAATACCATATTTGTAAGGAACTCGGAAGAGAGTGGAAAACCACTTTATTCAAAGTAACGAACCGCTGTTGAACATCAGTAACGATTACCACATTGTAACGGCGGTAAAAGTAATTAGTTAGGTTTCCCTATTACTGAAAAATGATTACGGTTACGTGACGCCGTTATTCATAACGCTGTTATTCCTAACACTGGACAGGAGAAACACTTATCCACATGCCGACAACAAGTTGTGAAAAATGTACGATTCACGCTTTCGGGAATGGTATAGCGAAATATTTGCTGATCACGTCACACAAACTGTAAGGTCCATAAATATACGATGGATAACCGTGACCAACACCAGATGTTTTAATTTTAAGTTTTCTGGTTTTGGGTTTTAGAATGTCAATATATCCTCAAAGGTTTAGTCCACGATGTGTAACTTTATTTCACTTTTGGCCATTTTTTACTCATTCGCGTCATCAGATAAAGATGCAATAGCATACAGTATATGTGTACAGTATAAGTGTGAAGTCAATTCCTACACATTTCAATTTCAAAGATGACAGATGAGGTGTAGGAAAGGGAGATTAAAATAAAAAAAATACATAAATGAGCTCCTTTCTTTGTGCCTGCACTAAATTCCAACTAGCTAATCAAAGGATGAACCTTTTAATTAGTAGTCAATTTCAGACAGAGCCAAAACATGCATCTTCAATAAAGAGGGAAATTAAGACAATGAAAGTGACAGCGTTAGGAATATTGGCAATAGGAAACAAAGAAAATATATGTCTCCTATTACAAGGATCGTACACCTTTTTCATGGCCAAATTCAAGTATTTTTTAAGGTCTTTTAAAGCCAACTCTCCCATTTCTCTAGTACCATTAGAAGAGAAAATTTTATGTGAATCATGTATTTTGTAGAGGCATAATCATAAATATATTTACAATTTAGACATGCTATTTTTAATCTTGCCTGTGCATTAACAATATATATATTTAGATCTTGAATAAATTGTGAATATGGTTTTTGAGACGGATATTTTCTCATATACTGTGGGTGTTTGGTAAAATGACAGTACAATGTAGCTTACATTTTTAGTTGCAGGAATGTTTTCCTATTACAATTCACCACTGTTGAAACGCTGACTTAATCCTTTGCCAGGCCCATTTTAAATGCCAATAACTGATATGTAATTCTTGCACTAATTCACATTTTATAGTCCCCTGTTTAGGTGTCCTCATGGGCGCGACCCATAGAGGGCGATGACGCTTCATAGGGAAATGCTGTACAAACTAAAACCAGTTGCTGTTAATCTCAAGGGAAAAAAACTACACAATAGCAAAGCAAAGCAACCAGCAAGCAGTTAAGAACAGATTGGATTTTTTTCATGTCAACGATTTTTTGTATAGTACTTTCCTGTTCTCATTGCAAGTTAGAAATCCATTAATGAGCGTCTACTGAACTCTAAATTCAGCAGATATGTCGGGAATGAAATAATTCATGGGGAGGAGGGCTGTCGATTGAAAGGAAATCAATGCAATCACATTTTTTGGCCCATTTTTCGATTCAATGTTTTACAGCTCAGTTTGAGAGATTTAAGATTTAAATAATACATTTTTAAAAACATTTGTATGTGCTTGTCGGCACTGTGAACATTCCTTTACAAAAAAATCAATCCGTGCGATAAAATGCGATTTCGCCTTTTATACTATAGTCTGTATTTTACACGAAATATATCTTTAAAAGTTTATATATTTCTTGATTGTACTCAAAACCAGTTAAGTCTTCAAGTTGTTCTCAGGAGCAAGCACCTTCAAGGTCAGGACAATAAGGTTCCCAAGCAAAAATAATTTGTCTCTAACTAAAAGCTACAATTCAGTTGCTCACTGGTAGACTCCTATCTTTTATCAAACAGGTGCACGGAACTCCTTTGCTAACCATCTGCAACTTGAAGGCCACTGGGTACAGTCTGCTTTGATAGAGTTTGACACCCAAATTGCAAGCCGCCTATTGCTCATTTATTATACTCGCACGCTATCCAGCGACCAACATTATGCACTGCATTTAAATGTGATTCCTGTCAGTACCAATCAGAAACCTTATTGTGTCCACCAATCAGAATCCACAGAATACATGAATCGTGTTCAAGTGTGCACTATCGAAGCACTATTTAAAGGTCAGTAAATGCTTTAAACTCTTGTACTTTTATACAGTATATTATTCCTTATTTTTACATTTAAATAATTATCCCACAGAATCAGGGACTTCACCTGGCCCCCCTATTTTTTATGTCATGGTTTGGTGCCTGCATTCCCTCTGCTTCTTTGAAAGATGACGGCATTGCCCCATTTTCCAGTACCTCCCTTTCTCTTACTCCTCGGTCCAGCTGTTCCCAGTCATCATGAGCCACCCTCTGCTATACATACTCTGCTATATGGACCGTCCTTGAGATGTTCTCACCAAGCTCTTCATCTCAAATCTTTTTTTAAGTATTATCCTTAAAACATTCCCCCCAAAACAATCTCCTCAAGTTAATCTCCCAGGATTCCCCTACCCGGCAATCCCGCTCCCGCTCTTCCTTGTCAGTTCCACTCCGTTAATAAATAAAAGTCCCAGTTTGGGTTTGATTGTCTCGAGGTTTTTTTTTATCTTGTTGTGTCCTGTGTTTGGATCTGTCTGAGATTACTTGAGGCCTACACCTTGTGTCCTTATGCTTCCATCTTAAACAATCTCTTTTCTCTGTTTAGTCAATCTCAGCCGTCCAGAATGTTTGAGAGGGACCACACTTCATTTTCTTCTGATTTAGTATGTTCTATTGCCTTTTTGTTCGTAATAATGGGTCCCAGGAACATCCGTGAGAAGGAAAAGAAAAAGTGGAAAACAATGACAACAATGATTAAGTTGGAGTTGGACACTATTGCAAAATACATGAATTGTGTTCAAGTGTGCACCATCGAAGCACTATATAAAGGTCAGTAAATGCTTTAAAATTGTTGTACTTTTATACAGTGCATTATTCCTTATTTTTACATTTAAATAATTATTGTTGTTTGAATACAAGTTTTGCTAATATTTTGTTTACCTATTTATTTTAGTATGTGGCTATTTTAGAGCATTTTCATGGGGTTGGGTTACATGAGATTTATGTTCTGTAAGGTCTAGGAATCTATAAAACACCGAAATTGATTATTTTCTATAATGCCACAGAAACCTCTTTGAACGTCTGTGCAGAGTTGTATTAAATAGACATATTCTGCCTTGGACGAATCAACTTCCTATATCTGACAATCAATTTGCCCTTCATTAGGCAGTAAACAAGTTGAGACCAAATCAACCGTGTTTTCACTAGTTGCAGCCAAGAGGTATCTCAAGACAGAATTATTCAGAATTCCTAACGCTCAATTGAACCTCTTTGAGTTCAAATTAGTTGAATAACCAATTATACACCTTCTGCTCCTAATTGCAATCCGATGGCAAGGGAAATGAATCATTAGCATTCATGATCCATTTTTTATGTTGATTTATGAACGAAAGGAAAATACTGCAGTAGCCCAATGTGACGTTAGAGTAAAGGCTCTGGCAAATGCTTGAAGCCAGACCTTGTATTAGTGAACAAAGATGCCGCTCAACTTTGGATGTGGGAAACAACATCGAACCTCTTCTCAACTTCTTTTTTTCTTCATCTGGTGCTCCACAGAGGTGTGCTCAGAGCACTCAGTGACCAACCTTGGCTTTTTGTTTTTTTTTTCCAGCATGTTTGCTCGTTACTTTAGAAATACATAAAAATGGGTGCCCTTTGTGCTAATCAGGAATAACAAGTAGCTCCCAGCTTCAAAAAGATTGCACAAACGATGGCAATCAAACCTTAAGGAATTTGAGCTGTTTCGTATGAATGAATTGGAAAATATGTCTGTTTAAGCAGAGGTTGGTTGTAAAAAGTATTAACTCCTAACTAGTCATAAGCTCATACATTTTTTTGAAAGAACCTATGTTAGGTCTATTACCTTACATCTTTAAATCAAACATAAAATTAAGAGAGACAAGTGACACCTATATTTTCTCATGAGGAGTCTGATTCACATTTGACCAGAACTGCAACAGCCTCCCTATTTTGTTACAAACAATTGAGTCACAGGGTAGCTGGGGGAAGAGAGTTAAACATAGCCAGAGGACACCATCTTAAAAAAAGAAATATAAAACAGACCCGAGAAAAATAAACATGACAATACAGGAGTTTCTCTCCTCATGGGAATGGTTGAGTGGTTCACAAGATGATAAAACTCTTTGAAGCAAGGAAAACATTTTACTCAACTGTAGGAGACCTATATAATTAAGACCATTTAAATTCCAATTCTAACATTTTAGTAAATTAATAATAAAGGTATTTATGATTATCCCATCAGCCAATAAAGGTAAAACTTTTAAAGCAACTTCAGATAGGTATTATTTTTTGATGGCATGTAGTGGGCATTCATCATTCTGGTTGGAATAGGCAATGACAGAAGATGAGTGGTGGAATATTTGTGAAACACAGTTCACATCCACCAGCTCCCAGAATCGGAGGGAATTCAACTGGAAGAATGTCGTCAGATTTTCATTACCCCCAAAATTAGTAGAAGTTTTTCGGTCTTCAATAACCGTGCTGGAGAACAATTTGAGAGCTAGACGTTGACCACATGCATATATTTTGGCTTTTAAGATTATCTATCTATCTATCTATCTATCTATCTATCTATCTATCTATCTATCTATCTATCTATCTATCTATCTATCTATCTATCTATCTATCTATCTATCTATCTATCTATCTATCTATCTATCTATCTATCTATCTATCTATCTATCTATCTATCTATCTATCTATCTATCTATCTATCTATCTATCTATCTATCTATCTATCTATCTATCTATCTATCTATCTATCTATCTATCTATCTATCTATCTATCTATTTTTTTTGAGATCCTGAGAAGGACTTGCGATGCATATGAAAGATATAACGTGAAGAAAAGGTTGGTAAAAGCGGCAGTGGAAGCAGCGAAAAGGAAAGCAAATGATGAATGGTGTCGAAAGATAGGAGTGAACATCGAGGAAAGGAGAAAAGTGTTCTGGAAAGAAGTAAAAAGAGTAAGAAACAGTGAGTCTGGAAAGGAAGAGAAAGTGAAAGATAAGGATGGTAGATTACTTGTTAGCGGTAGTGCAGTCAGGACTAGATGGGCGGAGTTTTTTGAGGAGTTGTTAAATGTGGAGGATGGGATAGAAGTGAGAGTCGAGGCGATCAATGGTATGGAGAGAATGCCCGTGTTGGGTGATTTAAATGTGCAGCCTGTGGAAACATGGGAGGTGCAAGAGGCAGTGAAAGAAATGAAAGGGGGGCAGGCACCTGGGTTGGATGGTAGTACTGCTGAATGCCTGAAAAAAAGGTGGCACAGCTATGATTTACTGGATAGTACGCTTGTTGAATGTATGCTTTTTAAGTTGTGTGGTTCCTTTTGATTGGTGTAGTGCATGTGTGGTGCCATTGTTTAAGGGTAAAGGTGATAAGTATGAATGTAGCAATTCGAGAGGTATCAGTTTGTAAGCTGTATTGAAGAGTGAGAGAAAGAACGAACAAGGTGGTGATGGAGGAGCAGAGTGGTTTCAGGAAAGGAACAGGATGTGTGCATCAGGTGTTTGCAGTACGACAGGTGTGTGAGAAATATTTTGCAAAAGGTAAGGATGTTTATTTGGCTTTCATGGACTTGGAGAAGGCGTATGACAGAGTTGATAGAGAGGCGTTGTGGCAAGTGATGTTGTTGGAAGCATTGAAGAGTTATTATATGTACAACAGAGCATGTGTAAGAGCAGGGAGTGAGACAAGTGAGTGGTTCCCTGTGTTGACTGGTGTGAGACAGGGATGTGTGATGTCACCGTGGCTGTTTAATGTGTACATGGATGGCGTGGTGAGAGAGGTGAATGCAAGTATTCGGCAGAGGTGTAGAGATGATGGACAACAGTAGAACAGTGTGGCAGGTAAGTCAGTTGTTGTTTGCAGATGACTCAGCGCTTGTGGCTGATTCTGAGGAAACATTGAGAAGGTTGGTAACGGGGTTTGGAAGAGTATGTGATAGGCGTAAGTTATGTGTCAATGTTGGGTAGAGTAAGGTGATGAAGTGTTCACGTGGTGGAGTGGGCATGACGTTAGAAATCACGATGCACGGACAGGTGCTGGGAGAAGTTGAAAGCTTTAGGTACTTGCGTTGTGATGTTGCTTCAGTTGATGGAATGGAGTGTGGAGGTATTGCACAGAGTGAATCAAGGAAGCAAGGTTTTGGGTGCTCTGAGGAGAGTGATGAGCAACAAGAGTATGAGTATGGATGTTAGGAGGGGACTGTATGAGAGTGTGATTGTGCAGACTGTGTTGTATGGTGCAGAGACTTGGAGCCTGAACGCAGATTTAACAAAAAAGTTGAATGTTTTTGAGATGAAGTGTTTGAGGAGTATGTTAGGAGTGACAAGATTGGATAAATTGAGAAATGAAATTGTGAGAGAGAGAACTGGAGTAGTCATGAAACTGAGCAAGCGTGATGATAAGAGAGTACTCGGTTGGTTTGGACACATAGAGAGGATGGATGAGGAGCGAATGTTGAAGAGGAGAGCAGAAGTCAATGGAAGGAGGCCAAGAGAAAGGACGCGATTGACGTGGATGGATGGTGCTATGAGTGCACTGCAGGAAAGAGGTCTGAATATAATGGAAGCTAGAGCTCTTGTTGGTGATAGGGAGGAGTGGAGAGGTGTTCTGAAAGGATAGTGGGATTGTGGACGCGTTCTTAAGGATGGGCTGGGCACCCATATGATGCGGCAGGAGTAAACCAGTGAAAGCTTTAGTGCCCGTCTGTTGAACAAAAGAGTGTGTTGTGTCACCCTGAGGTGCCTAACTTGTTTGGGTCCTTGGGCAATTGGGTTGGCCAGGGTCCAAAAACTTTTGAGTGTTTTTTTTTCTTTTTTTTCCCTTTTATTTTCTTTGTTATTATATATGTTTGTCTTGCTGTCGGTAACTCCTCTTGAGGGATATGACCAAGGTAGATAGATAGAAATACTCAAAACAGTCAAGGTGCCCTATTTAGGACATCTAATAGAAGACATAATACAGAGAAAGGATGAGTAGCTGGTTAAAACTTTACTGACAGCTAGCAAAAAATTAATAACAAGATCATGACACAAACAATATCTCCCCACTGTGGAGCAGTGGGTGAGCACTGTGGAGGAAATATTTGTAATGGAGAGAATCACATTTCGAATAAGAATGCAGGAAACCCAATTTATGGATATGTGGGGAAAATAGACTCTAGATAGACTGTAGGGAAAATAAGGACACCACTTATGAACAATGAAGAGTGGACTTCAAAGCATCTCTTGAACATGGAAGATATTCCCCAACACTGCAGTGTTGTTTTGGTCGTTTTCTTGTTTTTGTTTAGTTTTTTGTTTGGTTTTGTTTCCCTTTGTTCTCATTTTGTTGTGTGTTCAAAAAAGAGAACAAAGGAAAGATAAAAATTGAATTACAAAAAAAAAGGTATTAACTCAAAGGGGGCAATATTTTGCAACTCCTATTTTTCATTTTTTATTTGTTAGCACAATATAACATGTTAAATACATTTCGTTTTTTTTGTCCGAATAGTTCTCCAATGTTATAGATTCTTAAAAAACATTTTGACCGGCTTATCGAGCGGCACGGCAGCCGAGTAGTTAGCGCGTCCGAGGCACAGTTCTAAAAGTCATGGGTTTAAATCCAGCTACCAGCCTACCTGTGCGGGGTTTGAAAGTTCTCTCCGTGATTGCATGGGTTTCCTTTGGGCACTCAGGTTTCTTCCTAAATTTCAAAAAACATGCATGTCAGGTTAATTGACCGGTCCAAATTGTCCCTGGGTGTGAATAAGGGTGAGATGTCTGTCTCTTACTTTCCTGCGACATGGCTGGCAACCAGTTGAGGGTATCGCCTGCCCACTGCCTGGCAACAGCTTGGATGGGCTCAAGCACCCCCGCAACCCTACTGAGCATAAGCGGTGCAGATAATGGATGGATGGATGGCTTATCCATAGTCTGAAGCCTCAAATATGGCAATACTGTATGTCAAAAAGTTATTGGGGGACCAATACTTTTGCAAAGGAGGATTTAAAAACATCCAAATTTTCCTTGTTTTTCCTGCTGTCACACAAGCATAGCTGCAGTCTTTCCTTCACATCCACTCATGGTTTGTGTTTCATGAGCCAGCTCGCGTTAAAGCGGATCCAACGTCCATTGCCGGTGGGGAGGCATGTCACGGATGATATGCAGAGCAAACATAATTCCCTGCCAGACGTCTTGCTCCTCGCCTCTAAATTCAAAGTGGAATGAACAAGTGCCAAACAGAAGAAACATAGTGACCTTAGATTTACTGTATGCATCGAATAAACACCTATAAATTGCGTCAGGTGGCATCAGGTTTTTAAGGCTCCACAAGAGTGCGTACTTGAGAAGGAACACAAGAAAAGAAAGGCACCACTGGAGAGCATCTTTTAGGAAAGTGGGGAGAGAATTCTTTTGGTACGCCAAGCAATTCTCAACAAATATTCAACCTCACATAAACTCGTAAAATATTTGCATTGTAAAAATAATCAGTGACGTGCGGGGAGGTTCGTGTCTGGTGAGGCACAGTCAGATTCACAAATAAATGAGCCTACATCTTATTCATCACTTGATTGACAGAGCAAGACAACAATCTCTAATCAATAACATAGGAAAGAAAACAATTTATTGCCTTACCTTAACTTTGAAAGGAAGTCTGTGTGCTGCCTTTTTGAGAAAAAAAAAAAGAAGCAACATTTGATCAGTAATCCACCAGTATGTTAGAAAAGTCCATCCAAAGGTGGAACAACTGACTGGATGGCTTGACTTGTTGTTAACTTGCTAATATTATAACAAATTATATTGTTTGGGGCTGAAATGTTCGCCAAATCAGAATCATTTCTCTCACTATCTCCCTCTGCTGTGAAGCAAGAGAATTGCGTGCCTCACCCTGCATCTGCAGACCCTCTCAGCACAGTTATAAGTTACATACTATTGCTTTTCATTAAAGCGTCTGGATATGCAATCCTCCATTATGAAAAAAGTCCACGCAATGAGAAAATAATTACTGGATGGCTTGATCTATCACACTCTGCCATGAGGCAAGAGATTTGCATGCGTCACTCTGCATCTGCAGATGCTCAAGATAGTAATGAATTACATACTAGTTGTATTAATAATATTTAGTATATAACGTGATAATTCAATGATTTTAAAGAGAGAATAAAAAAAGGATAAAGTTAAAGCATTTTAACACTGAATCTATATGGACATTCAATGATTTATGTTTCCATGATGACACATGATGCACAGCATCACCTGACTCCCCTGAATAATTGTTGCAGCATTTGTGAAAACCATACCCATACAGCCCTGATGAGGAATCAATTTATAAGTTTGTTACTACTGGATGAGTGCAATGGATGCTAGTTCCTTATTCTGACTCACTGTTGTACGTTGTATCTTCATTGCTGTCGGCCAATCATGTTGTCATTCTTTGACGGACACACCTTTTAGGGCTGATGTGTTATTTATGACCTTGAAGATCTTTAAAAAAAGAGGTATCAGTGTTTGAGGAAGGGATGGAATTTTTCTTATCTAAGACCACTTCTCTTGGTCCTCCTTGCAAGTTCCAAATCCATGTGTCTTCTAAACTTTTTTGTGTCCCAAAAAGTTCATGGAAAACGGTTGCTGTCACAACAATCAATCCAAATTCATGAGCGCATGGCGGATAGATTTGAAATAATCCTTTGGAGGAACTGCGTGGAGGGAAGCATACTGTTCCACCAAGCTGGATTAAAAATGTGCGCTGCGTTCATGGTGATACTCTTGTTGACGAAGCACACCCAAGGTCATAGATATGGTACCGAAGGCGTCCCAAGTGATGGATGTACCTGCACCTGTCGCAGAGATTTACTGTAACACAACCTCTGCTTTTTCCTAGCAACAAAACGAGGTACAATCAGTCTGCCTCGAAAAAACAGATTAATAAGGACTTCAAGTTTCCTACCGGTGGGCGGAATAGAGCGTTCTTTTGACGGGAGAAGCCCTTGGTAGTAAACCCGGTTGGAATCATTCAGTTGAACCCTGGATCTTGACCAGATTAACAGACGCCGCTACTCGGCAGGAAGAAAGGGTGGGCGGTCTTTTATCCACTGCACCTTCTACAGAAAAATCCGCACAGCCAATACATTCATAATTAAGGAGGGCAGCCTGTAAACATTACATAAGGGCTGTGGGCCGGATCCGGACAGTTGCAGGATTTAATCCGGCCCGCCTTAAATTTCTGAGTGTTTAAAAAAAATCCAGTCTCCAGGTCATTTCAATCAAATGTTATGATTCTTTTAAATAAACACAAAGTACATGCTCTCTCGGGCCACTAAAGGGCAGGTTTGAGTTTGTATAGACTGATTGTCAAGTCAAGTCATGTTTATTTGTATAGCCCTAATCACAAGGAGTCTCAAAGGGCTGCACAGACCACAGGTTATTGCAAACCACAGACTATTATAACATCACCCCCTGATCTATAACCTACATGAGGAAAGGAAAAACTCCAAAAACCTTGAGAAGGGACCACATAGTAATCTGTGATGAGTTCATTCAGGTTTGAAACTGTATTCACTAAACAATTAAAACAAACCAACATCAATGCCAAACATGAAAATATCCATACCCAATTTTTTGTGAAGAAATTTGATTTTAGAAAATATACTTTGTGAAGCACATTGTAAAGCACTTTGGGAGGTCTTCACTGACTTGAAAAGCGCTGTATAAATGCAGACCATTTACCATTTTGTCGTCATTTACGAACAGTCCAGTTACGATCAACGGTACATGCAAACATTTTTTTCGGGATGTCGAAAAATATCCGGACATTACTATAAGTTAAATTTTGTATCATGTGCACCTTTATCTTAATGGAGGACAGTACTGTAATGTTCCTTTCCGTCGCGTTGCGCTGTGAGAGGTCACCCACCATCCATCCCGAGCAAGAAATCCGGTTTCTACTTTCTGGTTTGTGTGTATACACACTGCACTGTATCTGTAGCATGCTAAGAACTATGACATTTTAATTGTTTTATATATCGTGCATCCACTCGATATGGTTGGTGTAAAGTGTAAAAAAGAGGCGAGCTGTTTCTTTTGAGATGAAAACAGAATAAGAAAGCTTGATGCGGTTGAGAAAATGGTTGGATTGCCTTTTTTGTGAGTTAAACGTAACTTTATTTATCTTTTTAGTCAAGTCATGTTTATTTGTGACGTCCTTAATCACAAGGATTCTCAAAGGGCTTCACAGACCACAATGTGTAGCTTGGTTTTTCAATACTTTGCTTTATCATTCAGCCTGCTTTGTCACGTTATAGAGCATATTATTTTATTAAACGTTAATTTTTCAGTTTCAAAACAATACAGGTTACTTATAAAAGCCTTAAACATACTTATATAAACATTAAACATACAAAATATAGCACTGAAGCAACGAACAAATGAACTTACGAACGATCGTCCGGAACCTCGGTCGTAAGTAGGGCAGCGTCTCTCGTCACAATACTGAAAAACAAAGCTTAAAATTTGGAGCTGATACCATGTTCATGACTAGTTTTGGATGAGAATGGTATATAACGTGGTGCAATCAACAAACAATTGATCATTGTGCCACGGTTCCACTTTAAACTACATCTAAAAATGGATGAAATTGTCTTTCAACAGAAAGCTATATGTTTAAATAAAATGCCACATTTAGAGTAAAAACAATGTAGTCATTATTCTTTAAAAAGATTATATCTAAGAGGGATTGTATTTATCTCTGATCCAATATAGAAGTAGGTTGGACAAACATGAGTGTGTGTAGTTTTTTAGAAGGTCTGGCATGGACAAGCTTTGCACTTTGAATATGGTGGAGGTCAATGCAGGCATCATCTATTTTTACCCGCCAATCCGCTTATAAGTCTTTCATAACAGCAGTTTGTATTATGTCACTAGCAAAACATCTGTATTGGTTTAATTATGAGCTTCCTGTCTGATTCTGTCGGTTTAGTAAGCTGAAATGTCACATGCTCGTCTAATAATCTCTACATTGAGTTTGGAGCTCTTCGAATCTTTTGAGGTGAACATGATCTTAACATTGCAGCTTCTGTTGACACTTTTTGGAAAAATTGGTCAACAACTAAATAAAATCAACTTTCCTGTGTCGTATACTAATGAAATTCTAAAGAAAAGACAGCTCAGCATCCTACGTAAAATCCGTGCCCGGAGCGAAAGGTCCTCTGCACAGCTGTGCTGGTGAAAACACCACAATATAATCCCCTGCTCTGCCTTTCGGATACCTCGGACCCAAAATCCTCCAAAATCTGTGTTTCAATTGCATCGGTCCAGCGAACACAACAGGTGCATTATCACCCGCCAGGCACCCAAATATTTGCCTGATGATCCGATTGATTGGTGTTTTTGGCCGGATGCATCGTCGCTACACCTGGAATTGTGAAGGTTCGGATAAATAGGCCGCCTCAAAGGATTGCAACGTAATATATGAACAGATGTTGTCAGTGATGTTCTATTATATCTGACACTACGGGCCTACTAGAGCAGAGGTGTCACAGATATAGTGGGCGAATAGATTAAAGAGAAAGAAAAAAAGAGAGGGGGGGAGAAATAAAGTTAAAAATAGAGAGAGAAATAGAGAAAGAGAAAATAGAAAGAGAAATAAAGGCAAATAGAACACGAGAAAATTAGAAGAGAAAATAGAAGAGAAAGAGAAAGAGAGAAAGAAAGAAAGACCGAGAGGGAAAAGAAAGAGTAAGAGACAGAGAATGGGAGAAATAAAGACATATAGAATGAGTAAGAGAAAATGAAACAGAAATGGAGTAAGAGAGAAATAAAAGAGAAGGAAAACCGTAGAGAAGGAGAAATGGGGAAAAAGAGAGAAAAAAGAAAGAGTGAGCGAGAAAGACACACACACACAGAGTGAGAGAGAAAGAGAGAAAAAGCAGGACAAAAGACACACATGGAGAGATAAAAGAAAGATAAATAAAGACAAAGAGGAGGAGGGACAAAGAGGGGGAGAGAGAGAAATAGAGTGAAAGAAAGAAAGACAGATTGAAAGAGAGATTTAGAGAAAAGTATAGAGAGAGGAAGAGAGAGAGAGAAAGAGAAAGAGAGAAAAAAGCGAGATAAATGAGACATATATAGAGAAAAAGGAGAGAGAAATAAAGACAAAGAGGGAGTGAGAGAAAGACAAGGAAGGGGAGGAAGAGAAAAGGGTGAGAGAAAGAAAGAGAGTTAGAAAAAAAGTAGAGAGAGAGAGAGAGAGAGAGGGAGAGAGAAAGAGAGAGAGAGAGATAGCCAAACCTTAAAAATAAACAAAAACAAAATATCATGCAAAAGTAACCCCCACCCAAAAACTTACAATGATTACTTTTAAACATATACAACAGTGACCAAAAAATGAAGGTGCTGTATCTGAGTAAAATCATGAGGCCTCCCTTGCTACTGATAACCATGCAAACCATTACTATCTATTTATGTGGGGAAGCAAACCAGTACCTAAAAAAGGCCTGTGGATGAGCGCCGCCAGGCTGTAATTGCCTAAAACACACCACATGAATTGGTCCCTGGATGACCCTGGCGGTTAAGGGATCCATGAGGAATCATCCATCCATCTGCACCGCTTATCCTCAGTAGGGTTGCGGGGCTGCTGGAGCAGTGGGCAGGGGACACCCTGAACTGGGTTCCAGTCAGTTGCAAGGCACACAGAGACAGACAACCATTAACTCACTCATTTACACCTAGGAACAGTTTGAAACGGCTATGCAGGCATGGGCAGAACATGCAAACTCCACACATGGGTTGCAGTAGCTGGACTTGAACCCTTAACCTCTGCACCGTGGTGCTGCGCGCTAACCACCCAGCCGTCGTGCCTCCATGATGAATCATTATAATGATAAAATCAATATTATTCCATAATTTTATGAATAAAAGCTGCCATTTGGTATCAGTACAATGGACCTTGTAAAAGCAATGCTTTTTCCACAGAATATAAATGAGTACCTGTCCTTCTCCGCATTGACGTATGAGCCTAAAGAAATTCCATTTAAGTGATTGAGCAAACACAAAGTAGTTTGTCTGCTGCCAATTTCAGAACATCTACATTCGATTTTCTCTGTACGAGGAAGATACGTGGGCGCCTCCAGATAAATTACGCGAGAAAGGATAAGAGAAATAAGGAGATACAATGCATCTTTCTGTCTGGATACTGCCATTTAATTTGTAGGGGACTGTTTCTAGTAGCAACTGCCTCTGACAGTTTACCTATTAGTCAGACGCTAGCTTTACCGTTAACCTACCAGTTAATAGTTAATCAGAAATGACGACCCGAAAACAAAATATATCTGATTGCTTTCTTTTTTTGTACATTTAAAGAGACACGTTGTAATAGACGTATAGATGTTGACTTGTTGTGTTGTGCAAATAAAAACGAGGAAGAACTCCAAGAGACCAAAACGCATCATTTTTCTTCTCATTTTTTCCCCAGATTTTTCCCTCAAAAGGTTTTATTGTTTTGGGGAGTATGTGCAGCAGCAAGATGGCGGACAATCATGCCAACTCCTATTTTAAAGTTGAGCCTCATGTTGCAGAGGATAAAAAGTTTTTGGATCTACGAGGTTTAAAAAACTGCATGTTTACATGATAGTTCATGTATTTTTAGCTTATTATTTAAACCTCTCTCTCATGTCTATATATATATATATATATATATATATATATATATATATATATATATATATATATATATATATATATATATATATGTGAGGGAGAAGGGAAAGGAGTGCACACACGATCTGTAGATCGTTGATCATGGAGAGCAGGTTACTCAGACACGGAAGTGGTATTTCCGTGGCAAACGAAGGCAGTGTCGAGAGCGGATAAAAACAGATCGATGACCGGGACGCGGGAGCAAAAACGTAGTCACGATCAAACAGGTCGTAGCGGGAGAAAAACAAGAGCAAAAACACAGGACAGGCGAAAAAGGGCTTGCCGTGTAAAAACGGAGATTCGCAGACCGACCGACACGGGGGACTGACTGGACAGAGTTTAAATACCGACAGGGAGCCAATCTGTCAACAAGCTCCAGCTGGCGCCACCCGGGCGGGGCCAATTAGGCGCCATGGCAATTGTGACGCATGGGCGGGGCCAATTGGGCACCATGGCAACCGTGACATTGACTTAACCATTAAACTAAACAAACTGTGAACACATTCAATGCAAAATGTGAAAAATGTTTTTCCATTGTTGATGATTAAATGTGATGTGCTTAGAAAATCTCCCTTTTCATCCGTGATTACAATTTGTAGGGTAGGCTACAAATGTAGGCTGAATGATAAAGCATAGTAATGGGAATGAAATATTTGTCCCTTTTTCACTGATCCTATCCAACTGAGAACAGAAAGACTGGATGAGTTTGGCCTGCCTGCTTTAGAGGTTAATTGTTTTTAGTTGTACAAATGTACAACTACAAACGTACCTCAGATAGGACCAAATGAATGTAAAGCAAGACTAAGCAACAAGCATAAATAAAATGCAATCGTCCTTCCTCTTCATTGTGCTTCAACCTATAAAATTAATTGGAGCAACCAATATTTCATTCACTCATTCATTTTCTGAACCATTTATCCTGTTTCTGGGTTGCACGCAACCGATCTTTGTTGTTGGTAATTATCTTTGCGTCCCTCTCTTTACTAGTTTTCAGAGTACAAATATGCCCTTTAGTGGGAAAGTTAAATTCAATTTTTGAAATTGGTTAATGAACAAGTGCACACAGGAAGCACCATCAAAGTGCAGTAATAAAATAACAGAAAACATTGCTTTTACTTGCTTCTACTTCTTATCATGTCTACCTCATGTTAGGGCACTGAGTGCAATGATTCCATTACATGTTATTATGATGAGGTGTACTGTGGAAAATTATCCAATTTAGCTTAATTAGTTCGAAATTATTACTCTAAAACGGCAATCGATGCATCTTATTTTCATCTATTGATGCTGAAGAACATTAGATCCGGGATAACCCGAAATGGCGTCGCTACTATAAATACAGAAGCTGCCCTTCTTCCGGACGATCGTTAAATTGAAGTTAATTTGTTCTTAAGTTCCTTCAGTGCTATATTTTGTATGTTTAAGGTTTATTTAAGTATGTTTATGGCTTGTGTAAGTAACCTGTATAGTTTTGTAAAAAAATAATAATAATCATGAAATAATATGCTCTATAAAGGTAAATAAAGTTGAGTTTAACTTACTTTTGGAAGATGAGCTTCAAGAGGTCCTCCTCTGTGGTAGTGAGTGGCTGAAAAAAGCGTTCCGACCTTTTTTTCAACCGCATCAAGCTTTCTTATTCCACTTTTGTTTCAAAAGAAACGGCTCGCCTCTTTTTTACACTTTACACCAACCATATTGAATGGATGCACAAGATATGAAACAAGAAACATGTCAAAGTTCTTAGCGCGCAAGCAAAACAGTACACGTTTTTATTTTTACACACAAACCAGGAAGTAGAAGCCGGATTTCTTCTTTGAGGGGGAGGTTGGCTGACCTCTCACGTTGTGGAAAGAAGCACTGCAGTACTGTCCTCTACTTGGAAAAAAGTGCACACAATGCAAAATAGAACTTACAGCAATGTCCGGATATTTTTTGACATCCCCCAAAAAATGTTCGTATCTACGGTTTTATGTAAGTCGAATGGTCGTAAGTAGGAGAGCGTCTGTAATAGCTTTGCATTGAACTGAACATACGTGTCATGATTACTGATGGGGGGCACCTGAGTCTGCTCCGTTGGCGCCAACAGCCGTGGACGCTGATTGGCTGATTCCTCTTTTTCAAACCCCCGCCTTCCTGACAACACTCGTCGGATCGTCTGTGAACCTATGCTACACGATAGGCAAACTTTGTGACTCCTGACTCTATCCTGCCCAGTTCTCCGTCTGATTCCCGTTGCTGACCTTTTTCTGAACCCGTTTAAGTTTTAGCGCCATCAACCTGTTTTTTCTCGCTGTCCACGACTACCTTCACTCGACACGGAAGCGTTCCAGCTACCTGCTACTCGTGACCGACGATCGTCGGATCGTGGATGCAAGTCGTTTTCTCTTTCTAAATTAAACTGAGTAAAACGAACACAATTGGGTCCCGTCTCCGTTCCTGGTTCGTGACAATACGTCAGGTATCGAATCGCGTACACATTGAAGAAACATTTCATTTTTTGTTCCTGTGAGAGTTTCTGTTGATCCTGTTCTCAATATAAAACTTTAAAGAACATGCTAACTACTTTGGAAATAAAGAACATATACATCTACATTCCTACTCAGTGCCATGCTGTGATGTTGTCAGATATACAAAAAACAGAATCTACATATTTTTTCTCATGTGATTGAAAGTGTAAGCAATAAAAAAGCAATATATAAAATGTAGCACAGAAAAAAATGTTTATTGTCTTACCTTATACCTGATAGCTCATCGATTATTAAAATAGTTGTTAGTTGCAGCCCTAAAGCAAACCAACAACAAAGGAGCAAGTCATTTGAATGATTTTGATCATATGGTAAAACTTCAACCTCTGAACAGATCATATGATTATTTTATCATCTGTTATAGACATTTAAAACAGACTTTAACAGTGTATTGCTTAAAAAGAGTAGGCCGTTCATGGACAAGTGAGAATATTAAATGAAAATGGTTTAAAGCAGATTAATTTTTCTTCCTTGGTGGAAAGGCAAATTATGTATGATTAGCTTGCCTAATTAACATGTTCTTTCAAATAAAAAAGAGGTAGAAGAACAATAGTTCATACTTAACAATAGTTAATAATTCAAGTAGGCAAATCCTCAAACTTCAATTTCATGAGGAATTAATGTAATTATTTGTAATGGTATTATTTGAATTGCTACAATAGACCCAATCCAGTCAAAGTTTGATACAATGCCTTCGTGGTGGTCTTCCTGTTTCACACCTACCTTCAAATTAAGCTTTTTTTTCAAGGCATTGGTCCTTAGATAATTACTGCCAATCTAAAGTCACATAGTGATGGATTACTTCCCCCTGCCTAGTATAAATAGGAGACAGTGAAGGGCAAATATAAATGAGATGCATACAATGGCCTTTAAAGTAAAAGTGAACACGCAGCAAGGGAATGAAAACCTTAATTATTATCTTAATACCTAGCGTGGACGCCCTTCTTCAAAATCAGACGAACTAAACAAAGGAACATTTCATTTTACCAGCAAAGATAGAGACGCTTTCGGAAACAAGACAACTGGCGTGACGTTTATTTACACCTTGGTGATTTTGCCACAATGTGTGTGTGTGTGTGTGTGTGTGTGTGTGTGTGTGCGTGTGGCTGACCATTCCCTAGAGCATTTTTTGTTGATTACATTGTAGACACTGGTCCCTTCAGTGCGTCACTGGTTCCTCTAAATGGAAGTCGTGTCATACGTAGAAGTGGTTAAAGAAAGGTGTGAGACTGGGCAGATTATATATGGCTTTATTTTGTTCAGTGTGCCCAGGTTATTGTGAAAAATGAGCAAAAGGTATGAAACCATCCATTACTTCTGATTTTCTTTTTACCCCCCTAATTTGACATGTGTCATTGTAGGCGAACGTAAAGTGTCAAGTGGGAGTATTGTAGTTTTTGGGCTGAATACAAAGTTTTATATTTGGCATTAGAGTGACACCACCATTACCCTGAAAACATCATCCCCACTGTCAAACATGGTGGTGGTAGCATCATGCTCTGGGGTTGCTTTTGTTCAGCAGGGACTGGGAAGATGGTTAGAGTTGACGGGAAGATGGATGGAGGCAAATATAGAGTGATTATGGCAGAAAATTCGTTGGAGTCTGCAAAATACCTTAGGTCCACCTTCCACCAGCAGTACAAAAACAAATAATATATAAAAGTGTTAAAACGGCCAAGCCAAAGTCCAGGCCTCAATCCTTTGGAGAATGTGTGAAATGATCTGAAAAATGCTGTGCACAAACAATCAAAATCAACCTTATGGAACTTGAGCTGTTTTGTGAGGAAGAATGGCCAAATATTTCTGTTTCAAGGTGTGTAAGCTATACCCTAAATCGCAGCAAAAGGGGGTTGTACATATTATTATGTCAAAGAGGTGCTTTCTCTTCAATGTTTTAGTTGTTAACGCAATATGAAATGTTGAACACATTTGGCTTTTTTTAACGATTGTGTCTCACATATTGTTGATTCGTGGAAAATATGTTACGTTTTTTTTCTATAACTTTGAAGCCTGAAATACGGCAATATGTCAAAAATGTATTGGGGGGCAATAGTTTTGCAAGTCACTGTATAAGGGAACAATCAATTTCAGGATACATCTGATTTCCTCACTCCATTTCTCCTTCTATTGCTCTTTGTAAAAGGAGGTTAGTAAATTGCCGCTATCATTTATTGCTTTTTAAGTGAACTTGTCGCCATAAAATGGAACTTTGGGAGGCCAATTGTCTGTACCTAGCAGCTATGCACGTCTCCTTATAAGGTTTGCAAATACTAGAAACGCAGACGCTGGGAGCCCGAGAGACAAGTGGTCGCTAAGGGGGTGCCATGGAAGAATGGAAGAGGAAACACTTTTCAGGACTTTCCATCAAGTGAACGGCATTGTTGGAAAGACTGGAGATACACAATTATTCTCCTCTTCAACGTAATAACAATCTTGACACATCAGTGTCACCCCATTCATGATGACTCATGAATAATGTATGATATTTCAGTCGTAAAACTGATTTTTGACTTAGTAGGACTATTTGAGTGTACTGTGAAAAAAATAATTACATGCCCACTGTACGGTGTGAGATTTGTGGCTTTAAGCCGTTCCCACACTTGAGGCCATTAGCGTGGCAAATTTAGTGATTTTCACCATTGGCTGAAAAAGGCCAATGACGTTGAGCCCCGCCTACCAGGCGCTGTTTTCAGACCCACTCCCAGGTTGATCCAGGTCATGTGATTTCAGATCATGTGACCATTTAGGAAGGCAGATATAGGAAGGAAGGAAGGAAGGAAGGAAGGAAGGAAGGAAGGAAGGAAGGAAGGAAAGAAGGAGGGAAGGAAACAAGGAAGGAAGGAAGGAAGGAAGGAAGGAAAGAAGGAAGGAATGAAGGAAGGATGGAAGAAATGAAGGATGGAAGAAAGAAAGAAAGAAAGAAAGAAAGAAAGAAAGAAAGAAAGAAAGAAAGAACGAAAGGAATGTAGGAAGGAAGGAAGGAAGGAAGGAAGGAAAGGTGGAAGGAAGAATGAAAGAAAGTAATAATTCCATATGGATGAAGAAAATAATTGTTTTATAAGAGAGATGGAACTCTTAGATGGGAAGTAAAGAAGGAATGAAACAAGGAAGGAAGAAAATAATGAAAGCAAGAAAGAAAGAAAGAAAAAAAGAAAGAAAGAAAGAAAGAAAGAAAGAAAAAATAAAGGAAGGAAGGAAGGAAAGAAGGAAAGAAGCAAGCAAGGAAGGAAGGAAGGAAGGAAGGAAGAAAGGAACATTGGAAGGAAGAAAGAAAGAAAGAAAGAAAGAAATTATTCCATATGAATGAAGGAAATAACTGTTATTTAGGAGGGAAGGAACTCTTAAATGGGTAAGAAGGAACGAAGGAAGCAAGGAAGGAAGGAAAGACTGAAATAAATAAAGAAAGAAAGACACAAAAAAAGAAAGAAAGAAAGTAAGAAAGTAAGAAAGAAAAGAACTGTTGGATAGGAAGGAAGTAGAGTTTACCTTAGAGTCAGATAGCAACTTCATAGATAAGCACAAACAGTATTACTGCACCTTTTAGTACTGCGTCCCAGGAAAGGAGGCGTCATTGCTTTCAACATCCCCTCAATGAACAATCCTGTTCAGATTACAACACAGATGTGAGACGTCATCTTTTTCTGTTGTTGTCATTGGTGGTTGCCACAGCAACAGACCAAATTGCATACGCTTGTCGTCGTCCCTCATGGATTAAAGGGAACTCTAGTGACCTAACAATGACTCTGATACCGAAAGGAAACTGTTCAATGTATAATTTTCCCTGCTGTTCAACCTTTCCATTTCCTCCCCTCACAAAACAAGAAATTGATGACCAAGAACAAAAATGATCAAAAATGTGAGATACTCAATGCCTTTGCCGCCGTTGTCCCCCCAAATGTGCCCACAGTGCCGCACGTCCCAGTATGTGCATAAAAAACTGACAAAATGACAAACGTTACCAACGAATCAGTTGCTAGGCAGCTGGGGGAATTTCAATCTGCAGTGTTCTAACCAATCACATTTTACATATACAGTAATACCTTGCTGTATAACGGTTTACTTTTTGCTGTTTCGATACTTCGTGGATTTTGAATTGATTTGTTTCATCGTCATTGATATCAATGCATCGTGCATTGTGTCCTGCAGCAGACATCACACAGCAAATGCTATCACAGGGATCAGCTGTGTCTATGTGTGTTTGGTGTGCGCGACTGTGATAGCCTGGTGCATACTGTCAGTCAAACAGCTGGGGTGGGCTGGTGCACTAGTCAATGTGTCCACGCAAGACAATCTGCGACTCGTTCCATTGAAAATAAATTCAGTTAAATCGGACTCTGAAGTCACAAGAGAGCAAATAAATGGTAATCCTAAGTGGGTGCTCCATAGATTGTAACTGGGTGAGAGAAGGGATTGAGGCGACATTGGGAGAGAAAGCAATAGTGGTGCTGCAGGTCCAGCCTACTGCTACAGCTATGTAACAAGCTACGCCTGCCAAGCCTCTATCTCACGAACGCCAGATCCATTACCCATGAAACGAAGGAACAAGAGCTACAACCCGTGGAAAACTGCTACAAACGGCATTGTTTGAACTATTGCAGAGACCGGGCTCAATTCGTGGTTGAGTGATGCAAGTGTTTAGCTAGCCAGCCGCTCTCTAAATCACTTTCTTGCACTGAAAAGAGAAGCCCTGCTATTTCATTGCACTTTCTTATAATGACAACAATGACCATTCATCTGCAATTATGTGTCTTCTTTGTTTTTATTTGTAGATATATAGTTACCGTAAATTCCGGACTATAAGCCTTTTCCCAAATTTTTCCCGGACTATAACTTTTTTACCAAATTTTCAACCCTGCGGCTTATTCAGAGATGCGGCCAATTTATTTAATTTATTAAACGGCCGCCAGCGGCGCTCGAGTATGTAAGTTATGATTTAGACCGGTAGAATATATGCGCCGTGGAATATCACACCTTCTGAGCGTAAACATACCCTCATTGTACAAACTGCACAGAATTAGGCTCATGACGCAGCTTCGAGGTCAAAAGCAAACAGGCATATTGCTGGGGTGAATTGAAGTAAGGAAGCGTGGGACGACGTCATCATGATAAGGTATCTTTCCTACATTGAGAAAGACAACTTAGATGTAATTCACAAGGAGGAAGAAGCGGATGGTCTACTGTGATTCTAATGAATACGGCATTTATTTCCTTAACAGAATGATATGCAAGAATGCGAGCGTGTTGTTAATAGCGTGAGGCTACCTCGCAAAGGCACGGTTTAGGATGAAATGATATTTTTGTAATGTATTTATTTGTATTTATTTGAGACACTTATTCTGCACAAACAAATTAAAAAAGAGGGGCGGAGCAAACGCGGGCTGATGGGAAAGTGGGGACCGGTAAAGGTGAGTTTTTGTGGACACGGCGGACAATAATGGATATATATTTTTCCCACCCTTACCTTTGGAAATATACACTTTTTTTCCTTGGATTACTATCAACGGGCACCCAGAATCTGCAGGTCTGCAACAAATTTTAAGTACCTATATCATTTTACGTTCATTTTGGCTGCTGTAATTTTTGGACTGTGTGCTACAATGAAGGACAATTAGTTTCAATCGAAAGGTTGGCTTGGATTAATTTCGTGTTTTGCGCATGCGGCTTATATACAGGTGTGGCTTGTGTATGGACAAAATCGGTTTCCCCCTTAAAATGTGATGGGTGCGGCTTATAATCAGGTGCGCTCTGTAGTCCGGAATTTACGGTATTATTTTGTTACAGCCGTAAGGACGTCATCCCGTAGTAAGTTCGACCCTTGGGGGCTTTTATGAAGGTGCGATGCTACTTTGCAAATTTTCACCATTCGCTGGGGGTTCTAGTCCTCATTAGCCGTGATAACCGAAGTAATACCGTAATGTATGTCGTCCCAGACATTGAAATATCTTCCCATAAAGTTGAAGAAATCATGTAGTTTCAAACACAATTCTTGGTTGGCCTTGTTGTAGAATTCATCGGCTTTTTGAAAAACATTTTTTCCAATAAAGGGATCCTCCAGATTGCAAAATGTGTATTTGTAAGTTTCTGGCTATTAAAGCCCTTTGAGACTCTTTGTGATTAAGGGCTATACAAATAAAAATGACTTGACTTGACTTCACTATTGAAGCTATAATGCAATAAAACTGTCACAGTATAAAATCGTGTCTTTTTTGTACACCTGTAAACATTTTCATTTATATTGTCTGTTTTTCAGGGATATTGTGTTTACATAACAAGTGTAAAGCTTCTGTTCTATTTCATAGTTTATCTTTTGTTGCACTGAAAGGTCAATCTTTTTAATTAACATTTTGTTGTGTGTTTTTCAGAGATTCTGATTTGCTTGTTGGTAAAACTGCTTTGTGTGAACAAAAATGCATGTTTAAATGAGTTCAAAGTTTACTGTAAAGTGAAAAATAGATACGGTTAAAATTTAGAAGAATGATAGATTTTAGACTTCGGTGCCAACTAATAATCTGATTGGCTAAACAAACAGTTTCATCGTTACTCTTTATGCCTCTGGAGGGCCTGTAGATCTGCTTCTGAAGGCCTGCCGGCAGATTTCTAAGCCTGACACAATAATGGCTGAAATGTGATTGGTTAAATGCTTAAATATGAAAGCAAACATCTAGAAGTAGTGCAACGAGGGAGGAAAACAATGAGAATAAACGGAAACACAATTTGGAATGATTTCAACTTTCATAGAAAAAATATATTTACGTCTCATGATTTCTATATTTTCTTAGGCCAGCAGAGAAGGCCTTGCAGGCCCTTACACCCCGCCATGGCTAAAAATTTTGTGGGACGAATCTAACGCCAATTGATTCTTCACCCAAATTGTACGGTCTTTCCAGGAAAATCGGAAACCCAAGGCCTGAAAATAAATATAAGGTGCAAAGAAAGCTCTTAACTCATTTAGATCTCAGTTCCTGTCGTGCAGGGGTGTCCAAACTTTTCACAAAGCGGCCCACATTTGGTAGGCTGAAAATGTGTGAGGTTCGACTATTCAGCCTGGCATTCTTTAAACAGTTTAATAAATTCACCGTCCGTGAAAGGTTTGCAATGCTTGGCATAGTAACCTTGTAGCTCACCTTAGTAGCATTTTCATTCAATGCCAAGGGTCTCATGAAAAAGCGCTGCTGTGCCGTTAAAACAGCTTCCAGTTGCTTCACATGATCCCAGTGTCTGGTTCCAGTTAGCGTTTTGTAGTCATGTAGCATGTTTCGTCTGGCAGTGCCCCTTGATGTTATAATCTTGTGCATTCGCTTTTGTTTCAGATTTCGGTGAAGAAATACTCCAATTTTCACTTGACCCAGAGGCTGCAGCCCTCATAGTCAACTTTCATTTTTTTTATTTACAGCCGACCTATTGGAAATGCGGTGGGCTAATTCTCACTGAAATCCAAGGGCAAGAACAAAAGGCTACTGCTATCAACTGTCATGATTACTGATCATTATCACCTGTGCTCTCACATTTGGCTCCCTCTCCCTATTTAAATCCTGTCCTGTCACTCTCCTGTTGTCAGTCCTTCTGCGAACCTCTGTTGATACGAGGCAAGCCTTTCTGACCCTGGCTCCCGCCTATCCTGTTTTTGCTCCCGTTTTCCCAACTCTCTGTTCCTGATATCCCCGTCTGTCTCCGGCTACGACCTGTTTTTTGATCCCAACCACGTGTACTCTGCCGTCCTGGCTTACGACCCGTTTTTGTTCCCGACCAGGTCTGCTCTGCCGCCCCGGCCTACGACCAGTTTCTGACCCCGACCACGTTTTTGCTCTCGGTCCCAGCTATCGACCTGTTTTTCCGTCCCTGACATCGCCATCGCCCGCTAAGGAAGATCCACTCCCGTATTTGGATCACATTCCGATTGTGAGAGTGACTTCCCGCGTCTAGCAAGCACCGGATCACGTACGCTGCCCTTCCTCTCTCTATCTTAATAAACTTGTGAGAAACGTTACACGATTGGGTCTACCCTTTGTTCTGGACGTGCCAATCAACTAGTGTCATAGTGATTTTTTGGGGGGTTTGTGCAGATGTATTTTAAATTGCGTTCAACATTACTGACAGACCACGTATTATTAATTTTAGGACAGAGGCCGTGGGCCAGTAAAAATTTGATTACGAGCCTTTACTGGCCTCTGGGCGGGACTTTGGACATAGCTGATGTAGTGGCTCTTGTTCCTGTCCTTTCAACGGTAATAAAAATAAAGTATACAATTTAAATATTATGTAAACATTCAATTCCTAGTTTTTCATACGTCGATGAACCTCACTTAAGGCATCATGATCTTTTGTTATTTTCTGTACTTCGGTCATCTTGTAGAGCGACATGACAATAGAAGAGTCCGCAGCTAAAAAATGTAAACAATATAAAGGTATGACAAGGAACTGCTCAACACATCTCAGACTAGTAAAAAATTATGTCAGGTCATCCAATAGAAGCCAACAGATAAATAACTTTCAGTGTGTTTTATTCACGATCTCCTAGTGTCAAAAAAATTATATATATATATATATATATATATATATATATATATATATATATATATATATATATATATATATATATATATATATATATATATATATATATATATATATATATATATATATATATATAAGCCGTATTTTCACAAATACTAAAACAAATTATATGGCCCACCCACTAAAAAATTGTCTTTTCTGTTCTAGTGGATAGCGCGTGTGCAGGCACAGTTCTCAGGTCTTGGGAACCTCCTGTGTGGGTTCAAATCCAGCTACCGGACTTCCTGTGCGGAGTTTGTATGTTCTCCCCGTGCTTGCGTGGGTTTCCTCTGGGCACTCCGGTTTCCTCCCACATTCCAAAGACATGCATTTCAGGTGGATTGGCCGGTCCAAATTGTCCCTAGGTATGAATGAGCGAGCAAGTTGTCTGTCCCTGTGTTCCCTGCGATTGGCTGGCAACCAGTTCAGGGTGTCCCCTGCCCACTGCCCAATGATTGCTGGGATGGGCTCCAGCACCCCTGCGACTCTAATGAGGATAAGCGGTGCAGCTAATTAGATGAGATTTTGCACTTCCTAGTGATAAAAAAACCAGCATTAATTGAAAAACAAAACAATAAACGGGTTATATGGCGCACTCCCCAAAAAATATTATTTTCTGATATATTTTTCATATATCAAAGACACTGGATTGTAGGGCAGATATAGTAAAAACTACACCAAGAGCTGGGGTTGCATAACAAATAAATACATTTAAATTAAAATAATTGAGGCGGCAGTAGCTCAGGAGGTAGAGCGATCGTTTTAGGATTAAGGGATCCCAGTTCGAATCCCGGCTTGTCCGTGTTACATGTCGAAGTGTCCTTGGGTAAGACATTGAACCCCCAATTACCCCCAATAAGCAGGTTAGCGCCTTACATGGCTGCACAGATCACAGCCGCTATTGGGAAATGTGAAGCACAATGTAAAGCGCTTTGGGAAGTCATTGACTTGAAAAGCGCTATATAAATGCAGATCATTTCATTTCATTTCATTTCATTGAAGTCAAAGAACAAAAGTCGACGTTATAAATGTTTCTCAAAGGCAGAACAATTACCAAAGGCAAAATAATTTCATTACAATTGTAACTATACTTTTCCAATTTTGTCCACCGTATTTTCCAGTATAGAAGGCTAGCTTTCAAATTTCTGGCCAATTTGGATTTTTAGGTGCTCCTTTATAGTCTCGGAAATATGGTATATTTCAATAATAGGCAAAATTACATTCACCATAATAAACGTGTATATTTTAAAATACCGGAAGTTGTCATTTATTTTAAATAAAGTTATTGTCCGCTCTGTTGCTGCTACTGGTACCCAAAACCCCTCAAACCTAAAAAAAAGGCTTGTCAAAAAATGTGAAATAAAATGGTGCAGTTTGGTGACCTTGGCTCGCCATAGTTTGTATTCTTCCTTGTGTTTTTAGCATCAGTTTTTGGTTGCAGTACACCATTCAACGACATTTTAGTGGTCAAATACAACACACTCTCCCTTTGCTGGTTTAGAAAACGGAGGATTGGCGAATATTCTCGTCAATATCACTAGATATGTCCCCCAAAAATGATTTGTAGATATTTAAGATAAAAATCATTTTTTTTTTTGCAAATGTCTTTTTCCAATGGTCTCATCATAAAGCCTCACTGCTGAAAAAAAATCAATTTCCGACACTTATTTTGTAAGACAAAGCAGCAGCCATGTTATGCTCATGACACTGGAAACAGAACAACTCATGCAGAAGGAACATTGGACCAAATATGACATCTCACTGACTATTAGGTGAGAAGGCATTACCGAGCAATACATGTTGAGCAATAAATATAACAATAAAAACTAAATTGGACTTATTTCAGTTCATACAGTGCCTAGTGAAAGTATTGTCCCCACAATAACCTTTTTTCTCATTTTGCCACATTTTAGGCTTCAATCTTAAAGGTAGAAATCTGAAAATATTTTTCTAAGAATAGAAAACAGTTGAGACAAAATCAAATTAGCTCAACGTTTTAATGTTGACCTAAAATACTATTAATGCCAACCAAATTGTACCTGGAGGCCTATGATCTTAGTTTGCAAGTGTTAAGAGCAAAATAGAGAATATAAAACAACTGCAAACCGACCAGGCAATCTCTCTAAACTTTCGGCCCAAATAAAGAGAAAAGAAAGAACAAAGAAGCAACAAAGAGGTTCTGTTCTGTCAGGAACCAGAACAGGACCAGAACCCAATCGCGGGACGTTCTCACACAAGGCTTTATTTTACGGGAAATCGGGAGTCATGCACGTTAGGCAGCCGGCCTGTCGTGGAAAGACAGGAAGCCAGAGACCGAAGAGATCGACCCCAATTGCCCGAGTTGATACCGCACAGATGGGGTCGATAAGGACGGATAAGATAGATAACGAATCATGATATCGAAAATAAACAGGAGAAACTAGACAGGGACAAAAATTGGAGAACATAACAGGAGGAAAAAACAGGCAGAAACAAAACTGGAACCCGAAATTAAACAGGACAAAAATAAACGGGAACAATACCGGACTGGAAATATCAACAGGAAAACCAAGTAAGGACCCACGTCTTGTGGGGCAGAAGTTCGTTTGATGGGCTGACACAGGAAGCAAGAGAGCGCTGGGCTTAATATAGACAGAAAGCCAATCTCTCAACAAGCCGCAGCTGGCGCCACATGGGCGGGGCCAATTGGGCACCATGGCTACTGTGACACACACGGGCACTGCCAATTGGGAGCCATGGCAACCATGACAGGTTCATCATCACATCGGATGACCTGCAGGCATATATAGTTGAGGTGGGACAATCTGTGCATAGGACAATTAAAAGTTGTATTCTGTATAAATCTGCCCTTTATGGAAGAATGGCAAAAATAAAGCCATTTTGGAAAAGATACCAAAAAAAGGCCATTTTGGCGTTTGTAGTAAGCTACATGGAAGACTCGTGTATCACGAGAAATAAGCTGCTCCGGTCAGATGAGACCAAAACTTTCTGGGCTAAATGCAATGCGTTACGTTTGGTTGAAGAATAATGCTGCTCATCACCCCGAAACGCCATCCCCACTGTCAAACATGGTGGTGGCAGCATCAGGCACTGGGGTTTCTTTTATCTGGGACTAGAAAGATTGTTAGAGTGGAAGGTGGGTGGAGCCATATAGGATACATCACCATTAGACGACAGGAGTGGCTTTGATCAGATCTTTGTCCACACATCGAGGAAACCCCCACTTCCTACTGATGACTCCTGTATCGAGTGATTTATAGGGTGTCAGGGGCCCTTTATGGTGAGTAGGCATACTGAAGCAGTGTGATCAGAGTAATGAAGATATGGCTACGGACAGTGAACGCTTCATCAGAGTTTTTTATTTCTAAAAAAGATGACAAAGTCCCTTCGTAATCCTCGGGGCAGAAAGGGGTGGCGTTTCGTGCACGCCCACAAGTATGCGATCACCATGGTGACTGAAATCGTGTGATAACATCACTAGAAACATCGAGCGCTGAAAAAGTTCTTGCAAAGTTTGTGCAGCGTTTATGCACAAGTTCTGTGTTCTTGTAATTAAATGTTATTTTTGCAAACAAAGTGCCCTTGTTTTATGGAGGGCATTGTTTGGATTTTGGAGGCATCAAAAATGCAATCAAAGAAAGCACCAAAGTAAAGTTCTGCTTGAAAAGTTTTCCTGGAAACGAGTATCAAAAAAAACTTCAGCAATACTTAACTGTTGTTGGCCAAACAACAGTGAAAGCTGGAAACATATTCTTTTAAATGAAAGGTAAGGGTTCAAACTTTCTTTTAATATATCCTATGCCTGCAGTGCCGTGACAAAGTACTGCCCCCCTTCCTGATCTCTGAGTTTTTTGCATATTCATCATTCACAAAGGTTTAAGAGCATCAAAACAATTTTAAAATCACACTGTGACAACCCGAGAAAATGTTTGTTCCAATTATTAAGGCACTGAAAAATATAATGCTGTCACGGTTGCCATGGCGCCCAATTGGCCCCGCCCATGGACACCAGCTGAAACTCATTGACAGATTGCTCCCTGTGACTACTTAAAATGATGGATATAAACTGTAAATGAGTTATTCTACTGTTGCATACTGTGTATATTCTTGCTTAAGGGCCGGTCACACAGACATTTGCGGCTGAATCACGGCCAGAAATTTCTGCCTTTGGGGCGGACGCTATTGGACGCATTGAGATCTATTGGACGCATTGAGATCGCCCGCCATTCAGACGAGATACAGCAGTGCTTAACACGAGGTTGGAAATTCGCGCGCGGGTGGCAGCGCGAAATAATTTTGCGCTGGTCAATTCTTCAGAGCGTGTGTACACAGCCTTTCACGAGCGTATCAAGGCTGAATTTTCTGACCGTGGAGCAGATGCTGTTGGGCGCAGTAGGACGTTTTGAGACCGCTATATAGACGAGATACAGCAGTGCTTTACTCGCGGTCGGAAATTCACACGTGGTTGGCCGCACTCAAAACTTTTGAGCTGCTCAAAACTTTTGAGCTGCTCAAAAGTTTGAGCACGTGTTAAACCGCGTGCCGCACACGTGGTCAACACGAGGTAATGACGGGGAAATGACGTGCTATGGTCGCGGCCAGGTCGCGGTTACACATGGGTAGGACGGGAAATTTCAGCGGGTAATAGTGGGTGGAGCATGGTAATAGCATGTTCTGCGCCTGTATCGTGGTGTTATTACGTGAAATTAGCGTGTTACGCGTGTGACAGTCTTTCGCCTTTCTCTGCGTATATACAGCACGATTTGCCGAGCACAAGCACACGTTAGTTGTGTTGGAGACGTCAAGGGGGTGAACATGGATCCCCGTCAGCGTAGTGACCTCGTCTTAATCCATTTTTATTTCTTGACATTTCTTTTCAAGATAATAAAATAAAAATGATTCCATAGCTTGAAATCTTGATCTTTACGGGACTGTGTCTTGAGCGGTAATGATTTATACAGCCCGGTGCATCCCTGCCGAGATTTGCATACCCTCGCTACTACAACCACTTTTACCTCGTTTTATCTCACTTTTAGGGAATGTAATGGCGAACATATAACCAAAACCACTTCGTCTTGCATTTATTGGGAATTTAATACAACTTAAACCATTCCGTCTTTGTTTTTGTTGTGAACGTAATCGAACGCAACACCCCCATCCCCCCACCCCCCCGCGTGAACGCGCATTCTGCTGCGCTTCCAACAAAAGCGATCATATTCTATATAAAACGCTTATTAAAACAATAAAGTGAGCTAATTATAACAATTGGGAGATCCTAGTCTGTATAACGCGTTTATTTAAACAATAAAGTGCGATCGTATTCTACAAAATGCGTTTGTTAACGCAGATGACAACAAAAGCGATCACAGCAGAATGTGCGTTCACGGATTTGGGCACAACACCGGCTCGGGAGCTTTTATACCCGTGGTCCACACGAGAAAATGACGCAGAAATGACGCGATGAGGAAGTGGAACAGTCGCCGGCGTCTTTTTTGCGGCCATACACCGATGAACAGCGGGGTGGCCAATTTTGCGCATTTTGCATCGCGGGCAACCACGGGCGAAAAAAAATCGCAAAATTTTGGCCGTGATTCAGCCGCAAATGTCTGTGTGACCGGCCCCTTAGTGTGCCATTCTCGCCTAGTTCAATAGTAGTAATGTTGTTGATACGATAACATGTTGTTGTAAGTTTAAACAGGTGTTGATACGATAAGATGTTGTTGTGAAAACAGATCTCAAACTGTTTTTTTGTCACTCCCGCTCCCTTTAGCAGAAGAAACATGTAAATTAGGGTGTTCCTAATACAATAAAAAGGCAAGGATGAACTAGACTTTTTCAGAGTGTCCAGTAGACTGTAATAGGCAGCCTATGGTCATCTCTCCTTGCAAGTAAGTCATATTCACGTCTCTGTGTCTTCTTTGAGTGCAGGTTTTTATTAAAAGTGTTGGGGTTAACCTAACATAAACGCTGTCCTGTGAGTCACCTTTACCTCTGCGAAACTCTGTTTTGACACGTCAAGCCCTGAGAACATACATTTTTCCTGTGTTTTTGCTCTTGTTTTGCCAAGTCCTGTGAATCTCTGTTTTTTCCTGTGTTTTTTGCTCCTGTTTTGCCAAGCCCTGTGAATCTCTGTTTTTTCCTGTGTTTTTTGCTCCTGTTTTGCCAAGCCCTGTGAATCTCTGTTTTTTCCTGTGTTTTTTGCTCCTGTTTTGCTTTCGCCACGATCTGTTTGATTTTGACCCTTTTCCCGTTCCAAGCAATCTACTCTGACCAACGATCTCCGGATCTTGTGTGCGCTCCTTTCTCTTCTCCCCTATAAACTGTGAGTAACGTTACGCGAGTGGGTTCTGCTTCCTGTTTCTGTCCTGGTCCTGAAAAAATCTATCTGGCCTATATGAAAAAGCAATTCCCCCTGAATGTTATAGTAAGTTTAGCAACCTTTAGTAACAAAGATTGTTTACAATTTTTGGTAATGAGTATTTCACAACACTGTGAAGCAATTGTGTTTTTTATTTGACATATCGAAGGATGGGCGGCATGCCAGCGCAGTGGTTAGCGGGTGCGCGGCACAGTTTTGAGGTCATGGGTTCAAATCCAGCTACCAGCCTCCCTGTGTGGGGTTTTCATGTTCCTGCCCGGGCACTCCTACATTCCAAAAACATTCATTTCAGGTTAATTGGCCAGTCCAAATTGTCCCTAGGTGTGAATGAGCGAGTGGTTGTTTGTTTCTGTCTGCCCTGCAACTGACTCAGTTCAAGGTGTCCCCTGCCCACTGCCCGAAGATAGCTGGGATAGTCTCCAGCACACTCGCGACCCTACTGACGATAAGCGGTGCAGAATATGGATGGATGGATATGATCCAGGAGTTATTGAGTTTGAGGGCACAAACTGAAAGCCCAACATTCTCCATCGGGATCTTCTGATATACATACCAGAATTCATCACTATGTCAACCAGAGCAAGTTATCCTGGTCCTGATCTAGAAAAGCAGATCCAGATCAACCCACTGCCAACACCCTTGTTTACTAGTGGCATCATGTTATTTTAGGTACTTGGGTTGTGATGTGGCTGCAGTTGGTGGAATGGAGTGTGAGGTATTGCACAGAGTGAATCAAGAAAGCAAGGTTTTCGGTGCTCTGAGGAGAGTGATGAACAACAAGAGTATGAGTATGGATGTTAAGAGGGGACTGTATGAGAGTGTGATTGTGCCGACTGTGTTGTATGGTGCAGAGACTTGGAGCCTGAACGCAGGTTTAAGAAGGAAGTTGAATGTTTTTGAGATGAAGTGTTTGAGGACTATGTTAGGAGTGACAAGATTGGATAGACTGAGAAATGAAATTGTGAGAGACAGAACTGGAGTAGTCGTGGAACTGAGCAAGCGTGTTGATAAGAGAGTACTCGGTTGGTTTGGACACATGGAGAGGATGGATGAGAAGCGAATGTTGAAGAGGATCTACAGAGCAGAAGTCAATGGAAGGAGACCAAGAGGAAGGCCGCGATTGACGTGGATGGATGGTGTTATGAGTGCAATGCAGGAAAGAGGTCTGAATATAATGGAAGCTAGAGCTCTTGTTGGTGATAGAAAGGAGTGGAGAGGTGTTGTGAAAGGATAGTGGGATTGTGGACGCGTTCTTAAGGATGGGCTGGGCACCCGTATGATGCGGCAGGGGTAAACCAGTGAAAGCTGTCGGGCCATGCTGTTGAACAAAAGAGTGTGTTGTGTCACCCTGACCCGAGTGACATGACCACTTTCTGGTGTCCTTTTCATCTAGAAGGACGAAAGCATGACCAACTTGGGTGCCGAGGTGCCTAACTTGTTTGGGTGTTTGGGCAATTGGGTTGGCCATGGTCCAAAAAATGTGGTGTGTTTTTTTTATGCTATTTATTTTCTTTGTTATTGTATGTGTGTGTCTTGCTGTCGGTCACCCCTCTTGAGGGATATGACCAAGGTAGGTAGGTAGGTAGGTAGGTAGGTAGGTAGGTAGGTAGGTAGGTAGGTAGGTAGGTAGGTAGGTAGGTAGATAGATAGATAGATAGATAGATAGATAGATAGCTAGATAGATAGATAGATAGATAGATAGATAGATAGATAGATAGATAGATAGATAGATAGATAGATAGATAGATAGATAGATAGATAGATAGATAGATAGATAGATAGATAGATAGATAGATAGATAGATAGATAGATAGATAGATAGATAGATAGATAGATAGATAGATAGATAGAAATCATGTTATTTTTGTCAAACTCCGTGCCATTTTTAGGACAGCTGTAACAGCCTGCACGTCTTCCAAAAAGTGTACCTTTTGACTCATCAGTTCTCAGAACATTTCTCGAAAAGTCTTGAGGACAATCAAAATGCTTTTGGCCAAACGTGGACCACTCTGCGTTTTTATCTTACAGCAGTGGTTTTTCCCCTGGGAATCCTCACACGGATGCCATTTTTGGCCAGCTTCTTATAGCGGACTCATGAACACTTACCTTAAATGAGGCCAGCGAGGCCTGCTGATTCTTGGATGTTTTTCGAGGTTCTTTTGTGACCTCCTGATGAGCCCTCGTCACACTCTTGCAGTAATCCTAGTTAGTCAAACCACTCCTGGGAAGGTTTGCCACTGCTCGCATTTTTCTCCACATGCGGATAAAGGCCAAGTTCCTTTTTTACCTAGGGCTACCTTAATAAATGGAATCAACATGAAAAATAGTTTGATAATCTGAAACCTATGCGAAAAACTCCACAAAATTGTGGAATGGGGCAAATACTTTTGTAAAGCTAAAGAACTAAATTTTCCTTTTGACCTTCAAAAATGAGTAAAAATGGCTACATTTGGCTTGCATTGCCTCTTCCCATTTTAAAGGAAAGTTTGTGGGATTAAATGAGTTGATAAGAAGAAACTTAAGTCCCCTATTCCACAGAGCAGAATGACAATTCTAACTTGTGTCTATTGACGTGTAAGAGTGTGTTGTGTGTCACAGCTGGATAATCCTACCACCGTAAGTATAAGAGCTTAAAAAAGACAAAAAGAAAGAAATGGGGTTATTTTGTTCCATGCCTACTCTCGCTGCCACTGCTGGGAGCAACAGTGTGTTGTAATTCTACCTGGAAATAACAGTACCCAAAAGGAAAAGAAAAGGTCCTTAAAAGACTGAGAATAGCCTCACGGTCGTTGCCATGGTAACCATTGCCGCCTCCTTTGGCTTGGGATCTTTCAATGTTGAACCTGTGAAAAAAAAGAACTTCCTTCAAAGCAATTCTTTTCTTTTTCATTTGCATTGAAAACAGCATTTGCTAAGGTTATTTTCATAGATGATAAAACTTCATGAATTAAGGGACAGTATTAATTATGGGAACAGAAGATGTTTGTGTGTGGCGTAGCTAACAGGAAACAAATGCTAAAATACACAAGGATGAATACAAAGCATTCGGGCCAAGCAAGGAGAAAACTAATCAGAGAAGCAAACAAGAGGCCCATAATCCCAATGGATAATCTGCAGTCATACACAGCTGAGGTGGGACAGTCTTTCCATGCATCCATTTTCTGCGCCGCTTATCTTCACTAGGGTTGCGGAGGGTGCTGGAGCCCACCCCAGCTACCTTTAGGCAGTGGGCAGGGGACACCCTGAGCGGGTAGTCAGTCAGTCGCAGGGCACACAGTGACAACTCACTCGCTCATTCACACCTAGGGACAATTTGAACTGGCCAATTTACCTGCCAACCATGTTTTTAGAATGTTGGAGCAAACCAATGCAGGCACGGAGAGAAAATGCAAACTCCGCACGGGGAGGCTGTGGTATATGGTATCGAACCCTGGACCTCCACACCATGGGGCTGTTTACTAAGAACCCAGCGGGACAATCTATGCATAGGACATTTACTAGTTGTATTCTGCATAAATCTGCCCTTGATGAAAGAATCAAATAAAAGTTTGGGGTTTGCCACATTGGAGACAGAAATAACATGTGTAACAAAGTGATGGGGTCAGATGAGAACAAAATAGACTTTTTGGAGCTCAATGCGTTATGTTTGGCATCAGAGTAACACTGCACATCCCTCTGAAAACACCATCTCAACTGTTAAACATGATGGAGGCAGTATCATCCTCTGGGGTTGCTTATCTTCAGCAGGGACTGGGAAGATCTGAGAAATTCATGGGAAGATAGATGGAGTTGAATACAGAGCGATTTTGGTAGGAGTCTGCAAAATAGCCCCAAACGTAAAGCAAGACCTACAATGGAACACAATACTTTGTCAAGGCGCTGTATACAATGCATTCTTCATCCCAGCTGGACACTTTTTACAGCGTTATAATACTTAGGCTGGAATTCTTAGAACAATTCTATATGGCAAATAATTGTAGTATTATCATTTCCCAGGCAACCCTTCTCTTGGACACGCCCTTTCAAATGATTACCTTTTAGCCTCAACTCCCACAGGTCAGATGAACGAGGAACAAGGTTAAATAGAGATAAATGCCTCGTTAATTTTCCTCAGGAACAAAAAAAAAGAAAAACTGTGAGTTTAATGTGTTAGTGAACCAAGTGTAATGTGAGGCAAGGGATGGAGCTTATGAACCGTACACGCTTTAGAGAGTATTTCAGCCTGTCATCTAGTTATGCTAAGTTTGAGAACATTTAAGTTATCCAGTCATCTGAAGGCTCAAATTAAGTCAAATAGATTAACATTAACAGCAAAAAAGCAGACTCAGTTCTAGATGTACTTCATACATACACCATTAATTCTGGACTGTATGTCGCGACTTTTGTCACAAGCTTTCAACCCTGCGGCTCATGCAATGATGCGGCTAATTTATGCATTTTTTCTAACGGCCGCCAGGGGCGCCCAAGCAGTAAAGGTGAGCGTGAGACAGGTTGAAAGTTTAACATACCGTATTTTCCGCACTAATAGGCGCACCTAAAAGCCTTTTTTTTTTTTCAAAAGCTGACCATGCGCCTTATAATACAGTGCGCCTTATTTATGGATCAATTTTAAAATTGCAAAGTTTTCCAACTAACTTGCAGCCGCCGACTAGATTTTCCCCCGAACGCCAAGTAGTACGCGGTGTATGCTGGGATTTATTTACCGGCGTTTCATTGGCTAACCAATGTGTCAATCATCATTTGAATCGATCACTATTGGCTAAAGTTATTCGGAGGTCAAGGGGCGGATCCTTTTTATCATTTACAGACTGGCATTGGCTTAAACGGCAAAAAAAGCCTGCAATTGGCCGAAAAAGATGAATGCGTATAGCATGTGGCTGACGGCATAGAGAAAGCATTTTTTTCTATTCTGTATTTGTAAATATTGTATTCTCCTGGATTTACTACCCTCGCGGATATAAGAGGACATTGGCTGCACATTATTATGAACACAACGACTTCGGTGAGCTACTCCGGGTTTTATATTGTCCCTGTATCTTGTTTCAGACTGAACTCGATGTTTCTGTGATAAGCGGTGCAGATAATGGATGGAATGGAGTGTCTATTTTTAAATTCAACTAAATTCCAAGTGTTTATCGTCATATGCACAGTAAAGTTGCGAGCGAAAAAGAAAATACATACTAAGGAATGGTTAGCATTTCTTGAATCCCAAAACTTTAACCTTCCGAATGATGGAACGATGCATTTGAGTGACATCTTACGGACACCGCATCCGCACGTGTTCTCGACACGTATTTGCGCCTTTGCAAGCTTTGGGAATGTTAAGGGGGTAATAAGTTGGACTGAACTATCCGATTGTTTTGTCCACGTTCCCATTGTAGCACCTTATAATCCGGTACGTCTTATGTATGTTAAAAATAGGACCAAAAACTATTTTTTCGGGGTGCGCCCTATAACCCGGTGCGCCTTATAGTGCGGAAAATACAGTAACTTCAAGCTTTGTGTGTGAATAAAACTAGCATAAACAGACCATCCTCATGGAAAATGTGTCAATCAAAAGGGAGCGATAACTATCATTTTGGGAATAATTTTACCAGTCTGAACGGATTACGATAGGAAAGTCCAACGAATCAGAAATGTTTACCTATCTTGTTATATGTCTGCATTATTTTGTGTTTTGGGGCAAATACTTTACATGATTGGATTCTACGGATTGTCCTTGATGTAACAAAGCCATTTTCGCAGACTATTAAAAAAGTTGAAGGCGGCCCAGACGGAATACTCAAACGTGTAAGAATGCTCAAGTAATTGGAAAAGGAAATGACTAGCCCAACCAATCAGAATACTTGATTTCAGTCTGAGACCTTAATCAAATTTCTGGGTGCGTTTAGATGGATTTCCATAATCAAAATACTGACAATAGTCTAGTTTCTATTGGCTACATGTGAACATGCCCAATGATAATGCCTGGTTTATTAC
Organism: Urocampus carinirostris; assembly: GCF_059441175.1. Lineage (NCBI taxonomy): Eukaryota > Metazoa > Chordata > Actinopteri > Syngnathiformes > Syngnathidae > Urocampus > Urocampus carinirostris. Next base: position 28,592,434 of record NC_142362.1, on the reverse strand, counting down.
GGATTCAATTGGTGTCAAGAGGTACTAGAAGGCAAAAAAAGATCTTCGTCTAATTAACAGTTACCGTGTTGACAGAAGCAAATGACGACGGTGCTATTCCTTTCCGTTGTAGGGAAACTTGATTAATTGTCAGTAGTGACTGCTGCAGTCTGCTAAAGACAGCCAGGATATGCCAAACACGTCATAATTGGAAATCTTGGCGCTGCCACAAACTTTTCTTAAGAACGTTAAAAAAAACTGCTGTGTATATTAAGAGTTGCACTATTAGTCACATTGCAAATATATTCAGTAGTTGTATAAAGTACGACCATCAGGAAAAAAAATAACAATACATGGTTATGGTTATATGTTTATCTGTAATAAAGTTCTAATTTCACAATTTTGGGAATTTCCTTTCCATAATGACCGAATAGTCATATTATATCATGAGTATCATCAAAATAATTAGATGTGTCTGAGTGTCACCAGATGCAGAGTGAAGCACTCAATTCTCTTGCCTCATGACAGAGGGCGATATTGAGACCAAAGATTATGTTTTGGCACACTACTCATAACCAAAACTTAAAATTAATAATATTATTAGCAACAGCAAGTCAGTCCACCGAGTATTTTTTCTCACTGCATGGACTTCTTTTCGTAATGGAATAATAATTATCTATCTAATGGTTAATATTTTTTTTCAAAAGCAGCAGTAATTACTGTGGTGAGAATCTGCATACGCAGAGTGAAGCATGCAATTATCTTGCTTCATGACAGAGGGCATGGTATTTGAATTGACACACAGCCCCAAACAATAGAATTAGAAAAAGTATTAGCAAGCTAACGTTGCATGAACTATTTTTTTATGACTGGAGACTTGTCTATCTGTTGATGCTTTTATTCAAAAAGAGCAGTGTGGAGACTTAATTTACATGTTACGGTTGGACAATAAATCATTTTTTTCTATAGGTGTTCTCTCTATGTATATCCAGGTGGGTTAAGTCTACCAAGTGCAGCTATGGGTTCAGCTATCCTTATCATGACCCCTTGTTCTAACAAATCTTCTGATATGACAGTTGTGATAACTTGTGGGTTGTTGGTAATTATTTTGATTTTCTATGCTGATATACATGCCAAGCTCGGTTGATGCAGTGTCCAGGCGATTGACCAAGTCTCTGAGTTCCTGTTCTTCTCCCAGTGTTTTCGTTTGCCCGCGTCCCTGCGTCCTAGACACATAATTTTTGCTGGGGATGTATAATGTAAAATCAACGTGCGTCACCGGGACGCAACTTTTTTTGACACAAAATTGTCATTATTACCCGATTACATTTTTTTTAACAAAGATTTACCGCACTCCAAACTTTTTGTCAGGCAGATCCGCCATTGTTGATTTGGTCTCGCGGTTCGAGATTTCATCTGCACACCGATCTCGGCAAACGAGATCTCGTTGCTTCGAGATTACGTCATTGTTGTGGTGGTTGTCGTTGAGGGAAGGTGAAGGTTAAGTATGCCTCCGAAAAAACAGTTAGTATTAGGTGAAAATTAACACAAAATTGGTAATTTCTTCAGTGTCAGTAATAAGTCGAAACATAATGCAGAAAGTGATAACAACGGCAATAATTCCGGCACGAAAAAACGGCGGAGAAATTCTTCGGAAGATCGCAGAGGCAAGGAAAACACGTGTGTTGAAGCAAACGATTCGACGAAAGAAGATAAACAAAAGAATACTCCTAGCAAGAAAAGGACTTTTCTGCCAAAATGGACTAAATCATATTCCTGGTTACGCTATGAGGAGGATGATAATGGATTGGACCTTGTGAAGGCATTACAACTGTGGCAGGACAGCAAACCACGAAAAATATATGAACTGAAAAATCAGAAGTAATAACTTGCTTTGTGTTACCAATTAACTGTGATGATTAAAACTGCATGAATATATAGACTAATATTTCAGCAATATCATTTTGTATAATGTACAATATTTTTGTGAACTGAAAAACCTGAAGTGATAACTGTTTTGTATTACCAATTAACTGTGATGATCAAAACTGCATGAAAATTTTGATTAATATAATTATTTCAGCAATATTGTTTTGTATAATGTACAATATTATTGTGAACTGAAAAATCTTAAAGTGATAACTGATTTGTATTACCAATAAACTGTAATGATTAAAACTGAAAGCATATATAGATTTATATTATATATTTGTTGCCGATTTACAATTTCAACCTCGATAACACTAAATTTTGGGGATCCATAGATCTCTGTTGGGACCCATAGATTTTAGAGCATGAGAGTTCCCGGGACCCATCACTTTTCAGAGGCAAAATGAACACTGTTCTCCTGCCCCCAGCAAACCAGAGGTCAGTGACGTTGTCTACCTCAATGCAGACTCTACCTGCTTCGGTCATGATCCGTTCCAGGTAGATGTTAATTAAAGTTGGAGAGAGAAATGCAGCCTCGTCTCACAAGGACTGTGGTTTGAAACCAAGCTCCAATGGCACCATTGATCTGTACCGCACTCTTGGCATTGGTGTACAGCTGTTCAATGGTCTGAACTAGTTTCATGGTTCAGGGATTTTAGTAACAGTTCAAAATTTATCAACTTGGACCACAAGGACTACTGCACAAAAGTAAGGGTTGTGGCGGCCTTGACCCACAAGTGTTTTTTCGTATGGTGACTATTGGCAGGCTAGTTGAGGATTAGTCTGATGAGCTCTTCATCCCCAGCATCAAACATCAACCGAAACGAGGGCCTTAATCCGAGTCGGAAGAGCGGAAGGCGATTCTCCACACGCAATGTAAAATTCTTCTTCTTCCGGTTTCTAATCTCGGTGTGGCCCGGGAGCAAACTGAACTGAGCCAAGGGGCTGCAAATGCATCCCATCTCTGTGACACATGCTAATTTAGAACAGAAGAACGCTAAGGGACTGATTGATCATTGGGCTGGAAAAAAGTGTGAATAGAAAAAAAGATCAGCCTTATTAATATGCAAACTCATCCACTCACTGGCGCGTAATGCCACTTATGATGCATATAAAACACATTGATGTCTCATTGAAACTCACAGCATCAGCTCGTGACTGGTCCAAACAATACATACAGATGAAACAAACACAATGATTCATTCATCAAGGGATGCGATAGCCCGTCAACCGTTTCATGACCTGATTCTTTTGCGCCCTTGTGGCGTAGTCGGTTCTTTTATCGCCTCATTGTAGATAAATGTGCTGAGGCTGCTCTCTACTGGTACGAGCAGTAGAAATACATGCACCTACGTGTGCACATGAATGCCAAGGTTTGTCAGAGAGCACTCTCTTGTGGCAAAATAACATACAGCAGAGCCTGGAGTAGACTGGATTTACATGTTTGCAGTTGAGAGTAAGATAGCAATGTGTAAAAATTATATGTTTTCCATTTCACTGAGACTTCAATACTTTTCCTCCACGCTTGATGTATCCCGGAAGAACTTTTCATGTGTTTTCATATTTGGAATGAGTTCTTTTGATGCACACCTATCTTGTAACTGAATTGTGTTTATTGTCATTTATGTCAATGTTTTGAAACATTGTCCGCAACGAGATTAGACATGGCACTCCAGGGTAAACATGTAATGCAAATTTTAAAGAGAAAGAAATACTATGAGGATAATAGGGATATATTTATGATTTAAGGTGGGCAGCACGGCGAAGCAGTGGTTAGAGCGTGTGCGGCAAAGTTCTGAGGTCATGAGATCGAACCTCCTGTTTGGAGTTTTCATGTTCTCCTGTTGCTTGCGTGGGTTTCCTCCGGGCACTCCGGTTTCTTCCCACATTCCAAAAACAAGCATGTCAGGTTAATTGGCCGGTCCAAATTGTCCCTAGGTGTGAATGAGCGAGCTAATTGTCTGTCCATGTGTGCCCTGGACTGGCTGGCAACCAGTTCAGGGTGTCCCCTGCCCACTGCCCGAAGACAGCTGGGTTGGGCTCCAGCACCCCCGCGACCCTACTGAAGATAAGCGGTGCAGATAACGGATGGATGGATGATTTAAGGTGCAGTTGCGTAGCTGGTTGTATTTGTGTATTCAACACTACACAGGGTGCACTGCACGATAGGGTGTGGGGGCCCTCCTCTTTGGCCACTGTTGTGCTGAATAATTTCCTTCATTTAGGTATTAATTATAAAGTAAAACACACAGATATAAACTTGTCAGAGCACCCTCCAATTGTGAACCTTCAATTCATCTTCAAAAGAGTGAGGTTTTTTTTTCCATTTGTCAGTGTCGCATGAAAATGACAAAAAGGCCCATATCAAATGCAGTCCTAATGTCAACACAAACCTTAAGAGAGATAAAAAGTAGAATTCATTCAACTGTGTCTAAGAAATGCACATACTTGCACACATATCATAAGGAGTTTGGCAGAGGCTGCAATGATGACTTAAGCCAGGAGATGGCAGCCGCAAGTAAAAAAGTTCCAAGTTCTGTACAACTCTTTTAACAATAATGATAACAACAGCAATACTAATAACAGCAAACATGATAATTATTGACATGAATTACCTGCACCAACGTCACATGACTTTACCAACCCATGCCGAGAGGACAATTGTGAAGTTCGCTGATGACACTATCTCGGTCGGACTCGTTCCTGATCAGGATGAGGCAGGAAACAGAAAGGAGATGGTAACTCTAACACAATCCAAGGAAGTCATACTCAACTTCAGGGGGGAGAGCCAAGACCCAGGTGCATTCAACATCAACAGAGACTGTGTAGAGAAAGTCTACATACTTCTAGGTGTGCACATCTCTGTTAACCTCTTCTGGTCTGCTAATACCAGGAGCGTGGTAGGAAAGGCCCAGCAGCGACTTCACTTCCTGAGAGTGCTCAGAAGAACAACCTGGAAAAGATGCTGGTGGTGTTCTACTACAGCGCCACAGTGGTAAGCATTCTAGCATACTGTGTGATGGTGTGGTACGCCGGTAACATGGCAGCAGACAGAAAAAACATGCAGAGTCATCAACACGACCCATAAAATCATTGGCTCCTCTCTGCGTCTTTATGAGAACATTGCCGTCTTGCGATACCGCAGCAGAGCCAGCAGCACTATAAAGGCCTTCTCTCACCCTGGCAACCATCTCTTTGACCGGATATCCTTTGGTAGGTGCCACATTGAAACAAGGACTAACAGGCTTAGAGAAAGTTTCTTCCACAGGGCCATCACCACCTTAAACAAGCCCAAAAGACTGTTTAAAATATATATCTTGCCTATGTATTAAAGATGGGTATTTACATCTTATTTCCTGACTTATTTGGAATTTTGTGGCTGCTAAATGTTCATGCACAAGTATCAATGGTATATCCCTGATACTGATATCTGGTATTGGTGCTTGCTAGTCCCAAATCAAACCATTAATGTAGTAGTTTAATTTTCTTAAAATATTAGCTTTAAGCAATAACAATAACAAGAATTATATAACTATTGTGAAAAATGACAATATAATCTTAAAATAGTTTACCAGTACTTATTAGAAAAATCTAAGTTTTCTTAAAGAGTTGGTGAATCAACTTAAATAAATATTTTGTAAATACTTAAAAAAAACAACAACAAAAAAACAATCAACAAACGAATAAATAAAAGACCCTCCCATTTATGCCCAGAAAGATAACCATTTCTTTGGACATATATATATATCACAACAACTTCACAGACATAATGAAAAGACAACCAGGAAACATAATATGTCTGTATTTATTTTCACCGGAACACAGTTTTTTTTTTGTCATCGAAGTAGCAGAGTAGTTTTCATACTTTTCGAAAAAATCGTGACTCGTCAGACTGGTTTTTATAAATCATTTCATCAAAGTCGTTTGTAAAAAAATTAAAGAAGTTAGTCCAACTAAAGCATCTATAATATTACAATATACTGATAGTGTAAGAGTAATCATAATTGCAATGATACTTCTCTATTCCTCTCCCACCCCGTGTCCCCTTATCTATCTTCGATAAAATCTTTCAGCATTCATGCTCTCACATGGAACCGCAATTAAACACATTCTCTTGAACATGAATTATTTCTGGTGCTTGAAATAACACTTAAAAATGTATGTTAATAACTTAAAAAAAGATCACAAATAGGAGGCAAAAACCCACATTGGTCAGCATAAGTGGTAACATATTTACAACCGAAACCAAGTGAAAAAAGAAAAATCGATGGGCTTCTGCATAGATCCACAGGAGAGAGAACAAGTACAGACACAGTATGGTAGTAATAGGACATTAGTATTTGGATGTGTGTGTTGATAAAAAGAAAAAAAAGGGCTGCAACTGCTACAAGCTTCAATATATCTGAGCAGTTGACCGAAAACCCCGTTGTAGCAGCATGACGACCTTGAGTGTGTGTTACCATAGGCGGGATCATTGACAAAACTCGACGCTACGGAACGGATCTTTAATGTGCTTCTGTTGAGGTTGGTGGATGTTTATGAGGTGAAAGGCAAACGTCCTGCGACTCCTAACCGACCCTGTTTACTTCCTGTTTGCTGTAGTTTTCAAACGCCTGGTGCTGGTTCAGCTAAGTTAGCTAGCAAAGTTAGCGAGCGACACACGGGTAAAGCCTAACATAGCGAAAATCGGTGCTGTCCAGTAAAAAAAGCATGTGTTGACCTACAGCAAACAAACAAACATATTAAAGACAAACGTGATAGAAAACAAACAACTCAAAAATAAACTTGATAAGAAGAACGCTTTGGTTTGCTAGAGACCACTTATCCTTCTATTCCAATTTCGGTTACGCTCCCAATGCATTAAAGAATGCTTAGTTTTAAAACCAGAAGGAACCACAAAACGTGTTTTGTTCTTATTTTGCATTTATTTTTAAACGGACTCAACTGTTTGAGGTGTCTTTAAAAAATGAAAGTAAAACATTTTTTCTATTAAGTAAGAACCCCTAAGAACTCCTATAATTTACCTATCTTATTATATATTACTTTTTTTAAATGTGTTTTGGTGCTTGTAACACATTAAGGAACAGGAAAAGGCAGGAGGAGGGAGGAGGGAGGAGAGGCGGGGAGTGATTACATGCTCGTTCCCGAGGTTTTTTTTTTGGTAGTGTAGCATGAAAATGGTAAAAGTAACACAAGGTGTGTTTCAAATACAATCCAAATTAAGTGCTCTCATCATTTCAAGCCTTTATCCCTGTGGAACGTTTAAAAACATCTAAGGGACAGTGTTTATTTAGCACGTCCTAGTGGTAAAAATAACACCATTCATAAAAAAACACTGGGGAACATTAAAAAAAGCAAAAAAGCTGTTTTTGGTCATTTTGCCTCTCTGTAGTCTGCATTCTTCCTTTTGCTTATAAGCACTAGTTTACGGTTGCACTGCTCAATGCAGTGACATCTAGTGGTCAAACAATAAACACTGTCCCTTTAAGCCTCATTTATTAGAGCTTTAGCTCAAGAACATGAAAGATTTCAAGGTCTTGAAGGTTTAACTTATGAGTTAAGGCTTTTAATAATGCACATGAATGACTTCAGGGCCTTGAAGTAATTCATAACTCAAATTAAAGCTTTAACCCACAGGTTAAAACTTTATTGCTCTGAGTTAAGGCTTCAACTCAATGTTAAACGCTTTATAACTAAATTATGCCAGTTGTATTATAGTGTAAATACTGTACACACCAAAACTATGTATATACGTATGTATTACATTAATTGGGTAAAAGACACTGCATTTGTTGTAGGAGAGACTGAACACCCCACACCCGAAAAAAAAATAGATAAATAATAATAACTAAGTGAGAAAAATCAGAGGTGATGTGCTTTGTATTGGACAGCACTGATACTAAACATGTTTCATGACAAAGTAATATTACAAAGTAACAGAACATTTATATGTCTGTCTGAAGCTGTGCTCCTACCGTTTACTTTATGCTTAATTCAAGTCAAGAGATATAATGACCCTTTTAAAACCAACTGTCCCGCCACAGGTTTTTAAATGTCCTATAATATGTTGAAAATTCAATAAGAGGGAGAGACCAGGTAGAATGAGGCATCTGATGTTGAAATTCCCAAGCTAGGCATGTCAAACATACAGCTCGAAGTATGCGGCCTATCGGTTTTAATCTGGCCAACTGTAAATGTCTGTGTATGTAAAAACAGCAAGCCTCAAGCTTTTTTCTATTAAAGGTTACGACTTTTTTAATATAATATATCACAGAAGTGAGTACACCCCTCACATTTCGGCGGGGATTTTATCATAATGTGTATGTGAACGACACTGAAGAAACATCACTTTGACACAATGAATCGTATCCTGTGTAACGCTTATATGGCAGAGTAAATTCATTTCTCTCCTCAAAAACCTTAAAGTATAGCCATTAGTAGCTAAACCCCTGGTAACAAAAGTGAGTACACCCTTTAGTAAAAGTACCCGAATTTCAATATTTCATGTGGCCACAAAGATTTTGCAGATCATCTTTAATTCTCCTGGCCATCATTTTCACCAGAGCCTTAACAATTACCACTGAAATGCCCTTCCACTTCTCCATGACAGAGCTGGGGGATATGCTTGAGGATGTCTCGAAGATATTTCTATTGAGTTTAAATCTGGAGACATGCTTGGCCAGTCCATCCCGTTTACCCTTAGCCGCTTAAAAAAAGCCTTGGTCATCGTAGAGGTGTATTTGTGGTCATTGTCAGGCTATAACATTGCCCTGCAACCCAGTTTCTGGAGGGGGGGATCATTCTCTGCTTCAGTATTACACAGTTTGTGTTTTCCTTAAATAAATGAAACTCCCCAATTACAATTGCACTCATGCAGCCCCAAACCATGACATTCCCAACACCATGCTTGACTTAAGTCACGACACAAATATGTTTGTACTCCTCACCTGGTTACCACCACACATGCTTTACACTATCCGTGCCAAATAAACTAATCTTTGTCTCATCCGACCAAAGGATATCACTCCTGTAAGCCATGGCTTTTGTGGACGACTTCTTTTCATTGTGTAAAAGTGATGTTACTTCTTCAGAAATGTGAGGGGTGTGCTTACTTTTGTGATATACTGTACATACAAACCAAATGCTCCTTCTCGCCACTACTAGAAGGCAGTAAATGTGATAAAAAGCTGACGCCCAGTCTGGTTTCATGTTAAAGGCAATATTGTGCCGTATTTTATCAGCTTCAGTAGGCCCATTCTAGTAGTTTTATGTGATGTTTCTGCGTGTTCACTCCTTAAACTCTTATTTGTATTTCTGTATTACTTTTTCATTTATTTTAAAGCATTATGACAATTGAGGCAAGTACATGTTTTTTTGTAGCTCCCACTAGTTTGTTTATGTTTGTGGTGTTTGTGGTGAGTTGGTTCAAATGTACCCAACTGTTAAAATAAACAAATTGTTAATAGATTCAATGCCAAACATAAAAATATTTTTTTTCTGTTGTGCTTAGAAAAGATCCGATATCATTTGTAAGTATAATATGTAGGGTAGGCTACAAATGTAGGCTGATTGAAAAAGCCTGATACTGAAAAACAAAGCTAAGTATTTGGAGATGTTCTTTTACTGGTCCAGCACGTCTGAGAACAGTAACTTGATCCGGTGTTCTATAATTCATCCTACCCCTTAAGACATCCTACCAATGCCCTGTGTGCATGCGTACGCATAGATAGGTATTTGAACCTTTGATAGAAGTGAGTAGTTTCAATATTCATTTTTAATTAGTCTATTTGACCCTTTCATTACTTCTTTAGAATGCTGTTTTCAGACCTAGCTCTTAAGCCCGGTGTGTTTTTTGTGGTAGCTTCCTAGCATGATGAATGTTGACTACTGTAATCATAGTGTATGTATGTATGCATGCCAAATCGTTTTTGCAACAATTCTGAGTTTAAGTCTTGGTGTCTTTACTTGATTATAAACAAAATTACTGCTCTCGGGTCAGCCCAAGTTAGGACTTCGCGAGAGGGTAGGACCGTTCGGCAGAGCACTGGTCCCCGAGCCAAACTAAGTTTCACATGCCCGTCCTAAGCAGTAAAAATGATCAATGCTACAATCTGTTACAAAAGGACTAGCAGTTTGTTTTCTTTGCTGGACTTTCGATTCAGGTAAAGGCGGCCTTGAAATTGGGTCGATGTTTCAACTTTTCGACTGTTCAGCTGTAGGGTAGAACGGTTGACATCAAATATCAGATCAGACATCTCCTGCGAGCTGGAATGAATACCTGATCCCTTGGATTGTGGACCCAAATAGAAAGGAACCAAAACAAAAAACAAATGAGGTCAGCCCTTGAGGTCCTATGCGCCTTTCGTTGACATTTTCACCACATTTGTTTTCGCTGACTGACTTGTTTATCCGTCTAGAATGTGGTTTTCCTTACACAATGTATACTTTCTAAAAGCGGTGAAGCTGTTAGGGAATGGCCAAAAGAATAATGAGGAGTATTTATTAAAAAAAGCCCTTTACTTGATTAAATATTCTGTCTTGAATAGAAAATGAAAAAAATCCCCCAAAAACAAAAATGGTAAGATTTTTGGAACCTCGGACAAATTTGTCAAAAATTAGAATATGTACTACAGAAAAGCCAGTGGTGTAGTGTGGAAATATAGAAATATATCCTCTGATTATGGAGGACCAAAAATGCAAAAATCAAATGGATCCATAAATAAAAGTCAGAATAAAGACAAATAAATTATCAGAAGTTAATATTAGATCAATTACAATTTTGTTAAAAGGGACACTACGTGATATTTGACCAATAGATGTCGCTGCATTGTGTATTGCAACCAAAACTGAGTGCTGCATAACACAATACAGTTTTGCTGGTTAATGGGGGGTAGGGGGGCGATACCCTTAGCAAAACTTGAAAATGTGCATAGTAAAAACTTATTTATTTATTGAGTTATGTATCTATATATTTACCACTCAAAGCAAATCTAATTTGTTTAAAAAATAGAAGTACAGTACCTTATAAACATATTTTTCTTTACAAAACCTTAACAATCCTTTTAAATCAATTGGCTGTTTTATTGCTCAACTTTACAAATCAAGGACCTGATCCACTTCACTTTACATGATACTTTGTCGCCACCATGTGGACGTTATTGAAATGTGAGTTTACTTTTCGTTGTGTCCTACAGAAACCATACATTTTCCCATCATCAAACAAAAGGAAAAGCCCCTGGGAGCTACTAGGGAGTTTTAGATTGTTGGGTACAGAAAGCATCTTCCTCTGTTCAGCCAATCAGAATACAAAACACGATGCGCAATGAAATTATGCGAAGTAGCAAAACTACGATAAGTAAACGATGATAGAGCAAAGGATTACCGTACTCTCATATTTATTTACACTACTGTCACAATTAATCGATTGATAATTTCTAAATCTTTCTAAATCAAAAGTTGGGATTATATCTTATTTATTTATTCATTTATAGTTTATTTGGTTTATTTTGGTCCTCCATATTTTAAAATGAAACACTTGACTTTCCGATTGTTTGACGTCCCCTTTGGGTGATTGACAAGATAATACTTAGCATAATTGCGCAGAATGAACACCTTACAGAATAACAGACATAACTTGCAGTCATCAGGTCGCCTGTAAATAAAAAGGCCTGAGTTACATTACTAATAAAGTTTTGGTTCAGGTGTAAACATGAAAATCCACTTTTGTCAGACACGCAAACAACTTGGACACATGGATGCCAACGAAGAGGTTAGACTTAAGTTATGGAAGGTTACCTTGAAAAAAAAATACAGAAACATGTATTCATCTGTGATCCGAAAAAACAAACAAACATGAATGTCAGTTAAATGACTCCCATCACATCTTTGGTTGAGATAATCTTTGTTCTGTGAGATACAAAAATGGCATTTCTTGCTTTAGCAATTATAATTTTTGGTTTAATAATAATGAGTACGAAGTCAGGCTCAGTTCATGTACTTGCTTGTCATTCACAAATATTTTCATCGAGTTTGATCAATTTTGGCTCAAAGATTAAGTCTCACTGGACTAAACTATTGATAACAGTGGGCAGTAATGAGCAAGGTAAATCAAAATCAAGTACTACAGGTTTTCATGTGATTTTAGAAGAGATTGCCCATATACTTTGCTGGATTACAAAAGAGAAAACTTGTTTTGTAGCTTCTACATTTATTCCCATTTCACTGTGACACCTTACAGTCATTTTTTGACCAATCAGATCTTAACTTTTATGTGTTGCTATGACAAGTGTAAAGGGGACACAGTTTAACATTTGACCGCCATTGTCGCTTTATTATGCAGTGAAACCCAAAACGAGTCCTACAAAGCTCAAGGATGAATACAAACTACGAAAACCTAAGAGGACCAAAATGCACCATTTTTCTTTTATTTTTTTTTGTCTAGCCTTTCAGAAGGTTATATGGTTTTTGACGTAATTTAGCAGCAATATACCGGATGATAAGTCAATAGTTTGGGACAGACGCTGCCCTACTTAGGAACATTTGCGTTACAAACAACAGTACATACGAAAAAAAAATTTGGGATGTTGAAAAATATCCGGACATTGCTGTAAGTCAGATTTTAAATTGTGTGCACCTTTTTCCGAGTACAAGACATTACTAGAGTGTTTCTTTCCACCGCGTGGCGCTGTGAGAGATCACCCAGCATCCACACCAAAGAAGAAATCCAGCTTCTACTTCCTGGTTTGTGTAAACATAGCAACGTGTATTGTATCGCTAGCGCGCTAAGAACTATGACGTTTTTATTGTTTGATATCTCGTGCATCCATTCAATATGGTTGATATGAAGTGTAAAGAAGAGGCGAGCTGTTCCTTTTGAAACGAAAGTGGAATAAGAAAGTTTCATGCGGTTCAGAAAATGGACTAAACCCTTTTTTGGCCACTTTTACCACAGAGGAGGACCTCTTCCAAAAGGAAGTTAGAGTGAACTTTGTTTCTCGTTATAGAGCATATTATTTTATGAAATGTTTACCAGGTTACTTATACAAGCCTTAAACATACTCATATAAACCTTAAAACATACAAAATATAACACTGAAGCAACTTACAAACAAATTGAACAAACAAACGATCGACCTATCTCGTTCGTAAGTTGGGCAGCGTCTGTAGTCAGGTTGGAATTCTGTGTTTTGGGTACTTTCCTGTTTTCCTTTCAAGTTTTAAATCTATAGATGTCTTCTCTACTTATATTGAGTGTTTCCTAAACTAGTTCTTCACAACTGATGGTTCGAGACCCTAAAGTGGGTTGCGGACCTGTTTTTTGTGGGTGGCAGGCCTTTGCCTTGACAAAATAATGCGAAGAAGAACAAAAAACAGAAGGTCTTTAACACTCCTGAATAGAAAATGGTTATAATGCCCTGCTTGATCTTTTCTTTCTGTTCAGTCAATCGGTGCGTTCAAATAGGACCACATCTCATTTTATTGTGATTATGTTGGTTTTATTTCCCTTTCCTGCCCATAAAAACTGGTTCCAAAAAAGTTAGCGATATGGGTAAGGACAAGTGGAAAACAGTGAAAACGATCGAGTCGAAGAAGGAAACAATTACGAAATACGAAAATTGTGTACGAGTGTCAGCCATTGAAGCACTGCTGTAAGTTACTGTAAATGGTTTAAGGATGTTAACATTTTTAGCAGCCTATTGATCCGTTTTATATGTATCATTAAATTATTGTTTTTGAACATTTTTTTCATCCTTTTGCACATTTGTAACGTTTCAATTGGTGTTAGTTGCACTGAAAGAAGTCCTCCAGTTTCGTCAAACTTGTATAACGACAATAAATGCAATTAAGTAATTTATTAATTAACAACATACTTGATTAATTAGCAAAGTTTAGGTACAAACTTTATTATTGTTTCGAATTTCTTTTAGTATATGGCTATTTGCTTATATGCTATGTAGGCTTATATGCGAACATATAGAGTACCTAAAGTTTTTGGGTTTGGCAAGTTAATTGGTTGTTTTGAAGAAGTTGAATACAATTTTCTATTTTTGCTTTAAACTGCACAATCCTTTCATTTATACATTTAAGAAGTTTGTCTTATTTCTTGAATTGGGTCGCGGCTTGTCATCAAGGTGGAATTGTGGCTCCAGAAGTTAAACTATTTGAGATCCACTGTGGACAGTGGACAATCATGTCTGCTTCTTCTTGGTAAGCCCAATGTTCTTGAACTACAAGTATAAAAAAAAAACACGTTTAGAAGATTTTATAATTATTAAAGTCAATATATATACAAATATATATTTATAGATAAGGTTTTTTTAAAGGCCCCAAATAATATAAAATGTCCTTTAAACATCCCAATGATTTTAGACCAGACATGTCAAACAAAAACCCGGAAAGCTGGATCCGGCCCTGTAGATGATTTAATACGGATTGCTGTAAATTTCTGAATATTTTCCCAAAAATATTCAGCTCATTTCTATCAAAAGTTATGATTTGTTTAATAAATACAAACCAAATGCTCCTTGCCGCCGGTAGAGGGCTGTAAAGGTGTAAAAGAGCTGACGTCATGTTAAAGACAATATTGTGCAGTATTTCCTCAGTTAAGTATGCCACGCCTAGTAGTTTGATCTGATGTTACTCTTATTTGGTATTTCTTTGTTTCTATTTCAAAGCATTATGCCAATTCAGCATATATCTATTTCTAGCATTTACTTGAGTTTGTTGATGTTTGTGGTGAGTTGGTTCAGAAATAAGGCTGCATTTACTCAACTTTTACATCTTGTACAATTTGTCAACATATTCAATGCCAAACATGAAAATCATGTTTTTCATTGTTTGGGAATGGGTTGTACTTGGAAAAGATCCCTTATCAACCCCGTTTATAAGTTTAAGGGCATGCTAAAAATGTAGGTTGAATAAAGAACAGTGCTGAAAAAACAAAGATAAATATTTGGCGCTGATAAATATCCCGCCCAGCTGAGAACATAACCGACTCTGACATGACTGTTTTAGACTCCGATTAAAAATAAGTATGCTAAACCTGTCCACCACTGAAACACACTTTAAAACCATACAGTTGCGTTTCCATTTATAAAGATTTGTCCCTCAAGGAAACAAGTATCTCACAAAACAAAGTTAGGGAGGTCCAGCAAACTGTGTTTAAACCTTGAGACCCTCCTATGAAGACTCTTCTTTGGTGGTTTGATCACATGACACCTTGTACACAAACACATCAACAGTGTGCAAACCCTCTTATTACAGGTCTTGCTCTGCACAACCTAACAATAAAAG
This sequence comes from Urocampus carinirostris, assembly GCF_059441175.1. Lineage (NCBI taxonomy): Eukaryota > Metazoa > Chordata > Actinopteri > Syngnathiformes > Syngnathidae > Urocampus > Urocampus carinirostris. The sequence continues at coordinate 28,577,233 of NC_142362.1, read as the reverse complement.
GCATGTGAATGTAAATGGCCCAGTCATAGTCAAGTTTCTGATTGAAACCTGTCTACAGGATGCATACAGTTACTTGAAAATCCTTGAAAATCCTTGAATTTTAATGTTGTGTTTTAAAGGTTTGAGTAGTGCTTGAATTTTGAGTTAAGGGCTACTAAATGCTTCAAATTCTTGCCATGTTTATTGGCATTTTGTCTGGATTGACCTCATATTCCGTGTTGGGCACGTTACTTTAAAAACGTAATTAGTTATAATTATCACTTCAACTCCATTACTCTATATTAAAAGCAACTAGTTACCAGGGAAAGTAACTATTCCGGTTCCTTTAAAAATACAAAAATAAAAAACACTGAGGTGATATCTTGAACCAGAATTTATTTGTAGAGATGGGAATTCCAACCATTTTTAAGGACCTGCTTTTTTGGGGGGGCTTAGCTCTTCATCTTGTGTTTGTTGCTTTAATCCCTACATTACCGATTTTTGTGTAACATTATGAACGTAATGACTTAAAACTTTGAAAAAAGCTAACATGCTTTGATTTGATTACAATGGTCTTGACAAATATCACACTTTGTTGGTTTTTGTGTATAACTGGTATGTAAAAATGTGCATTATTTTGATGATAACAATTTACAGTGCCTTGCAAAAGTATTGTTCCCCAAAACACATTTGAAGGCCAAGGTTCGCAGTAGTTCTGTGTCTCTACATTTTTATTATATTACTTGCACAGTGCTCCAGGAGATGTGTAAATGTTGCAAAAACTTCTTGTATCCCATTTGTGCTTTGAACATTTTCACAACTTCACCCTGGACCTACCTGGTGTGTTCTTTGGTCTTCATTATTTTGTCTGTTCTATAGTGTCTGCTTTCTCTGACCTTTGACCCATTAGAGAGCAGTTGTATTTAAACAGAGACTTGATGCACTCTGTTTTTCCATTCTTAGTCATTTAGGTCGACGTTGGATTATTCAAAAGTCATCAGGGAACTTCTGGAGTCTGTTGGCTGAGCTGAGAGAACAGGGGGCCAATAATTTTAATTTTTTTCATTGTAAATATGATTTAAAATGTTGATATAATTTGGTTCCACTTCACAATTATGTCTCATATGTTGTTGATTCTTAAAGCTTTAAGTTTGAAACCTGAAATGTGGTTATATTGCCAAAGAAATCTTAGGAGCCAATACTTTTGCAAAGCACTGTATATTAAATATTCCGATTAAAAAGTTGATTTGGATTGGAAACTGTGAAACTGATAAATGCCAGGACAGGATTTTGCAGGATTTTGATGTGAAAAACAAAATATTTTGATGAGAAATCCAAACGAACGTGTACCCGGCTGGGAGCTTTGAACAATTCAAAGACAGATAGAAGCAATTTGGCAGGATCCCCGTGTGACAAGGTCCACTGAGGATTTTCATTTAGAGCAGCGCCACTTGTGATCAGATCACCAAAGCTCGAGCTGTGTGTATCATACTCAATACCCTGTGTTTTTTTGCAAACTAATGTGAGCAAAAAGGAGACAATACAGACTTCATATAAACAGGTTAAAAAAAGGTCCTAAGCTCGTTTGCATAAAACAAATCCTAGCACACGTCGCCCTTTTTGTATGTTTAAGTCACCTTACCATCCACCGTCAGCTAAACAAACAAAATATGAGACGTAACATGGAGAATGGGAATGTGGGGCTTCGTACTACTCAGGCAGTGCAACAGAAAAAAGATGAATGAGGAACACAGTGTAAAAAAAAAAAGCTTCGGTGAGAGAAACTCAGCCAGCAGGAAGCTGAACTTTCCCACTTTGAAGGCTGTGGCGTTGTCCCCCTAGTAGACTGGATGACACCCCCCCCCCCCCCACTTTGATTTGTGTGTCTTGATTGGGTTTGTGTGTTTCTTTTATCAAAGCGCTCAAAACCACCCGCCCTACCCCAGAGGTAAGATCTTACACCCAAGCCCGAGCCCGACCCAAATTTCGGGCAGGGTCAGGCCTAAAATGTCAATCATTATGTTCGAATCTGGTCGGGCTCCTTTCTCGCTGTCTATTTTTTACCATCCACCGTCATTGTTCTTCTTTGTCTCTTTTCATCGCTCACTCTTAAAGTGCCACACTATATTCTTAGAGTGTACTCCTGCTGTGGTTTATGACCTAATTTTCTACTCGTCAAAAGACAGCCTTTAAATGCTCCCGTCAGCTCTTTAAAAAAATCCATCAACGATGGAAAATTTTCGGTTAATATAACCTTTGCAGACACAGAAATATAAATGATGTAAATGTTTAACAGTGTCTTGTTTAGCTTATATTTCGTTAGAAAAGATGGACTTTTAAATCGTTAGCAGAAATCAGCTGTCCTCCTCCCAAGTCCTCACAAATAAAATATGAAATTTTGGGTTCGCATCGGACTCGGTCTTGTACATTAGGTTACTGTAATTTCCTGAACCATAAGGCCCACTGGATATAAGGCGCACATCCCCAAAAATAGTCTTTTATCAAATTGTTTTTAGAAATAAGGCCCATAAAATTGATAGCTTTCATGTGTACGGGTGCATTCTAATGCATTGCCGCTAACCCAAATCGCAAACCGTTGTATCCAATGGGAATCGAACCTGCATAGTGGCAGTGAGAGCGCCAACACACTATTTTTATGGTTCCATAACACTGATTTGCACAGTGCATTCTGATGGGTTAAACATTCTTTCCACTTCTTCACCTGTGCGTCAATAACTTCTTGGTTCAATATGTATGCGTACCTAAAGGTACTTGAATAGCATTAAGTTGAAAAACGTTCTGCTTTTAACCAGAAACTATCAGCATGCACTATGCAAATAAGTGTTCCTGGCACAGTGAGGATAAATAGTGCGATAATGAGATATGGTCTAATGCCTTGTCGTATGTTATTTGAACCAGTGGTGCTCTAGTGTGTCAGCACTCTCACCGCCACTACTCTGGTTTTGCAATTTAGGTCAACGATGTTTATCAATTCCATCAATTTTTTCATCAAAATTGCTTGAATATGATATTACCGCAAAATCTTGTGTGGTAACGCACAATAGGTTCTCATTATAGTCCGGATAATACAGAAAATGGTCAGGCTCGTGTTGGGTCGGGCTTTAATACCCACGGGCTTGGGTTGGGCTGGATTTTTCAGGCCTGATCTTACCTCTGCTCTCCCCATCCCCAATTTGGCGAGAAAGCATACAGCTCCAGTAAAAAACAGACAAAATAAAACAAAACCAGAAAAAAACCTGTGGCTGTATTTTTCCATAATGGTTGCCATGGTGAGGGAATCCCCCCTTGCCTGTCTTCCCCCTTTTCTGTTTTGTTCATCCCACTTCCTCGGCAATCTCCCATCCTCCCAGCGGCCCCGTCACTCCTCTTTGGCCTGGTTTTCCTCCAGAGGCGCGATGGCGGGGAGGCCCAAGCCCGTCGCATTATGGGATGCAGTGAGGCTGGCCACAGTGTGTAGGAGGACGAGAACCAGCAGGCAGAGTTTGAGGCGGCTGTTGCACAGTCTGCACGCTGCCGAGGAGCTGAGGGAGGTCCGGTGCTGGCACGGCGGGTGAGTCCTTTTCAACGTCCCTCGGGAGATGTTGTCCGTTTTCAAGTCCCACCGCACGTCGCAGCACTCCGCCTCGGGATTCGCGCCTGACGGATGATCCTCCAGCAACCCTGAGAGGGGCGGAAGCCATTGAGGAACACATTAAACATTAAATCGCTGCACTGAGGTACAGCAAGCAGAATGCACTTGTTTAAACATTCAACACTTTCTTTCCAGATGAACATTTGATGTACACTACATTTCAAAAGTTTGGGGTCACTTAGAAATGTTCTTATTTTTTGAAGCAAAGCACTGTTTTTCTTTAATTAAATATAACATTAAAGAAGCGGTTGGCCGTAGGGGCCTACAAGGCCTTCCCTGCTGGCTTAGAACACATGTGAACTCATGTGATGTGAATTACCTTGTGTCCATAAGTACTCTTGGATCATGGAGCAGGACAGCAATCCAAATGACACCACCACCTCTGGATGGCTCAAAAACCAAAAATAAGATTCTGGAGTGGCCAAGTCTTAGTCCAGATTTAAATCCAATTGAGATGCTATGGAGTGACCATAAACAGGCACCCTCCATTATGGCATATTTGAAACATTTTTTGCAAAGAAGAGTGGGCCAAAATTCCTTCACAGCGCTGTAAAATACTCATTAAATATGATCCCAAACGTTTAATTTTTGTTATCGCTGAACAAGGTGGCCCAACTCTCTATCAGGTTCAGGGGAAAATTACTTTTTCACATAGAGCCAGATAATAAATTGAATTAACATTTCAAAACTTTATCTTAATTTCCTTGAGTTGTCTCTGTGTGATATTAAATTTGGTTTGATGATCTGAAACCTTAGTGAGTCATAAATATGAAACAACACAGAAATAGGGAAGGGGGCAAATACTTTACGGCACTGTATACCTTCAAAGGACACCCAAGTATAGTGACGGTGGCGATGTTCAAGCACAGAATAAGAGGCAACTGAATTTGTTGTCATGGATATACTCTCTCAAACCTATTTACCAACACAATCTACTTCTATAAAATAAAATTCTAAAATCGGGGGTCAGTTCATATGAGCATATTTGGTTTTGTGCCTCCAGTAGCGAATGTTTGGAAGCGTGTCAGGAGGGGGGCGTGGCTTTTACAGGAACAACAAACCAACTCTATCAATGGGGAAACGTGAGCATAGAATTTACGGTAGAAGTGTGCTGGGTTTTGGTCTTTCTGTGTGTAGGATTATTTTTGCAATACACCATGCCTCGAATAGAGAAACGTCTTGCACAGCAGGATTTCCGAATGGTTTAAAGCCAACGGACAAAACTGATATGGAGTGTCTCGACTATGTGTTCCCTTGCAAGCTCGAAAGATTGCCTGCCAAAGAAATGGGAATGCTTTAAATCAGACTGCAGAGAGCAACGAGCTGCAACCAAAACTGTAAAGATAACATTGTTCCCAGTGGCGGGCTGTGCATTTCAGAACCAGGCTTTCAGTGATGGCCTTAATAGATGTCTCATTCATGAACAAACCTGCTCTTTGAGCCAGCTCTTGGAAGCTTCCATTTGAGACCTTTTTTTTTCTCTTGTGATTGGTAAACGTGCATGTTGTTTGGGGGTGTTTGGGGATACTATGTTGTTGACTTAAAATTGGTTGTTTTTTTTGTTTAGCCTTTCTTGGCTTGTTTCTTGGCTTGTGAAAGTATTTTGTTTTTTCATACACTTTTAAAGTTAGCAATGTAGTGATAGAAATATGAATCATTTTTGGCGGGTAGAATTTTAGTTCAGTGTTTATAGACATTATAGAGTAACTCAAGGGGGTAAGGGTTCAATTGGTCATGGATCCTGCGTGCTTGTGGTTTTCTTTTATCCAAAGTGAAAATGGTGAAAGTAAGAAAACTACTTTTTCAAAAATAATCCAGATTCCAACCCAAACCCCCAAAAACATGAAAAGGGAAATGTATTCAACCGCATCTAATAATTTTACATACGTGCAACAAAAGGAACAGTAATTTTAGCCAGAAGTTGCAGTCAGCTAGTAGAATAATTTTGAAGTTACACACACCACCTTTAACAGTGACCTTTAGTAAAAAAAAAAAAAAATCTTTGCAGGTTGTCATCAGGGCGCAACTGAAGATGAGAGGAGGCACAGGAGGACACTTTGTGCACAGACAAGCAAGGACAGAGGAGACATATGCTGATGTGAATGCACAAACTCCTCACTGCTGTTCTCACAAAGCCCACCTCAGCGGGAGATGGCAAGAACGGCCAGGCCCTAGGGGTGGGCAGATCCATCCAATACTTTCACCAAGCGCTGTATTTTAGTTGCCCTGTACATATTGTTGCACCATATTTGTATTTTCCTTTTTTTTTTTAATTTGCAATGTAGTTATTTAACAGAAGGCAGAAACATTTTTGGTGGCAACAATTGTTGTGCAGTGTCTATAGAAATTATGAGCTAACTCAAGGAGAGACGGGTTCAATTGTTCAATGATAATGCCATTACCAAACAAAATTGATGGGATCGATACCAAAATTCCTAGTATCACTCACCCCTACTGGGTCCAGAAATCGAGCAGTGAGTGATGAGTCAAGGCCTCCCCCCTCGGCACCATATTCAGGGTCCAATGGGGATGAGGAAAGGGCCCTGACAAGACGGCAACCTCTGCGGGAGGTCAATGGCCTGGCGAGGGTTAAAGACGTCCTTGAGGACACGGGAAGGTCGGGACAATCAGGAGGTTGTGACGCCGAAAGAAAATCATTTGGCGCAGTGGCGACGCTAAGTGGGCAAACCTCGCTGCTCGAAGAAGTTCAAGCAAGGTACAGAATATAAATCAGATGAGAAATGGTCCGCCAGATTTACTGGTCTTCAATATTTAGCGGATTTAAATGAAATTGTTTTATAAATTTTTTTTTGTCAATGATATCAACGTATCGCATATTGTGTTCTGCAGCGGAGAGCATACAGCAAATGCTCTCACAGGGGCAGGTCGTATGTGTGTGTGTTAGGTGGTAAGTGACTATCTGTATGCGCGCCTGTGATATGTTGGTGTATTCTGTCAGTTAAACAGCTGAGTTCGGCGGGCGTTCAAGTCAATGTGTCCACCCTAAACAATCTGCGAAGCAAGGCTATAGCTACTGTATTTCGGCAAATTGCTACATTGGAAAAAAAATCAATTTAACCAGAGTCTGAGAAAAGTGGAAACAGCACAAAGAAATGCTGATCACCAGTGGTTGCTTTGCGGATTGTTATCAGATCCGGGAAGGAATTGAGTATCGAAAGCAAAAGCAAAAGTGGTGGCATACCGTTATGGCTGTGTAACAAGCCACACCTGCAGGGCCTGCATCCCACCAACGCCAGATCCATTGCCGAGGAAGGGATGACCTGGAGCTACAACTTGTGGGAAACTGCTACATTTGGAGTGGTTCTACTCTAATCATCACTGGTTCAATCCGAGGAAACCTGATCATAGCGTGGAGTTAGCCAGCCGCTCTCTGAGTTGCTTCTTTACGCTAAAAGGAAAAGCCCTCAAATTTCATTGCACTTTTGTATAGTGTATGTGTAGTTGTTCTTTCGTTACAGTCGTATACTCTCAGTCGGTAAGGAAGTCATCTCGATATAATTTTGACCTTTGGGGGCTTTTATGAAGTGGTTGTCCCTACTTAGTCGTTTTTCACGTTTTGTGAAGGGTTCTGCCCCCATTAACGACAAAAACTAAAATAATGTTGAATACCATTTCAAATAGCAATAATAGAGTATTTTTCAACTAGTGTACCAGAAGAAATTATTGGATTTCTTGACTCGCTTATACAATGAGTAATTTCATTGTTAGGGACTTTCTTTTTCACAGTTGCAAAGTTTTCAAATTATAGACTATTATAAATATCATTAATACAATTAGTAAAATATTGGTTGTATCTGACATAAGAAATCATTTACTGCTAACTTTCTGCGGCACACTGGAAAAGGTTTCATAAGCTAGCCTCGACTCCCAAAGTTTCTGTCAGCGTCCTTGCATTGCTTTCCTCTTCGTAGGACTGCTACCAGATGTTTGCTTTCATGTTCAAGCATTTAACCCATCATATTTCAGCCATTATTAGTTGCCAGTCCGGAAATCTTACTGGAGGCTTTCACAATAAGCTCTGCAAACCCAGTGGCATAAAATAAGTGACGACAAAGCTGTTGGTCTAGCCAATACGATTTTGAGTTGGAGAAGCAACAGAAAACAGTTTATTGAAATTTATAAAAATATTGCATTGTTAAAATCTTTAGGAAGTAGGAAGTCCTAGTATTCACTGTAAAGCAGGGGTATCTAACATGATTTGGCCCGCCAAAAGATTGAATCTGGCCCCCTAGACAACGTTGAGAGAAGTGCAAGAGAAAAACAAGCTGCAAGTTTCTTTCTGTCTCTTTTTTGTTCTTCTCTCCTTTCTCTCCTTTTCGCTCTTTTTCTATATTTTCTCTTTTTCTCTGTTTCTCTTTCTCTCTCGTTCCATTACTTTCTATCTATCTCTTTCTCTGTCTCTCTTTGTTCGTTTTTCTCTTTCATCCTTTTTCTCTTCCTCTTTCTCCTCTCTCTTTCTCTCTCTGTTTCCCTTATTTCTTTCTATATTTCTTGCTCTCTCAATCGAAAAGTCCAGCCCCCAAAAGAAAGTAAAGTACGCTTAACACCCCTGGTGTAAAGACTTGTAAGCATAATTTTTCTTTCATGGATTTTGCCCATCACGTGTTCATTTTGGAATCCAACCACCGTGATAAACAATGGACAACTGTATTTACATTTTCCCAAAACAATCAAAGTTTATTCATACCAGTTTGATAATGACTTTTCAACTGTTTTAATATAGGTGAATCTTGATTTTATTCAAAATCTCACATATCCATCGGAATGCCACCCATTAGAAAACTGCGTTTTTTCTTTTAATCGTCATATTTCAGTGTTTCCCTGTTCACACTTGGGGGTTTGGTTCAATGGCTGAAAATCTTGAGGCCATCTTCTGCCATCAGTGTGTATAAGCCTCCCTCAGGTCCCTCATATTTTAATATTCTATTTCTCTGTATGTAAGTGTTTCCGGTTGTTAGGTGGAAATAAAGGAGGGGATCTTATAGTTTTGTTCTAGACTGAATGTTTAAATACGGCACTTTGAGTGGTAAACTGTGACCTAAAAAGTGCTTTACAAATACATTTGATTTCTCATCTCATCTCATCTCATTAGCTGCACCGCTTATCCTCAGCAGGGTCGCAGGGGTGCTGGAGCCCATCCCAGCAATCATCGGGCAGTGGGCAGGGGGCACCCTGAACTGGTTGCCAGCCAATCGCAGACATTTGATTTCGATAGCTATTAAATATAATATGAAAACAAGAAAAAAAGCATTAGTTATTAATAATGCATGAATTGAATGTTCATAAGTGGTCAAACAAACTAATTTAGCCTTATTCCGTCTTAAAATATGCAATACGTGCATGCTGAAAAACCTATGATGCCCTTAGAAGCCACTAGATGGCAGTGTCCATATATCTAATAGTCTCCTTTCTAGTCTACCCAGAATGCTCATGGAACAAAATCCACTTTAGCCATCTGCAAGTGAAAGCCTCACACATGTAAGCGTTCATCCTTCCACATTTTTCATCAATCATGTATTGATGAAGTGGAATAATGATCCCAGCACATTGTTTGCAATTGTCTGAAGCTCAAACCGAGAGGATCAAACCGAGAACTTCAGCCCTGTGAGCCAGCCAACCTGACAATATTCCACATTCCTGCTCGCAGCAACGTCGCGCCTTTAATAATTAACACCCCCCTCATGACTGAATATTCTGTTTTTCCATTTTTCATGTGTCGCCCAACTTCTACCCCCTTACCATTCCCTGCTCGTAATGTTCCTCCTCACCAGTCACCAGACTTTATCCCGACACCACTCGGAGTCTCAGCCAAGATTCAAATCAGGAACTCTTCGACTGTGAAGCAGACGTGATAACCACTGCACTACCGAGCTGCCCTGCGGCAATACAATTAATGAATCATCATAAGGCATTCCAATTCCTTCCTCTTGCCACTCCATTAATGTCAAATGGGTGACTAGTTTTACTTTAGTTCAATTTCTTGAAGTCGTCATAGTAGTTTTATGTCAGTTTTACTGCAGTTTTGTGACAATTTCGCACGTTTGAGAGTATTTTTCCAACAATGAAGTTCATTTAAGGTGGGCTACAGTTTACAAATAAATGAACCTATATCTTATATGCATCATTTCATTGGAAAAGCAAGAAAGTCATCTGCAAAATGTAGCACAGAAAAAAACATTTTATTGTTCTAACTTCCATCCACCCATTATGTGCAACATTTATCCTCAGTAGGGTCACGGGGTTGGTGGAGCCCATCCCAGCAATCCTCGACCAGTGGGCAGGGGACACCTTAAACTGGTTGCCAGTCAGTCACAGGGCACACAGAGACGGACAATTCACTCGCTCATTCACACCTAGGGTAAATTTTGACCGGCCAATTTACGTGAAATGCATGTTTTTGGAATGTGGGAGGAAACCGGAGTGCCCGGAGGAAACCCATGACCTCAGAACTTCGCCGCACACGCGCTAACCACTGAATACTGAATGGCTTGACTTGCTGTTGTAGAGCAAATAAGCCCATCACAAAATTGACTTCCAAGTAACTCCGAAGTTTGTGGAGGGATGGAACTACTGCTTCCCCCTTTTGTACAGTTCCTGAACGTACCAATTCATTATGTACTATTATGAAATCCGATAACGTGAAGTTTGAACGTAATTAAAACATCCAGGCTATGTATTAATGAAATAATGTCTTACCATATGTAATTATGTCGATTGGTGGGGCTTTCTTAAGTACAGAACATTACGCAAATTTCCCACTTCTTTGGCTATCTGACAAGTTGAGCAACTTCAATCTCCGCCCAAAGAGGAATCCCTCAAGCGTGCCTTGTCCATATATAAAGGGGAGCCGGTCAATAGATCATCCTATTTTTCTTCTGCTTGCTTCATCGTAAGTCGCCCCCCATACCCATACATTAAGAACACGCGGAGCATCAGACCAAATCTCTACGCAACAACAAAGAGGACAATTTCAAATTTAACACCATGTTTGCTGGTTCTTGCGTATAAGCTCCTTTCTGTACAAGGGACTCTCCCCAAATCGACGAGCATTATAGCAGGAATCATTCTTTTTGTGCTAGTAAATTTCAGCAGTTAAAAAACTCCCATCTTCAGCGCTCCTCGCGCCCCCCTTCCTTTTTTCCTTTCTTTAATTCTCTGTATTAATAAATTATGTGATTATTTCCATCGGCCTGGTTCATTGATTCCATTTTCTAGGGATTTGAATTCATTTCAGAACTCAAAAGAACACAAGTAATAACAATGTAATTTTTACCAGTGTAGGAAATTAAAAATTGAAGCATTCTTCAGAGAAAAAGAAACAATTTATGGTAGAGCACAAGCAACACTGATTGCAGTACAGAATAATTCAATCCTAAATATTTTCAAAGTTGAAGCTATAAAAATCCCTACACTGTTAAATGTTAATACAATCCACATTTCTAATGTTTGGAGCTGAGGTGTGCGCCAAATCAGAATCCTTCGTCCCACTATCGCCCTCCGTCACGAGACAAGAGAACTGCATGCTTCAATCTGCATCTGCAGTTGCTCATCACCGTGATACATTCAACACCAAATGTGTGAATAAGATTCTCTAATGTTATGTAAAAACTGCAATTTTTCTGACATTTTCACGCTTATGAGAATGCTTTTAGCAACGACGTTTGGTGAAAATCATTTCAGGTGAGGCAGATTTAGATTTACAAATAAATGCAGGTGCATCTTATTTATCATTACATTGGTAGAGCAAGAAAATATATGAATACGAACATATGAACTGTACCACCAAAAAAAAACAAAAAAAAACTTCATTGTTCTACCATAACTCATGAAAGACATCTATTTGCAATGGGTAAAAAACATACTGGCTGGTTTGGTTTGCTAACCAAACCCACTAATTCCACTGTTTGGGGTGTGCACCAATCTCTGGTCTCATTATTGCCCTCTGCCATGCAGCAAGATCATTGCAGGCCTTACTCAAACTGCAGAGTAATAAATTACATACCAATTGTATTTATAATATTCCAAATACCATGAGATTGTAATCATTGAAACGGGATATCCAAAAATTGCTAAATGAGGTTCAATTTCAAAACAATGTCATGATTGCCGATTCAAGGCACCTGTGACTGCCCAATTGGCGCCAACAGCCCTGAGAGCCGATTGGCTAGGAGACTCTTTTTAAACCCCCGGCTTTCAAGAGAACACCGTCAGATCGTTGTGAAACTTTGCTCCCAGCTAGGCAAGCTCATTTGGTCCGACAATCTTCTGCCCTGTTTTCTCCTGCCTGAATACCCGTTGCCGACCTGTTTCTGGACCTGTCTTGGACCCGTTTCTGCCTTGATCTGCCATCCCACATCCGACCTGTTTTGCCCCGTTTCCTGCCGGATACCTGTTGCCGACCTCTTTTCCGAACTCGATACCACCCTTGCTCTCCCGTCCCGCAAACGACTAGTATTCTTGCAAATCTACAATCATCCTCGCTCGACACGGAAGCGCCACTTCCGTGTTTCCAGCCACCTGCTACCCTTGTCCGTCGATCTTCGAATCGTGGAAGCAAGCACTGCCCTCCCTCTTGATCAATACAACTGAGTAAACGAACGCTACTGGGTTCTGTCTCAGTTTCTGGCTTGTGACAAACTATCTATCCATCTATCGATCTATCTACCTTGGTTAATGGTTATATCCCTCAAGAGGGGTGACCGACAGCAAGACAAACACCTACAATAACAAATAAAATAAAAAAGGGGGAAAAATAGAAAAAACCCACACAAACACTTGTGGACCATGGCAAACCCAAATGCCCAAACACCCAAACAAGTTAGGCACCTCGGCACCCAAGTTGGTCATGCAATCGTCCCTCCAGATGAAACTATAAAACTGATTAAATATAACGATTTCTTATATTTCTTATTTTATATTTTTCATGATTAAGAAAATTAGAAATCAAAATGACTTAAATCATAATGAATTATCACTTCAGAGCCTGTCCGCAGGCAACGCGGCTACCTAGTGCCCGCGGACACCACGATAGAAACCCCTGGTGTATGGTGTGAAAGAAAGAAAGAATGAAAAAGAGAGAGAGAGAGGGAGAGAGAGAGAGAGAGAAAGTTATAGAGAGAGAAAGAAGGAAAGAAGGAAAGAAAGGAAGAAGGAAAGGAAAGAAAGAAGGAACGGAAAGAAAGAAAGAAGGAACGGAAAGAAAGAAAGATAGAGAGAGAGAAAGAAAGAAAGATAGAGAGAGAGAAAAAAAGATAGAAAGAAAGAAAGAAAGAAAGAAAGAAAGAAAGAAAAAAAAGAAAGAAAGAAAAAATCATACCTGTACATATAAAACTGGGGCTGCCTCCGTGAATGAGATCATCATTGTCGGGCAGGACAAAGGGGCATCTCTGCTGCACCTCCAGGCAGTATTGACTACAGGGGATTCTCTTAGTGCAGTGCAACTGGGTGGTCTGGAAGTACTGAGAACACAGCCACGGCTTGTACGCCAACTAAAAGAGGAGACAAAAAAAGCATTTCGTTTGAATGTTTAAAAGAATAAAAAATATGCAAATGTTACAAACTATAGTGGCGATAAAAACAGGGGGCAGCTTTGAAAATCAATACTGAACTTAAATGTAAACCCGGTGTTGCTTAGATGTGCTACCTAAAAACTCTATCTCAACTGGTCTAACATGAGGACCCACCATCCCATCCAAATTACAAGAAGTGACCTAAGACAAAAAAAAATCACTTCCCGAATTTATTGCATGAAAGAATTGTACAGTTTAAACCAGAGATGCAGACACATGTTTTTGTGTTGCAAAACAGAGTGACCAGCCTAACCAAAATGACTCCAAGTTATAATACTCAATTTAAAGGGACAGTGAGTAGTTTAGTGTGTAATATCAGTAGTTGGTCTTCTCTTTTTATTTTTTTTTAAAATGGTGCATATCAATATTTAGTTTTTGGACAGCTTTAAGATACTTTTTAGAAAAATTAGCATAAATACGTTGTTTTGGTACTTAACAACATGCCACATTTTTAGTAAAACAACAAGTCAACCACAATAATGCGTTTTTTTTAATCAAAAGGAAAATTAAGGCTGTCATAATTTGTTGATGTTTCTTAACTATAGTACAAAATCCATATGCTCTTTCTTTTTAAAAGAGACATTGTTTACATGTTTAGCGCCTTCTAGTAGTAACAAATAAAACCTTCATTAATTAAAGGTGGGTTGTATCATTTAAGGTGTCCTTAACAAGTTTAAAGTTAAATAAGTTTTGTATTGAGTTTGTTTTAACTGTGAACAATGCAAAACTGAGTTCAATGAGCCCTATTTATTTTCTATTGAGCCTATCTGCTTTAATCTTAATTTTATCAGGCCTGTTTGGAGTGAAACAAACCCCCCAAAAGAGGAAAAAAGAATATTTAAATGTCCCCCTATGCTCATAAAACACTTGTCTACTAGTGATTCCAAGAGCCACGAAGAAATCAGCAGGTTCGAGAGTGCTCTCCATTCGGGCCCCGGTGCTGTGGAATGATTCCCCTCTGAGATTTGATCTGCAACCTCAGTGGAAATGTTTGAATCTAGGCTTCAGACACACTTATTTTCAATTTCTTATGAGCGGTGTTGACCTCATACTCTTGTCTTTTTGTCCTTGAGGGAGGAGGATGACCCTGGTTGTTGCAAAATATGTGCATTTCCAGCCATTGTGCTTGCACTTGGATCTGATGTTGCACCAGTCAAGATTTTGGGACAAGAAACTCTCAACTGGACATTCTGTTATCACAATATTTCATGTTGTTGATGTTTGTATATTGTACTGATGAACTTTGGAACATTAATTGTAGCCTGGTCCTCCTGGAAGGGGGATATCCTCATGTGCAGCCTCTTCTCAACTCTCTTCATTTTTTTTTTTTACTTTTTCCTTGCCTTAATGTAGGTTTCAGTTCAGGTGATGACGCAATACAAGACTTTACTGTTAGCTGTCAGACCCAGAACAAATGGTAGACCCAAACGCGTAACGTTACACACAAAGGTTTATTGGGATATCGAGCAAACAAGCGCCAGCGATCCGGTGCTTGCTGGACAGGATGAGCAAGCAGCTCACGTTTTAGGAGCGTGATCGGAATGTGGAAGTGAGTGGATTTGCTGGGGCGGGAGATCGCAGCGTGGTAAAATGGGCAAAACGGGTCGAAAGATGGAGCGGGAGTTCAGAGCGTGGTCGGTGGTCAAAAAACGGGTCAATAGGCGGAGACAAACGGGAAATCGGGAACAGACGAGTAGGATATGGTTGAAGACAGGACAGACGGGAGCCAGAGTCAAAGTGCTTGCCTTGCGCATGCGGAGGTTCGCTGATGAACTGACAAGGAGTGACAGGAGTCCTGAGTTTAAATAGGAGGGGAATCAATCAGGCAACGAGCAGCAGCTGGCGCCAAACAAGTGGGCACAGGTGAGGGCAATGAGTAATCCTGACAGTTTGCTACGCAATACAATAGAATTCTATCCTCTGCCCCTATAATACTTGGAATACATGTATCCCAAAACTGTCTTAATCTAGGCTAAAAACCTACTTATATTCCATAGCTCTTGAATACACTATGTTTTAAGGTTGATAATGTCTATGTATTGCAACATCCATTGCAACCTGGTAATCCTGGAAGGTGGATTACCTCTCAAGGGTTCTTCATTTCTCTCATGCTAAGGTTTTGAGATTTTCCTTGCCCTCATGTAGGTTTTAGATCAGGTGATGGCATTATAATAGTCTGTAGTTTGTAACCGTCTGTAGTCTGTCCAGCCCTTTGAGACTCCTTGTGATTTAGGGCTATACAAATAAACATGACTTGACTCGATGGACGATAAATATAATTTTCTGTTACATGGAAGATTGAATCAGTGGTTTGATTTGATTTGACAACTGCTGAGTCTCTATATGCAAAGCGGATTCTAATATAGAGACACAGAAAATTAAATACAGAGATAACACTTTGAATTATTCCGACAATGTGAAATGTCAGCAACATTTTGTGGTAACATCCTGACAATCTAATTAATTTGCCAAATCAATCGATGTTGCACATGTATGAGAAAAGTAGTTCTAAAAAAATTCTTAGAAATGAGAAAAATGAGTCCATTCAAAACTTAAATTTAGCCCCAACAACCTGCTACATTCATTTTCCAAGGCAGATTTTTATGGAGGGATAAAATAGGTGGACACAAAATCCGTTTTTATTCAAACGTCCATAATTCAGTGCCAGTAGCACCTAAATCGATTTTGACTGTAGAGGAGAACGCTTAAAAGTGTTGTCTTCAAACATAGATCAAGTCTATGCGGATACTCCAAATGGTTCAACTACAGCTTACTTTTAGGTGATGAGGTAAAAATACCAGGTTTTATAGGGTTAATGAAATACATGCATTTTTATATAATAACAACAATGAACGACTAGGCGTGATATAAAATAATAATAACAATAAAAAATAACTAAAAATACACAAAAACAATAGTTTTAATAATAATGATAAGGAAAATGATAATAATAAAAAAAATAATAAAAAAGATCATGATGATAACAACAATGATAATATATCCGGTATTGATTAAAAAAAGCATGAACTGATTTTTCAAAGGTCTTTTTTCAATTCATTGAGGACAAAAGATGATTTTGAAAGCCTACTTTTTCCAACCAATACATTGATATTGTTTTGCAATTCAGAAGAAAGTTTTATGTATATTATCTTAAAACAAAGTGTATCAAATATTTTTCTTTGGAAATAAGGTGAGTGCTTTAGGGAGTTTTTCCTGCAACATAATTTTAGTAAATGTTTTTTTTTTCCGTATCATAGCCTTTGTTTTAAATCTGAACTGAATCTTGTGAATCAAAATTGTACCGATTCAGTTTATCAAGACTGCTGTCTTACTCCAAAAAATGTCAATAATAATAAATGAACTCAGGGAACCAAAAACAATACAAATTTTGAAAAGCACCGATATCGATACCCGTTATCAGTTATCTCCACCGCTTATCCTCAGTAGGGTCGCGGGGTTGGTGGAACCCATCCCCCAGCTATCTTCGGGCAGTGGGCAGAGGACACCCTGAACTGGTTTCCAGCCAGTCACAGGGCACACAGAGACCGACAACTCACTTAGTAATTCACACCAGGGGACAATTTGGACCGGCCAATTAACAAGTTTTGGGGATGTGGTACGAAACCAGACTCCCTCAGAGGCCCTGAAAAACAGGTAGCTGCTAAGGTAGCTGGACTTGAACCCTGAATCTCTGCACCGTGGGGCAGGACTCTAATCACCCAGCCGTGTGCCACTCCCAATACCCCACTCTTGAATTAGTATACATGCATTCAGATACTTGATACCAAAATCACTAGTAAATACTAATTGCCCCCACCCCTGCAAAAAATAGAGAAATACAGATAAATCCTAACATCATACTTTAAATTAAATTAATTAAAAGATAATCGACTTTTCAGGGCGGCTATGTGTCACGGTTGCGATGGCGCCCAATTGGCCCCGCCCGTGTGGCGCCAGCTGCAGCTTTTTGACAGATTGGCTTCCCCACTATTCAAACCCTGTCCTGTCAATTCCCTGTTGTCAGTCCATCTGCAAACCTTCGTTTTTCAAGGCCAGCCTTTTTTCGACCCCTGACTCCCACCTATCCCGTTTTTGCTCCCGTTCGTCTCCGGCTACGACCGGTTTTGAGCTCAACCACGTCTGCTCTCCCGTCCCGACTTACGACCCGTGTTTGATCCCGACCACGTCTACTCTCTCGTTCTGGCTTACGATTCGTTTCCGACCCGACCACGTTTTTTCTCTCCAGTCCCAGCTACCGACCAGTTCTCCCGTCCCTGACACCGCCATCGCTCGCTACAGAAGATCCACTTCCGTGTTCGGATCACAAGCTGAGTACAAGAGCGAACACCGGATTGTGGGCGCAGCCCTTCCTCGTTCCTTCAATCAAACTTGTGGTAAACATTACGCAAGTGAGTCCTGTTTCCGTTCTGGTCCTGACACTATGTGGTTAGCGCGTCTGCGGCACAGTTCTGAGGTCGTGCGATCGAACCTTCCTGTGTGGAGTTTGCATGTTTTCCCCGTGCCTTTGTTGGTTCCTACGAGCACTCCCGTTTCCTCCCTCATTTCAAAAACATGCATGTCAGGTTAATTGGCCAGACCAAATTGTCCCTAGGTGTGAATGAGCGAGTTATTTATCTGGCAACCTGTTCAGGGTGTCCCCTGCCCACTGCCCGAAAATAGCCGGAATGGGATCCAGCACCCCCGCGACCCTACTGAGGATAACCAGTGCAGATAATGGATGGATGGATCGATGGATAATTGACTTTTCAGCTCCTGATTATAAAACACCAAATAGAGCAGATACCAGTGTCAGCCACTGACATCTGAAAGAAAAAAGGCTAGGATCGGCAAAGCTGAATTTATAATGGAAAAAAAAGATTATTAATAGAACCACGGAAAATAAAAAGGAGGGAAACCTTTCAACCCCCCTGGCCCCCAATAAACTAACCTGAGGCTGCTGTTGTATAAAAGTTCAAACAGCATCACCACACAAACAATTATATGTAATCACAACATGACATTCTGCAAACACAACTCTTTTTTTTCTTACCTACAATTTGAATGCCATTGCGCTATTGTTTTCCTAAGGTGACAGACGCTCTATGTGGTATTATTATCACCCGCAGCCATTAGCTTGTGTATCCTGTGAATGACTGCCAGGTTTGCAATTTAAGCCGGTGACAGCTGGGAATTCATTTATCGCTGCAACTAAAATCAAAACAGAGGGCGCCAATGGGCCCTAAAATACCAGAGGGTTCACGTTTGTGTTAGATACAGCAGTGTTTTTTCATCTATTTACAGTACCTTGCGTAAGTATTGCACCCCTCACAAAAACTCTATGACATATTGCCATATGTCAGACTTCAAACATATGGAGAAAGAATCAATAACATGTGAGATACAATTGTGGAAATAAACCAATACTTTTGCTAGGCACTGTATGTACAGAGTTCTTGAAATTTCAACCCCTTGTTGAGAATTGACAACAAATTGGTAATCTACAAAAAGCATATTGTTTTAGAGAATATGCGCTGTTCTCCAGTGATCAACAGGTCAACTGTTAACTGTTCCTATATATTAATTTACACACTTGTCACCTATAATTTTGAACTGACCTTTGGACAGACATTTGTCAAAAACGAATCGAGTATTGCTTTTCATAAATGAAAGCAAACATAGCCAACATCTCAAGCAAATGTGGAAAGAGACGACACAGTAGGTGCTTTTTGATTTACAAGGAAAATAATGTTTTTTGTATTTTTTACATTTGAAATGTTTTTTTTTGGTTGTATTCAATAGAAAGAAAATGTATAAACATGTTTAACAATGTTGTATGTTTAAAAACATGTTGTTCCCCCGAAAATATCTTTGATACATTTTAAGTGGTTTTTTTTTCACACAAAATATAAATATATTAAAAGTCTGCTTCCCTGCCTGCCTACCTGCTCGCCCGTCCAGCCATCTGTCTGCCTATTCATTTATTGTTGAGGAAATAGTAATTATTTTTATTTATGATTGGAATTTGTTATATTCCTAATTGTCTTTGATACAAAGATGCTTTGGCTCATTTTTTTTTTACAATCAGAGATCAGAAAATTTGCAGGTTGTATAAGCCATAAATGATAGGTTGGATTGATCCGTTTATATTGGGGTTGCTCATTCAAGTTATGCGATGCCTCGATAGATTTCTTCTTCAGCTCTTTTTTTTCTAAGGCTGTATTTACGTCTTTGTTGGTGCCGCTACTTGCTATGGTCTTGTTCTACAAAGATAAATAATATTGGCTAACTCTGGACTACTGGCTAAACAAGCATCATGTGACTTGGTTTCCCATTGACATTTTCATTTTTTTCATCAAGTCAAGTCATGTTTATTTGTAAAGCCCTTAATCACAAGGAGTCTCAAAAGGCTGCACAGACCACAGATTATTGCAAACTACAGACTATTATTACACCATCCCCTGATCTAAAACCTACATAAGGGCAAGGAAAAACTCAAAAACCTCAACATGAGAAAAATGAAAAAACCTTGAGATGGGACTGCACATGTGGTAATCCCCCTTCCAGGATGACCAGGCTGCAGTGGATGTTACATTAACAAACAATAAAAACAAAAATAAAATATAAAATCATGTATACTGTAAAAAATACAAAAACAAAATCAAGTAGGCAATGGATGTAGCATTTACCAACAATACACAGACATTGTCAACATAAAATGGAGGTCATTCATAAGCTATAGAATATAAGTGTGTTATAAGCCTAGATGTAAACAGTTGCACTGAGATTGCAGATTGTATCTTCTATCTATCCGATTGTTTTTCTTTTTGTTTTTCACTACAGCAAAAATCCCACAGTTGTGTTCATGTATGGGGTAAATCGGTGCTTCTGAAAAGCATATGGAAAAACACAAGATACAGCACAGAAGAGATAACTACGGTACTTTATTTATTGTGGTGAGTAACATAAGATTTTTTTTAATTTTTTATTTAATGTAGAAAATTAAACAAATGTCTATGCTCTGGTCCGAAACCTTCGCTCTGAAAATGCTGGTCTACTAGTGATCCCAAGAGCCAAGAAGAGATCCGCAGGTTTGAGAGCGTTCTCCATTCGGGCCCCGGTGCTGTGGAATGCTCTTCCCTCTGAGATTCGATCTGCAACCTCAGTGGAAATGTTTAAATCTAAGCTTAAAACACACTTCTATTCTATAGCATATGAATAACCTAGATTTTATGTTGACAATATCTGTGTGTCTGGGTATTATTTGCCCTCATGTAGGTTTTAGATCAGGGGAAGGTGTCATTATAGTCTGTGGTTTGCAATAATCTATGGTCTGTGCAGCCATATGAGACTCCTAGCGATTAAGGGCTATACAAATAAAAATGACTTGACTTGAATATTTGCGTAATGCCGTTGTCCGTGCCTTTTCCTTTCTAATCAGTTTATTCCCAAAATGCCATGCCATGTCATGGCGTATTTAGATTTTTCCCCCAAAAATTAATTCTGATCTCATTCCGACTATTTCTTGCGTGTGGACATACCCACTTATATACAGTACTCAATATGAGCAGTGTGGAAGTATCATATGCATTGAAAATACACATAGCTTTAGTAGCACACCTCTTTAAGGTTCAAATGAGGATGATAAAATGAGGTATTCAGAATTGTACTGTTCAAAATGAAAGTCAAGTCACCCTCCCATCCAGGTAATATCTAAAACCAACAACATATCTCTCCTGGACTGCTTCGCTTTAATTATCCAACATTATGCATGGCATTTACAATGACATCGTTATTTAAATACAGCTTTCAATAAACACAGTTCGGCGTCGCCACACGGATGAGCGGTCGTGTCAACTAGCAGACGTATTTACACGCGGGCTAAAATGCCACACGCTGATAATAATTAGGTTTGAAATCAAAAGATAAGCTTGGCTGCTCTGTGCATACATACACACACCTCCAAACACACACACTGGCCTTCAGCCTCATCTGATAGCACAGTGTGAATGTCAGAAAATGTGCTTAGATGACCCGATGTCACAGGCACATTAGGCTAATAGTCCGAAATGAATGCATGTGTGAGAGTGGCGATGCTACAGTCCACTCCCGTCTGCCTTGACATTTTCCATTTGGTCTTGGCTTCGCTTGCTGCAGCTCACATTCCTATCGTGTGGTAGTACGTTTTCATGACGGCTCACTGTCGTCTTTTGACGAAAAAAAAAAGGAAATGGGCCAAAGGTCATGTACAGACACACACGAGTCTTAGTCATTTGAAATGCACTTTTCAGGCAATAAATTGCCACCAAAATTGCTGCATAAAACATTCAGTGTACAATGAAACAATACAACCCCTCCTTCCTCCCGACAACAACCCTTGCATAGGCGAAAGCAGTTTATTCACAAGCTTTATAAACGTGATCAGTTGGCATACTTGGAAAGTTATCAAGATGCTTCAAGGGAACTGCGGAGGGCCATCAGGCGGGAAAGGGAAGTTTTAGAGCCTAATAATACTCGTAAATTATTTTCATACATCAACCGTAAACTAATTTCTAGAGCATCTATTCCCAACCTGAAGGCATCTGACCGTTGCTACAGATAATGCTGACAATGTCCGTATATTAAATGATCAGTATGCCAGTGTTTCTGGTCGTGACAATGGTGTTTCACCCGACTTTCCCAGCAGAACTTCAGCTGTTCTGAATTCTGTGGAACTTTCAAAGGAGTTAATTCATAAATACTTGATAAAACTTCCCAGCAAATTTTCAGCAGGCCCTGACAAAATTTCAAATTTCTTGCTTAAAAAGCTAGCTGACCTTTTATGTGAACCATTATTTTACCTGTTTGGTTTACGTGGTCACAGATATAAGTTACGGGTGCCTAGACCTACCAGCAACTTGCATGGAAACTTTATTTCTTTCAGGATACCAAAAATTTGGAATTTTTTGCCTGACCGGGGTATTAGTGCAAATACGGTGCAAACCTTTAAGCAAAGGTTGGCAGAAACAGATCTGTCAAATTTCCTTAGGGGAGGGGGCGTAAGGTGACCATATTTGGCCATGCTCACTCTCAGCATTAGTTTTTTCCTTGTGTCATGTTTTGATTAATGTATCCAACAATACCTTCAATAAACATTTCATTTTATTTCATTTCTAATACACAAATACATACAATGGTTATAATACAATTTTTGTAAAATAATAGATATGAAATAGGATTATGGCATGGGACATACTAACGTTGTGAGGAAAGGGACCTAAGGGAGGCTTATCCACACTGATAGCAGCAGAAGGTCTCAGGATTTTTAGATATTGAATAAAAGTATGAAGTAAAAAGCAAATTATGTAACAGTAATAGGCTTGTCATGATTACTGATTTGATGCACCTGTGCCCACTCCTTTGGCACCAACTGCCTCGGACTCTGATTGGCTCCCTGTCACTATTTAAACCCACGTCTATCTGTCACCTGTTGTCAGTCCGTCTGCGAACCTCAGTTTACTCTAGGCAAGCTTTTTCAACCCCTTTTTTGATCTTGACCACGTCTACCCTCCCCTCCTGGCTTTCGACTCGTTGCTGATCCCGACCACGTTTTTTTGCTCTCCTGTCCCGGCTACTGACCCATTTTTTCCGTTCCTGACACCGCCATCGCTCGCCACGGAAGTGCCACTTCCGCGTTCAGAGCGACCTGCTACCTGACACCAGCGATCATCGTATCATGGGTGCAATCCTTTCCTTTCTTCTTCACTAAAACTGAGAGAAACGTAACGCAAGTGGGTCCTGTCTACGTTCTGGTCCTGACAACGCTAGAAGTAAAATAAATAAATAAATACATACATAAAAATTAACAGTTGCAAGCCAAATTAAAAAAGTGGGACTTGCGCCTCCTCTTAAAAATATCCATACGTGAGGACCAAAGTGGCTGAATGCTGCTTCACCATAGGTTTTGGTCCTCAACCTAGCAACAGTTAACAAATAGCTACACAATGTCAAAAAGAAGGAACTACGAACCTTATTTTTTGGAGAACCAATGCCCACTGGTGGACAGAACTGGGCTTCGTCTTTCTACGCCCCTGAATGGACAACTTTAAAAATACACAACAGGGCACATCCTATCAGGAAAATGACATAACTAGATTGATGTATAATAAAAATTCAGCTTGTAATCAAAATATTGGTGATTTTTATTGGTGTGATGATTTAAGATCCGTGTCTACATCACTGTGAGTTTAATTGCCAAATGCTTTGATTCCTTGGTACTTTATTATGGCAACTTCGACAACATCAGCAATTTTTGGCATCCAGACGGGAACTTTTTTTGTTTATAAAGAAAGCTTCTAGTACCTCGCCTTGAGATGAAGTCGTGTTTCAGGTTTGAACGACACTCTTCCTAGGTTTCTCTGACGTCTCGTGGTGGCTTTAAAAGCAGGCAGCAAGTACCGCCTTGCCCTTATTCCTGGGACGCCAGGAAATAAAGCCCCCACGCTCGCAACAACTGAAAACTTGACCGCCGCTGGAGTGTAGAAGAACCGTAAAGGCTCCCGATCCATCAAGCCGCAGTCGTATCTCTTAATGGAGACAATCAGTGAGTGAGATAAAAATGGCTTGGAAATTTTGTCATAATGGGACCAAATTGCTCTGTACTTCATTCTCTTCACCTTTTTGTTTCCTCATGTTCACTCACTGATTCAGATGGCCTGTTTTAGCTAACCGTGGCCCTTGCCACCTACCAACAATTTTTCATTCCTTCGATCATTGAGAAGCCACTGTAAAGCTCATCTCCTCTTGTAAATGTTTTACATTTAAGGCTCTCAGAGAGAGAAAGGGATTAATTAAGGCCTTTCAGTTTTTAAAAGACAAGCATTTTAAAAGCCTCATTAGAAGGCACTCAGTCTCTGTTTAAAAATAATAGTAAAGAGGGACGCCGCAGTGAGTGCATTGTACTACTAATGGAACAAAAACACTGAATTATTAGGGCTTAAGTGGAGTTTAAATTTTCGGGCGAAATGGCATGTAGCAGACACGTTTATTATATTACGTTTTTATTGCGGATTGTACTGATTTTTCAATGCGTGTCGTCTTCAATGGCACTGAATGTGTTACTAAAGTAGATAGGATCCTCAATTTATGAAACGCTGGGAATGTACCCCAAATTTCTTTATAATTGGGATTTAACTATTCATTTATGTCAAAATACTTTTTGTAAAAGACTGACAGGATAGGTAGAACAGAAACCAGAGAGTAGGTAGTAAGTTAATTTTGTTTTCAACAATTAAATCAAATATAATAAAAACAAACAAAAACACTAACTATAATTACAGTATATACTTGCATATAAGCTTACACGCATTCAAGCGACACCCTAAACCTGCTCCAAAATAGCCACACACTAGAATAAGTTCTTCCCTAAAATGTTAAAAAACGTGTACCTAAACAACGGTAGTTATTTAATTACGTAGAAAAGAATGATTCATATTCTAGTATAAAAGGTAGAATTCTAACATTTCTAAACCATGTACTGTATCTTCAAGTAGTGCTTTAATAGCAGTCACTCATTATTACAATAGTTTTTGCAATTATTTCCATCTTTGACTTGATCATTGTCGCTGTTTTCTATGTTACCTTCCCCTTATCACTAACTTTCCTTGGACCCTTCATTATGTGCAGAAAAACAAAACAAACAAAAACATAAACAAAATCACAATATAATGAGATATGGTCCCTGTCAAACACAGCGCAGATTTGCTGAACAGGAAGAAGGGATATAGTAGGGCATTATCGTCAGGTACTGTGTAATTGGCCCTCCATTTTTTCTTTTTCTAAGCATTATTTTGCCAAGGCAAAGGCCCTCCACCCACTGAAAACATGGTCTGTGACCCACTTTTGGGTCCCAACCCACCAGTTGAGAAACACTGACATAGAAAATAAAGTACTCAGTCCTCAACGTAAGCACATCAACTTTGACTCTTGCTGTTGATGCAGTTGTTGCGCCAATGTTCGCGCATCTCTTCTGTTGCTTTCCTCACTCGCTCTTTGGGGAAAAGACTCTCCGATTGGATTATTTAATTATAGTTAAGCTAATAAGATTGTAATTGATGGAAGACCTTTACTTTGCCCTGTGGTATTGGTCTTAAATGGCTTTGCATGCTTCTGCCTTGTCAGCAGTTCTCGATTTTTTTTAGGGGAGGTGTTACAGTTGCTGCTAGCATACAACATTTAATTCATCCACTTGCATTTAGGCTGTTTTAGCATCCATTCATAGTAATTAAGGGACTTACTATTGTTCTAACATAAAAAGTGCCCCTTTTTCCAAATTTGCATATTACTTGAAGCCAGGGTAGGCAAGTGAGGCATAATCTCACTTTTTTATCATTTATAAAATTAAAAGTAGATTAAATGGTTATCCTATTCAAGTTGACAAAATCACTGACTGTTCACATTATGATATGAACATTATTAATACATTTACAATGTAATGCTCGGTGGCCTTGGGGGTATGGCGCCCGCCCTGAGACTGGGAGGTTGTGGTTCAAGCCTCGGCCGAGTCATACCTAAGACTTAAAACATTGGTACCCGGTGCCTCCCTGCTTGGCGTTCAGCATTAGGGGTTGGAATTGGGGGGTTTGGTCACCTGATGACTCCCAACACCTCAGTTGGGTTGAGCGAGGGGGCTGGGAATCCCCTCCTCGAAATCAATCTCCCAAAAAGAGTCGGAAATGACTCTAGCCACTAGGGGGCTATGGCTGTGGTATATATATATATATATATATATATATATATATATATATATATATATATATATATATATATATATATATATATATATAATGTAATGTATTACTGTGCCAAAATCAAATCATAAATCGTCTTTGTTACACCATGTAAGAAGTACCATATTTATCTATGTATAGTGGTCACTTGTGTATGACACACACCTCTAATAAATGATGAAGAATAAGTATAAAATTCATTTACACTCCTCGGCTCAAACTAAGCATGTAAATGACATAAGTGTTAATTACGTGTGGCAAACATATCAATGGTTTATTCACAATGTAAATCATAAACACAATACCAAAATAAAATGTACAATGTCGTTCAAAATCATTCATCATCAGTTAGACCAAAGAGTTGTTTACCTTGTTGTGGTTTTTGGGTTTTATTTATCTTCCAGGATGTCCCTCGTCGTGCTTTGTTTATTTTATTTATCTTTCAGGATGACATTTTGTTTTTTGCATTCCCTCTAATATTAGTCTCTAGGGGAGTACATTTCCGGCTCGGCTTTGCAAATGAGCTATCGAGAATTACCGTATTTGTTGTAAAACGTCCACCCACGTGATTTGGATATTGTGACTAAAAAAATACCATGGATGTTTTGTGAGTCAAGAAATAATAATAATAATAATAATAATAAATGTGGTTACATTGGATGTTTTGCGTTTTTGGAAAGCGACTGATTATTATTACAGTTATATACTACCGTAAGACCTCGTCTAAAATGTGGACCCAAACTTTGAGTACTTTTTTAGGTAAAATAAAATGCACGTTATACAGGAATAAAACGGTAAATGTTTTTTTTTTCTTGCAAAAATACTGTCGTATATAAAATCAAATACCTGTGCACCCATATTTTAATCCTGCATGTACAGTGCATCCGGAAAGTATTCACAGCGCTTCACTTTTTACACATCCACAGAGTAAGAAACAAATATTCAAAAACAACCATAGATTTGTCTGGACCAAATAACAAAAAAAAAAACCTCGGAAAAAAGAATGAACTGGAAAAAAGTAAAGATGGAAAATAAAGGTGGAAAATGAAAAATGACCCCACATTGGGCTCTGTCCAAAGTGTCCTTATGAAGGGTCAATGCTAGTAGGAACAGATGTGGGGTGATTCGACACACCTTTCCCAATCAGTAACCCATTA
Source organism: Urocampus carinirostris (assembly GCF_059441175.1). Classification (NCBI taxonomy): domain Eukaryota; kingdom Metazoa; phylum Chordata; class Actinopteri; order Syngnathiformes; family Syngnathidae; genus Urocampus; species Urocampus carinirostris. Next base: position 28,550,091 of record NC_142362.1, on the reverse strand, counting down.
GGCGCCTTCTGTTGGACAAAGGCCCACCAGACCCTAAAAACTAAACTGTTTCCCACATATTACTGTAGTTTCATACAGAATACTATACTATACTCTTTCACATCTACTACAATACTCTCTCACATACGAGTGTACTGGGAGAAACGCCAGTTTTAAGTTGAACTGTTCAACATATACACACAGATCAGTGTGGATCGCCAAAAGTACCGAAAGAAAAAACACTGAAATTTGGTGCGAAGAAACCTCTATGACTATAACAATTTTAGTGGTGTCTGGGAAAGAAAAATAATGCATGTGAGAGTGTAATACTGTGTGTGAGAGTCCTTCATTGTGTGTCTTTGGGAGTATAGTAGTGCGTGTGAGAAAGTATAATACTGTAGTTTGTGTGAATGTCTATAGTAGTGTGTGTGTCAAAGTTTAGTCCTTCATTGTGTGTGTTGGAATATAGTAGTATGTGTGAAAGCATGGTAGTGTGTGTATGATAGTATAGTAGTATGTGTAAGATAGTATTGTTGTCTCTATGAGAGAATGATAGTTTGTGTGTGAGAGTATATCGTTGTGTGTGTTTGGGATTGTAGCTGTGTGTGTGGGAGTATAATAGTTTGTGTGAGAGCCTGAAGTAGTTTGTGTGTGTGTGAGAGTATATCGTTGTGTGTGTTTGGGATTGTAGCTGTGTGTGTGGGAGTATAATAGTTTGTGTGAGAGCCTGAAGTAGTTTGTGTGTGTGTGAAAGTACAGCAGTATGTGTGTTGGAGTATAGTAGTATGTGTGTGAAAGCATCGTAGTGCGTGTATAAAAGTATAGTAGTATGTGTGAGAGAGTATAATTCTCGGTATAAGAGATTAATAGTGTGTGTGAGAGTACATTGTCGTATGTGTTTGCGAGTATAGTAGTGTTTGTGTGAAAGTATATTAGTGTGTGTGAGAGAGTATAGTAGTCTGTAAGAGAGAATAATGCTTTGTGTGAGAGTAAAGTAGTAATGCAGAGAGAGTTGCGTGGTGTGAATAAGAGAGTACAGTAGTGTTTGTGCATTGGTATGACTGTGCCTCTATAAGAGTATAGGTGTGCATGTGTAAGAGCATGATGCTATAAGTAAGGTATCATTGATTTCTCAAACTGTCTCTCATACTTTGTTTTACCTCACATACATCTTACATGCACGAGCCCAACATGCGCACACTTGGCAACCATTTAACACTACAAACATTGCGCATCGCATCCACCATAATGTTATTTAGAGGATACAACAAGCAAACGCAAGCTAATGGTTTCTTTTTTTCGCTGACGTGTAAGTTCAAGCTTGCTTAGCTTTTATTGACTTGCTGACGTGCGTGCGGGGTGGAAATAGAACATCTACTTAGACTGTTTAAGCGCCAGATTTGGTGCTTTTGTAATGCATTTATATGATAGCGAGCATCTGCATCACACAGTCAGACTGTTTTGCCTTTTGTGAAGCTTTGCCTATAGATGCAACTTAACTCAAGTCAATTCCAGACGTTTCTCTCAAATGGGAAGAGGATTAGCCGGTACCAGCCAATTTTTGCTATTTTGAATAATTTTGAAGGCACACAGGACATTTAGTTTTGTGGCTATTTAGGTACAGGGCATATCAAAAGAAAACTTGAATCATCTTTCATTAAAAAATAATGTTTTTTTTGTTTTTTTTTACCATTGTTTGGTAAAAAAAGTTGGAACATTGCTAAGTTTTCTTCTGAAAAAAACATCTTTGTGAAAGGATGCATTTCAAACAGAACTTTCACACATACTACTATACTCCAACACACAAACGACTAAACTTTGACACACACACTACTATAGACATTCACACACACTATTATACTTTTTTTGCTTTTATGATACCTAAACAATACTCTTAATAGACACAAAGGCAGTTAGCTTGCAAAATTGCATTATTTCAAGAACACTGAACTGGAACATGAACTATGCATGAACTTTGCAAGAACTTTTTAGCGCCCAATGTTTCCTGAAAAGAATGATAAGATGATTACGGTCACTGTGGCGATTGTATTCCCTCAGGTGACAGTGTTCCTGCAGATGTGCATGAAACGGCATCCCTCGCTGACCAAACAATGGGACTTCATCATCTTTTTTGTTGAAAGGAATTAACGCTAGCCCCCTACACCCACTCATTTGCCGTATACAGGAAGAAACACTTAGAAGTTGGGCTTCCTTGATGTGTGCACAAAAATATTATCAAAGCTACTTCTGCCATCTAATGGTAATTAATCATACTGAAATCAATTCCAGAGGCTTAATACTTACTGATGAGCAGCGCCAAACCCTTTATAATATATATCGTTTTTGATTTTTGTCAATCAAGTCAGGAACACAGCAGTATTCTCGTCTCTCTCTTTTGATTCCAAATGAATGAAATAGTTAAATGTGATGCTTATTCGACATTTTTTATTATGGTTGTTATATGACAGTAACACATACTAAAATAATATATATTTCCTTCCCAATTTTAAATTTGTAAAGCTCCATAAAGCCACACAGCAATGTTCTAAGACTTAAAAAGTGGTCGGCGGCGCCCTCTGTTGGCTGCGGCTGCATCGGCTCGCTACAACGGGTCAGGTGCAATCGACATTTCGTTCTGTGTACATTGTTACACAGAATGACAATACAAGGAAATTATTATTATTATTATTATTATTCTAGAGCCGCTTGCCAATCAGAATGCAGAACACAATGCATGACGAAAATCCGTGAAAAGTAAACCACTAGGGATTACTGTATTTATAAATCTGACTGTGCCTCACCAGACACGAATCTCAGCCTCACGTCACCGGTCCTTTAACCTTCTTCATTGGAACCCGTCTTTTGAATTATAGACATCCCGGTGAGCTCTGTTCAAACTGCAGTGGAACTGTGTGTTTACAACCACTGTGTGTTCACAGGATTGGGGAGTAATGTGTTACCAAGGAACGTGTTCCAGGAATACTTTTACTTTTCTTTGAAATGCGTATTCTAAAATGTTATTGATGAATTATCATATCTCAATTGGCATTACAACATGCAATACTCTGTACTATTTAATTCCTTACCATTCCAGTAAAATTTGCCAAAATTCTATTCCAAGATGTACCCAAACTCAACTGAATGCTGTACCTAAAGCCTTTAAACTTTTAGAGAACATGGACAGTTTTGTTCTCTTTGGGTAGGTAAGACTCTGAAGTTTTGTCACATACTAAAATAATCACTGCAAGTGCTACTAACATTGAATAATCTGAGTTAGAAAACACATAATCAAATGCCTGCAGATGAGCTTCGCACGGGCATCATAGTTGGAAAACAGGTGAGACAATAGCTTAAAGCCTTACCTGGTACCTTTTCAAATTCGATCACAATCTGAAAAACCAAACATTGTATTTTAAACATTTTTTCAAGGTTAGGTTTAGGCGTTATAGCCAAGTGGACTAAGTGGCCAATTGGAGACAGCCAGATTACAGCAATAAAATCCCTGCAACTGCGTATTTTACATTTTTTTTTAGACATTTTGAAAGAGTTGTAAATGTTTGACTGCTCTTTCCAAAAATCTAACACTATTACGCTTACTTACGTGTAATAATGGTGCGTGAAAATGAATCCCGAGTAGCGTTACGCACGTTTATTTTGGGGTCTCATTCTCATGTAAAGTGAAGTGGAACGGGTTTCAAAAGGTTGTTCGATAAAATAGCAAGAATATTTTTTTTAATTCATGATTTGACAGTACAAAAATTATTTGTAAAAAGAAAATAACCTTTATAAAATACAGTACTCTTATTTGTCAAAGCAACTTTAGGCTATACATAAATATGTTTTGTTTTTGAGTAATACATGAATACTGAGTTTTGACTCCTCTTTACTGAGTTTTCTACTTTGTAGATTTTTACGTAGCACAGTTGGTTCTGTCACCTATTAAATGTGGTAACTGATTATTATATACAGTTATTAGTACTTACAACCTAGCTAGTTACTGTAACAGAAACAAGCTACTTTTGGGTTTGAGTAATCTTGGAGTAATGCAAAAATATTTATAAGTAACTAGTAATTGTGACCTATTACTCATTTTTTTAAAAACGACCAACACAGAGTTCCACTACATAATAGCCCCGATACGACCTGCGACATCGCGCCGCTTCAGTGGTCAACTCATTTCAGCAGACGCCACGTAGGCCTCGCCGAATAATAACCACAATAACAATAATACTAATAATCGTAATCATAACGTCTGACTGCATCTGGAGGTAATTACATTTTCCCGCGGCGGCCAGTGTCTTCACTGATAAATCTTGTGATTAAAATAAATACTGAAATGGCTTGTCTCCTTTGGATGATTTGTGTTTCAAGGCGCAGTCCAAAGAAGACCATCCTGAAAGGGAATGCGCTTGGGGGGAGGGGAGTTTGATTTCAATAGATTTGCCCCTTAACTCTAAAAACAATCAGTTCAATCGGGTCAATAATCCGTTCCGAGCAGTGAGGTTCGTGTCTGGTGAGGCACAGTCCGATTTACAAATAAATGAACCGATATTTTTTTTCATCATTTGATTGGCCGAGCATGTACAGACTACATGTCATACTCATGTGGTCTGCCACATCATTTTATGCGGACCGCGGGAAATTGCTCAGAGAAGCAGCACAAGAGAAAAGTGAGCCACGATGACCTGCAAGTTTAAATATGTCCATTGGATCTTGCTAAAGCCAGACACCACTCGCAAAGCACCTACCGTGGCTGTATTTTCAGATTACCAATAATCAACCAGGGAACATTGAGGAAACCCGCACAAATATTATTTTACTTAATATAAGGGCCACAGGCATTAAGAACAATGAAAAAAAGACAAAAAAAATCACACCTGGGGATAATTGTAGAAGTTTAAATAGGCTTTAGCTCCTAAGTAACTTCAACTTCCTTGTTGTTCGTTTCACTTCCACATCGCAGGAAATTCAGCAAATAATTTGGCCTGTTCCAAAGTACCAAAATGTTTCTTTTTAAATCAATTGCTCACATTGTAAGTGGCCTAGTTGCAGCTGAAATAAATAGTGTTTACCTTAAGACATTGCCCCAGAAAATAAAAGACCTCTACAGACAAACACGTGAAAGTAAATTGAAAGAAGATATTTGCTGTGCCATGTTTACATAATGTCCGGTCACTGGGAGAAACTTTCAAGCTGTGAATTGTAAAAGGAGAAATGTTGAGACGGCACATTAAAAAAAACAAAAAAAACAGAATATGTGATCATGGCACTGCGTTCAATTTTAATGATAGAGCATCTTTTCAGGGCACAAACGGGGGTTAGCGGTGTACTACCATATTGTGTGTAGTATGTTGTGGCTCCCAAATGCAATAACATATAAATCACAGCACAATGCCTTTTTTGAACTTCTACATGTTTGCATTCTTAGCTGCCAATATTCTACTTTTCAATATTCTACAAAAAAAACATGCAAATGCACATGATATGTACCTGCATGCCACAAGGGTTAAAAGAAGCCAATAGAGATATACCCATATCACGTTTTTTCCCTCATGTATTACCAAGGTATGGGATTTAAGACTGTTTCAGTAGATACACAAATAAAATCAATATTCCCCCCCCTTTTTTTAACCCAATGCGGCCCGTGACTCAAAAAGGTTTTCACATCCCTGGTGTAGAATAAGAACCCTCCAAGAGTGATACCTCACGAATGTTTTCAAATCTCGTAAGCAACAGGGAAGCCCTCACTTTTAATTAGACTCCGATAGAAAGATCAATAAACTGCTGAAATGGGCGTGCGGGGGATAAAATTCAATATCCACGGGAGCGATCGAAAGCTCGGGATAACTTAGCCTTGCGACACAGCGAATGATCTATGGCTGTCACGTGATTTGCCGCACAGCCACTAGGATGGAGCACCTTATCTGGAAATGGTTCCATCTTCCGTCTTTTCTTAAAATTAGTCGTTAAGGGATATGCTGTAGCTCATGTTCAGTAGCTTAAGAAAATTCATCACTTCCACAGCAGCAAAAAAATGTTGTACAGTCAAGCAACCTTTGCGCGCCCAAATGCCAACGATGTATGTAATAGCTTATCAACAGCTATTCATAAAGGAGCTTAAAGCTTGCAAAACAAGTAGTATGACAGTTTAAGGCAGGGTTCACAAGCCTTCTTGAACCAAAGAGTCACAAAAGCACAAATTAAAAAAAAATTGAGAGAGCCACACCTTGTATTTTAAGTCAAGAGTCAACAAAATTGCCAAACCTGCTCTCCAAACTGTTTTACTTCACTGTGTGTCATTTGATGATTTTATCAAATCTATGAAATATTGCTAATACCAGAGTCTGTGTCCTATATCAATAATCCATTCATCCATTCATTATCTGCACTGCTTATCCTAAGCCCATTCCAGCCACCTTCAGGTAGTGGGCAGGGGACACGCTGAACTGGTTTCCAGCTGGTCGCAGAGAAAAAAACCTCACTTGCTCATTCATAACTTGGGACAGTTTGGACCGGCCAATTAACCTGTTTTGGGAATATGGGAGGAAATCGGAGTGCCCGAAAGAAACCCACTCAAGTACGAGGAGAACATGCAAACGCTTGCAAAGGAAAGCTGGTAGCTGGGTTTCAACCCATGACCTCAGAACTGTTCTGCCAACGTGCAAACCTCTTATCCGCCGTGCCACCCTATATTAATAACATACCACTTAAAATGTGTCTCCATGTGGCAAACCTCATTTCAAACGCAATTTTTCTCTGAATGAACGAGTGAATTGTCTGGCCCTGTGTGCCCTGCGACTGACTGGCAACCAGTTCAGGGTGTCCCCTGTCCACTGCCCGAAGATAGCTGGGATGGGCTCTAGCACCCCCGCGACCCTACCGAGGATAAGCGGTTCAGATAATGGATGGATGGATGGATGGATAATGGTTTCATAACAAAGTACAAGCAACGTTCTTTTGTAAACTGTGTCAAAATACTGCAAACAAGAAGGATATTGTCATATTTACCTTTGACGAGAGAAGGCAATGTGATTGGTTATGTGCAACAATCTGCCTTCCTCTACGACTCACTCAATCAAATTGGTTCGAGTAGACAGTAGCCGTTTTCACCTGTTTGCAGTTTGTTTGTGGGTTTTCATCATAAAGTATTTTAACAGTGAAAATACATAGTTTAAGGAGCTTCCATGTAATGGATTTCTTAGCGACCTACCCAAACGGCATAATTTGGGGTGACACCCTGACCGTAAACTCTTAATGAAAAAGTCCCCTGTTTATACTGGACTGAACCATTTGTCAGACGTAGGTTCTGGACCCCCGGGCGTAAGGCATTGACGTAAAGCTCATTTTCACTTGACTGCACCCAATGTTTAAACACATAATAAACCTTTTAACACATTTGCAAATTGGGTAACTCAAGAACATATGGATGTGAGTAAAGTGATGTAAAAACATGTATGAACACATGCCACTTAATCAGCACATGGGAAGCTATCAAAGGGTGATAATGGAGCTCTTGTCTAGACCTGTGAAGGAGACCTATTCAATTGCTCAACCCCGTGAAACTGCGGAAACTCATACACATCCATGCACGTACACAGAATCAACAAAATGCAGGCTTTTTTTCCGTTTCCATCTAAAACAGCCGGGGTTGGCAACCCACGGCTCGGGAGCCACATGGCTCTTAAGCTCGGCCGATTGGCTTGCTGGCACTTTTCCAAAAATGTTGAAAAAAATGGGGGAGAAAAATATTTTCGTTTTACGGTAATATGGTTTCTGTACGAGGACCCATGGCACAAACACTTTTAATGTTTTCCAATGTTGTAGAAAAATTATTACATTTCAAACAGGCATTGAGCTGTGTAAATGAGAGGGAACATCAGCTGATACCTATTCAAGGGTGGGAGGTGACTGCTTTGACTGCCGAACTCTCACTGGCATCAGGTTGTAAAAACACTGGAGACAGGTTGTTGCCTCGAACACAGCAACGTCATGGCTCTCTCGCTTTACTCCTGCTTTGAGAACTTAGATGCAAAGCAAAATTTCGGTGTATCCCTCATTGGCTTGTTTTCCTAGGTCCGCTGTCCCTTGTGTTAGAAATGCTACACCATTTAAAGAGGCAGCATCACAAGTGAAGCAGGCGGCTGTTTCAAACAAATAGGCGGGTTTGTGATGAGTCGTGGGTAAAATAGCATGACTTAATGTGAATTTATCTACTTTACCCTTTGAAAAAGGCTGCTATTATTTTAATTTATATTAATCTCTGCTGCATTAAACTGCAAACTTTTGGTTGCCCGGAAATTGCCCAGGTATTTTGTGCACGATCCATTTTGCTGTATCTGAGTTAGATCAGGAGGCTTCGCCTGATACTAGTAACTAAGGAAATCTTTTTCATCTCTGGGAGGAAACCCCTACCCGAAAACACGGCCAAGAAAGGAATGGGAGCCACCAGGCTGTACCTGCCCAAGACACACAACAGGAAGTAGTGTCATGGCGACCCTGGTGGTCAAGGGATCCCTAAACCGTGATACTTAAAAGCTGTATTCCCCAAATCGGTAAGCAAATGGTTAAACACACTTTAGTAAGATCCTCCGTCCTTGCGGGTAAAATTGTATCGATTCCCTCTAAATGCGATTCACTGTAATCGCTTTGTGTCAGAAGTCCAAACTCAACAGTTTAGCAGCGTTTGAAAATGAAAGACTTTCCTGATTACGTTTGACATTTATTCAAGAGCCAGAGAGAAACGTCTTTCTTGGTATCGATTATGTAAACTCAGCTAACCACTACTTTCTGCACTGTCTTCTGCGATTCACTTTAAGAGTGTTTAAAGGGAATACACCACAACAGACCTGACTCGTGTAGTTAATATTTATTTTCATTTGAATAAAAAAGTAAAAATCAATAAAATAATAATCAAAATTTCAGGGTGTCATGATTACTGATGTGACTCAGCTGTACCTGCACATTTGGCGCCACCCGCCGCAGGTTCTGATTGGCTATTGTCACAATTTGAACCCAGTCCTGTCACTCTCCTTTTGTCAGTCCGTCTGGGAACCTCTGTTTTTCAAGGCAAGCCTTTTTTCGACCTCTTACTCCCGCCTGTCCCGTTATTGCTCCAGTTTGTCTCCTGCTACGACCCGTTTTGATCCTGACCACATCTACGCTCTCGTTCTGGCTTACGACTCGTTTCCGACCCCGACCACGTCTTGCTCTCCCAGTCCCGGCTACCGACCATTTTTCCGCCCCTGACACCGCCATCGCTCGCTACGGAAGATCCACTTCCGTGATCACAATCCGAATACGAGAGCGACTTGTTTCCCGTGTCCAGCTAACAACGGATCGTGGGCGCAGCCCTACCTCTCTCTTTCTATAAAACCTGTGGTAAACGTCACGCAAGTGGGTCCTGGCCCAGGGTATATGCCAGGCTCTAAGGAGTGTTGCGTTCACTGTTTCATACATTGTAGTATTTTCTGAAATCTTGTTTTCTGAATCCTTTGAAAGAGATCGATTTAAGGAAAGCTGGACCACATGCTACATCATTCAGGGGTTGGTTTTGATCTATTAATTGAATAGAACTTTATTCAGTTCTTTACTGTTGCTTTGTAACTACGGCATTGGACATCTTACATACAAATTTAATCATGCCGGGGGCTCCGGGTGACTCTAAATCAGGGTTGTCAATGTCAAATGGATACAAGGGCCAAATAATAGAATATTAACCCCTATTTTGTCTCTCTGTTGTTAATTGGATTGTTGTTTCACTGTGTTGGGTTTTTATGTTAACTATTAAGACTTAAGACATTGTTAACATCAATGTTGCTACTGGCCAATCATGCTGCGGTTGTTTTATTTTCAAAAAAGTAAGGTCTCAGGGGAACCTTCACAAGAGCTTGGAATTTTAGTCCTATCCTTTTCTTCTTGCAAGTTCCGAATTAATTAATGTCTTATCTTCTTTTTGGAGTGTTTACTAAATCAACCCCTAAAACTCACACTCTTTTGACACTTCACAGTGTTTATTACAGTCTTATTGAGAATCCTGCAGTGATGCGATACCTGGGTACGTTTTTGAAGCCAGCCATAGATAACAGCGAGCATGACTTCAAAGCAAAATGTAATGAAAGTGTCACTTCAAAACTTATGGTTTATTGGTTGTTTGGATCCCTTAACAACTAGGGTTGTAGGGCCACCATTTGCTTTGGTGTGTCTTGGGCAAATACAGGCTAGTGGTAGCCATCTCGATCTGGGGACCTTTCACGTATTAGGGAAATTTGCTAAACACTGCACTAAGGAAACACCTTTACAGGAAAAAAACCTGGTGGGTGCCATGTCTGTCAGCACTGATAACTTTATTAATATACAATGTACAGAAATATTATACAAATTTCCATAACCTAATACATAATTAGATCCAAAGAATGGTGATACTGCAGCAGAGCCATCAATTTTATTGAACTGAATTTTTCTTATTTTCATTGATATCAACGTTGTGAAAATTTGGTTTGGGTAAGCCCAGCAGCGACCCCTGAGGGTTGTCAGGAGGAACAACCCGGAACAGAATCTGCTTTTGTCCTTCTACAAAAGCACAGTGGACAGCATGGCAGTGGCCAGAAAAATCACACAGAGTAATCAACGCAGCCCAGAATATCGTCGGCTATTCTCTACCCGGTCCAAAGGATATTGCTGGCTTGCAATACCATATCAGAGCCATCAACATTATAAAACACACTTTCCACCCCACCACCGTTTCTTTGACCTGTTGCCATTTTCATGTATTCAATAATAGTTTATTACTCAAGAACAAATCCAATTTACAGTACAAGTTGTTTTTTCAAATACAATTACTGTACTTTATATAAAAAATTACAACTAACTTCTGTAATTTCAAATCATTATTTTAAATAGGATTTTGGTATTTTGTTGCACAAGTTTAAGAGATAAGGACCCGATCCACTTCGGTTTGTATGATACTTTGTTGCCATTTTGTGGTCCTTATGGAAAACTGCATTTATATTACAGTTCTCTACTACAAATATCAAACATTTTTGAAAACGCGCCAGGAAGCCACTAGGGAGCACAGAAGACCCGCATGTGGCTCCTGAGTAGGTTTATTAACGGGGTTTTTTTTGCCACTAAATGTTATTGCAGTAATTTTTATTGCATCTCTGTTACGATGCAAGTTTTTTTCTATATAACTTAGGCCGGTCTCTCAGAACTGCTTTGAAAGTACTGTTTTTTATTTTATCTTTCTATTTAAAATATGTATTCCATGTTTGCCACAGAGTGCCATGTCTAATCCCGTTTCATACAATGTTTTAAAACGTTGATATCAAGTCATGTCAAGTCATGTTTATTTTTATAGCCCGAATCACAAGGAGTCTCAAAGTGCTGCACAGACCACAGAATGTCAATGTCTAATGTGTAGCTTGTTTTTTTTCAGTACTGTGCTTTCTCATTCAGCCTGCTTTGTAACCAATTCAGTCCAATTCAGTTGTAGCCCAAAATTGCTTGCTATGCATTCTTTAGACATACTCTTCAGCTACGTATTCCTGGCTCTTTTTTATGCACATGATAATACAAGGTAAACCCGGTTGGAATCAAAGAGGCTGAAGCTGCACGGAGCCTGTGACAGTTTTTGATCAAAGGTAAGACAAAGAAAAAGAGCTGCAATGACTCATGATGACGTCAGCCTTGCTGCTCTTCTAACCTATTCTTACAATTTAGGCCAGAAGACTTTGTTGTACCAACACAAATGTGAAAGACGCTGGTAGGCAAAGATGAAATACGCACTCATTGACACAAGATTGACCTGTAATCCTGACCACTTTTTGGAAAGGGAATACAGTGTTTTCACGACCATGGGGCTCCCCGTGTAAAAGGGCACTGTCTTCATAGCTGGTTCTATTTTTGTTTTTACCACTACCAAAGGGGCACCCGCAAAACAGGGCATGGGTACCCATTGTTTGCATGAAATGTTTCCCCTCGCACACACAAGTGCAAATGCTCTGTGCTTTACCGTTGCAATACATTTCCTCAAAAGTTAGATACAAACAGGTTTTAGTAGTTTCATGCAGGTTAGGGGTGGGGGTTCATTTTCGGCACAACACAGACAAGCTACAAGTGTGTGTATTTGAAAATACAGCTGGAGCAAAACTGAGTCTGGTTGTGGTTTATTTAGGTATTGACATAACAGTAAAAACGTATTAAAGTTTGTCTTTCAGTTTTTACACTCGCAAAACTTTGATTCATTTTGAAATTCTCTCGCGGCTGCCTGCTTTCCATTTTCTTCCACGTACTGTAGAAATCAACACATGATTGCGGAAGAAAACACGAACAACATTTAATGGAGGGAAAGTGACATTTTTCATTTCATTAATATATGGGAGGGACAATTATGTTCCCCCTCCGGTAGCACAATACCTTTGAAATTGCTAGATAGTCTATGGTGGTAGCATTCGTGATCACTTCTGCTACCGATGCGTGTGACTTCACGCTTCCTCTTGCGCACAAGCGGGATATTTTGGCAATTAAACAAGAGACACTTCAAAATGTCAGGAGACTAGGGCTTCACGATTAACAGAAATTGAATCAACATCGCGATGTGACGTGGTACGGTAGTGAAACCGCAAAGCACTGCATTTTTTTCAAGGTTTTGTAGTGATGATGGCGTTTTGGCCAACCACAATTGTTACTGATTGAGTTTTAAAACCGCCAGCCATTTAGAGGCAAGTTTTAATAACTGCACTGGCCAATAAAGGCCATTTGAAGTGCAAGCATCACACTATGCCAAACCTAATGTGTGAGCTCATTGAGTCGTCATCCGTAAACATAGTCCCAGAGTCAACAAACGAGAAGGAAACAAAGCTTGCACAGAAGAACTGGGCGGTACATCACTTGATTAGACCCATTTTGGTTTTGATAAAGCGGACGTGGAACAAAGGAAAAACGCCCGTTGCAGAATTTGCTTTTGCGTAGCCCCTAGGTCCAGAGGAAACACAAGTACTTTGTACCAGCACCTTAAAATGATCACATATTAAAATACACGACATGTCAAAAAGGATCATAAGTAAAAGATGAAGAAGGTGCATCTACAAGGGGACTGGGAGGTAAACAAACCTCCATTAAAGCAGCTTTTGCGCCCTTCCCGCCATACGAAAAAAGTTTGCAAAGATATAACCAATGCTGTGACTCCAGCTAAAAATGTCTCATTGTGTCCACCCCCAAAACTGCATTATAGATTAGAGGTAACAGTTTTCATTTATGCAAGTTAATAAGTTAAATGTTATAATAAAAATAATGAATAGTAGCAGTAGTAGTGTTAATAAGGTAGCAGGAAAGGTAGGTTTGAATTAACACTAGAATATGTTTTTTGCATTAATGAACATGCTGCAGTAGCATATAGAAAATTTTAAATGACACTAATTGCAGACATGTCGAGGAAACAGCTTTAAAAGTGTGTGTATTAATTTTGTGTGTGCAATTTTGTGAGGCTCGAACCTGTGACGTACCCATCTCGGGGGTGGGTGCCCAAGCCTCTGGACACTGAGCCGGTCTACGTCGGCCGTTCTGAATAAGAGACAGGGTGCACCCAACAATCCTGAGACTTTTATGTGCGCTTTATAGTCTTGCAAATACGGTAATTCATTCAAATGGAGGCTCAAAACAGTTTATTACCAACTCCTTGATGATTTTCACGATTCACTGATCAGGGGACAACCCTAAACTGATTGCCAGCTAGTAACTTGAAAAACACAGAAATGCAACTGACTCTCTCATTCACACCAAGGTACTTTTTGGACCGGCCAATAAACCTGACATGCATGTTTTTGGAATGTGAGAGGAAATCGAAGGCACGCGGAGAACATGCAAACCTCGCACAGGGAGGCCGCAGTAGCCGGGGTCGAACCCTGGCCCTCCCCACCGTGGTGCTGCACGCTAACCACCTTGACGCGTTCTGCTCTTACTTAACTATCTAATTACCATTTTTTTTTTATTCATTCACTGATTATAATAGATTTAACTAGATTAAGACAAGAGTTTAGGTCATTGAAGTATTGAGTCCATTTCATCTATGTTTTACTAATTAGGTAACTTGAAATACTTGACGCGTAAATGTTATTAATATCCCAGGCTCAATTTCAAGATAAACGATGGAATAATTTAGTTTAAGTGTTTTAGGAGAATTTTCTAGAGTGAAGGATTTGCCAACAGTGCCTAACAAACATCTTCGCCCCCCCAAAAGAAAAAGACCAAGGATTAGTTTTGCAAAAATATTGGCCCCCTGTTCTCTCAGCTTTCTGACAACTTCCGAATGACCAATGTCAATCTAAATGACTATCAATGACAAACATAGTCTCAGTTCAAATGCACCTGCTCTGTAATGGGCTCAGAAGTCTGTTAAAGAAGACACTGGGGAATCAAAAGAACACACAAGGCAGATCTGGGATAGAGTTGCGGAAAAGCTCAAAGAAAGAATGGGATACAAGAACATTTTGCAACATCTACTGGAGTACCAAATGGAGAAGGCATCAAACCACTGCAAATCTACCAAGACCCGGATGCCCCTTGGGCCAAGAAGGAGACTAATCAAGGAAACAACTAAGAGGTAAGCCCAGTTGACTGGAGTTTGTGAAATAATTCCAAAAATAGGCGCTTTTGGGGTTTGCAAGGAGCCACATGAAAGACACAATCCCTTGGTCTAAAAACCTACATGAGGCCAAGGAAAAACTCAAAAACCTCAACATGAGGAAAATGAAGAAACCTTGAGAAGGGACCGCACATGTGGTAATACCCCTTCCAGGATGACCAGGCTGCAATGGATGTTGCAATAACAAATAGTACACATATATTGTCAACAGAAAATATAGGTTATCCATATGCTATATAGTAGAAGTGTGTTTTAAGCTTAGATTTAAACATTTCCACTGAGGTTGCAGATCGGATCTCAGGGGGAAGAGCATTCCACAGCACCGGTGCCCGGATGGAGAACGCTATCGAACCTGCGGAACTCTTCTTGGCTCTTGGGATCACTAGTAGACCAGCGTTTTCAAAACGAAGGCCCCGGACTGGAACATAAGAGCAACACTGCACATCACTCTAAAAACACCATCCCCATTCTCAAACATGGAGGTGTTCTGTTCAAGAACAATCACCATCAAACCTAAAGAAACTTGATAAAGAATAATAACTCTGTTTCAAGATGTGCAAAACATAGAGACATGCCCATAAAGACGTGTGGCTGTGATCACAGCGAATGAGGTACAACGTATTTACTCAAAGTGGGGCAATATTATTGTAATGCCTACTTTTCAATGTTTTGCTAGCACAATATGAAATGTTGAATACATATGCTTTCAATTAAGAATGGTGTCTTACATGTAATTGATTCCTGAAAAACATTTTGAATTTTTATTTTTAAGTGTGAAGCCTGAAATCTAGCACAACAGTTCTTAGGGGCCAATACTTTTGCCAAGCACTATTTCAAATTGGACATACTCAGCATTATCATCACATTTATTCTGATCAGAAATGGCCACGTTGCATAGTTAGTGGTGAGTTTGGCTAATATCCCCCAAATAAACAAATAAATACATACAAATAGAGAGGGGAGAGAGAGAGAGAGAGAGAGAGAGAGAGAGAGAGAGAGAGAGAGAGAGAGAGAGAGAGAGAGAGAGAATGTGATAGCAGTGAAACTGAGACATTAAACCAGGGCACAATCTGTCTGTCATTGGGCAAATAAAAAGGGGGAGAGGCACAGCAATCAGAACACACACACATTAGAAATTGAAAGAGAGGAGATCAATTTCTCATCCTCCCTCCTGTCTACCGTTTGTATGTGAGACTGTAGATAGATTATTCAAGTCTTAATGATTAGCTTAGTATGCACTTTGAGCACTGCTATGACAGAAAACGAGGGCTACCCATGCCGCCCGACATATCAGATGATTCATGCGCACATGAAGTATGCAAGCAGCATGTACTACATGCAAACTGGGGTAGAGGTAGGTGGGGCTGTTAGTAATGACAAATGACATTAGCACGGCTGGCTAACACTTAAAAGTCCACAACGAGTGTCTGCCGTTTCAACATTTAAATATTTCATCCCAGCCAATTACAAGCTTGTTTACTTATTAATCTGATTGCCGCTGCCAGAACGGCAACATGAGGCCGAGAGAGTGAAAGAGAGGGAGAAAGATAGAGAGCTAAACAGAAGGGAACAGAAAGAGATAGAAAGAGAGATAGAAAGGTAGAGAGAGAGAAAGAAAGAGAGAGAGAAAGAGAGAGAGAAAAAGACAGGGAGAGAGATAGAGAGAAAGAGAGAGAGAGCAAGAGATGAGAAAAGGAGAGGGAAAGGAGAGAGAGTGAGATAGAGAGCGAGAAAGAGGGAGAGAAACAGAGAGACAAAGATATAGAGGGAGAGAGGGAAAGAGAAATAGAAAGCGAGAGATAAAGAGAGAGACAGAGAGATAGAGAGAGAGAGAGAGAGAAACAGAGGGATAGATAGATAGATAGATAGATAGATAGATAGATAGATAGATAGATAGATAGATAGATAGATAGATAGATAGATACTTTGTTCATCCCCGAAGGGAAATTCACATTTCCAGCAGCATCCCTGAGCTGAGAACAATCGAGAACAAAACAATCGAAAATAACACGGGAGCTGCTGGAGTGGCTGCCATTCGTGACGGCGCCGGAAGAAAAGATTCAATTTGAATCATGTACAAACAAACAAACAATTGAATCATGTACAAACAAACAAACAAACAAACTATTCATGTTTCAATAAGTGGAGTGTTAATAAAATGGGGGGAAAATAATTTCTGATACTGATATAACCAGGTAAAACTAATTTTAAGTTACCTGTCCAAATGATAGGGAGAGAGGGAGAGTGAGAGAGAGTGAGAGAGAGTGATGAGAAAGGGTGAGAGGAGAGAGAAAGCGAGAGAGAGAGAGAGAGAGTCAGAGAGAGGGAGAAAGATAGTGAGAGACTGAGAGAGGGAGAGAGAGAGAGAGAGAGAGAGAGAGAGAGAGAGAGAGAGAGAGAGAGAGAGAGAGAGAGAGAGAGAGAGAGAGAGAGAGAGAGAGAGAGAGAGAGAGAGAGAGAGGGGGGAAGAGAGAGTCACTGCTAAAGTTTTTGGGGAAGACGTTCATCCTGGTAAGTATGGATAATATTTATGTGGTGTTAGTTTGTATGTTTAATCTATCCCTCACTTGTAATATTCATTACTCAAGAAGAAACCCAGTTTACAGGCTTAAGTATTTGTTTAACAGGTAAAAGTACTGTACTTGGAAGTTATACATTTTTTTTCACAAATAACTTCTGTACTGGGCAGCACGGCGGCGCAGTGGTTAGCGCGTGTGCGGAACAGTTCTAGGGTCTTGGGAACCTCCTGTGTGGGTTCAAATCCAGCTACCGGACTTACTGTGCGGAGTTTGTATGTTCTCCCCGTGCTTGCATGGGTTTCCTCCGGGCACTCCGGTTTCCTCCCACATTCCAAAGACATGCATTTCAGGTGGATTGGCCGGTCAAAATTGTCCCTAGGTTGTTAATGAGCGAGCGAGTTGTCTGTCCCTGTGTGCCCTGCGATTGGCTGGCAACCAGTTCAGGGTGTCCCCTGCCCGCTGCCCGATGATTGCTGGGACGGGCTCCAGCACCCCCGCGAACCTACTGAAGATAAGTGGTGCAGCTAATGAGATGAGATAAGAACTTCTGTACTTTCAAATTATAATAATAAAAAATAGATGCTGTTTTATAGCAAAACTTTATGAATTAATGACCCAACCCAATTCCCTTTATGTGACATTTTGCCACCATCTAGTGGTCGTTAAGGAAAACTGCATTAACCTTCCGGTTCTCTCTGACAGAAATTTTTCAAAGAGCGCCATGGAACCACAAGGGAGCTTCAAAGACCCGCATGTAGCTCCTAAGCAGGTTTAACAGGTAGAGAGGTCCACTGTTATTGGCGATAGAAAGCATCTTTCTCTGTTTAGTAAATCAGAATGCAGAATACAATGCACGATGAAAATACACAAAACAAAAAATGTCCTGGAGGGATATCGGTGCCCACGACGCCCACCCTACATATGATGGCCATAATAGTCTTGTACAAGCCAGATAGAAGATACAGTACAAACACATCCTCCCAATTATTTTTTCTAAATGATTGTTTCTTAGCAACGGTAACTAGGCGGCGTAGCGGTGCCACTGGAAGGAGCTTCGGGGACTCATAGCCTGAGCATAGCGGCTGAGGAATCCCAAATAAATGGTTTTTGTAAAATGAAAGTCACAGTGGAGGGGGTATTGAATGTCATAAACCTAGAGGAGGATTAACGACAAAGAAAAGCCAATATAAAAAGTGGCACTGGGACGGCTTCTAAACACCACCAGTTGCTCGGCGTTGTAGTACAACCCAATTAACGTCCTTCCTTAATGTAGTCGTGTTATTATTTTCCTTGTCGCCTCAAGTAAAATATGACAGTGGAACAGTCAGCAAACGCTCATTACTTCAAGTTCATGGTCTGATACAGTAAAATAAGCCCTCGGATTTGCTTACCCATCACTGTTGTATTACCACTGGCGCCCAATCACGAGATTCATTACTAACACTGCATTATGAATGGAGTTGGTACTACTAGTGTTGGGACTTATGCATTACTAATGAAAACATCCCTGGAAAATAATGACCTATCTCTGTAAAGAGTACAGTAACTCGTTACTAGGGAAATATCAACTGCAGTTACAAAATGGCTTCTTATTCTGCTACTTACAAAGGGCAGATTAAGCATTTCCCATCATTAATTAGCAGGTCGGACTGCTAAACTAGACAGCAATCTCACCACTTTAGCCAAGTGTAACCTCACACTAAAATATGTACAAAATGTTACTGTGTAGCATATGTATTTTATTTCATATAATAATAAGAAAATATCTGAGGAGGCCAAATGAAAATCCCTAGCTTCCAAAAGAAGGGCCACCACGTCTGGTTGTTTTAGTTTTCTTGAGTGACAGACGATACAACTCAATTTTCTCGTTTTCCTGATTAAACCTGAGCATTTTTGGACAACCGATGTGCATCCTATAGGTGTCACGGTTGCCATGGCGCCCAATTGGCCCCGCCCATGTGACGCCAGCTGCGACTCCTTGACTTCCCTTCTACTTAAGCTCAGTGCTCTCACTTGCACGTTGTCAGTCCGTCAACCAACCTCCGCGCTGCAAGACATGGGTTTTGACTCTGTTTCCTGCCTGAGTTTTCTGTCCGGTACCGTTCCCGTCTATGTTTGTCCTGTTTATTACTATCTCCAGTTATCGTTCCCGCCTATTTTGGTCCTGTTTATTATCGTCTCCAGTTTTTGTCTAGTTTGTCCTGTTTAATTTTGATATCATGTTTTGATATCAATCCTATCTTTCTTGTCCTGTCCAATATCGACCCCATCTGTCCAATATCTGCTCGGGCAATTGGTATCGATCTCGTCGGCCTCTGGCTTCCTGTCATTCCAAGCCAGACTGCTGCCTAATGTGCACGACTCCCCATATCCCGTAAAATAAAAGGCTTGTGTGAGAAACATCAAGCATTTGGGTCCTGATCATGTTATGGTTCATGACAATCAGGAGACGTTGTACATCCATTTAGGGGGACATGAGTCCTTTTTTTGATGACTTGTCTCTAGGATGGTGTATGTTTGTCCAGTTAGTGGGGTTCACTACTCCACAACTGTATGGTAAATATGGATTAAGGTTATTTATTCTTGAAATAAAAAAGCAAAACATTAGTCTGCTATACAAGCTTTTAGCTTAAAAAATGTGAGTAATCCAAAATATTTTTCTGGATAATTCATAATTGCCAAACAATAAAAAACTAATGAAAAAAATGAAATAATTATCTTTTGGGTTAGGGATTTTCTTTGCTCTAAAGATAAGCTCTTCATTAGCTCAGGAGGTTGAGCGCTCGTCTTGGGATCAAGAGATCGCAGGTTTGATTCCCGGCTCCTCCGTGTTATATGTCGAAGTGTCCTTGGGCAAGACACTGAATGCCCCCCAATAAGCAGGTTGGCGCCTTGCATGGCTGCACGGCCGCTATCTGTGTGTGTGAAAGTGTGAAGCACATTGTAAAGCGCTTTGGGAAGTCTTCATTGACTTGAAAAGCGCTATATAAATGCAGACCATTTTACCATTTACCTTTTTTGGGGTCTTTTGGTCCCGTATGCACTATTTACAAGAAAATTGATAAAGCCCAGCTACCAGCTTCAACAAAGTTTGAGAACCATTCAATGACATGTTTAATGTTGACCTACTGGAATGTATTTTTTTATTTCCTTTCTCTGAAAACAGTATTGACAATCAATTGTCAACTGTTTTTATCTTGCAAAGAAGACTTGGCTAGGAATGGCGGCTAAGCTATTTATTCTGTTACAATTGGCTGTGTGGGTGCACATTAGCGACATTTTGGTGGCTCATCTCAAGTCGATGGACGGATGGATGGATGGATGGATAGATGGATGGATGATGGATGGATGGATGGATGGATAGATAGATGGATGGATGGATGGGTAGACGAACGGACGAACAGATGGAAAATGTACTTTTCCAAGTCTTCCCAATTCCTACTTAATATCCCATCAGTCATTCTCCTGGGCTGTGATGACAAAAGGAGAATATAATAGCAAAGGGGACTAAAATAGGGCTGGCCTGGAGGCCCCTTCTACTTGCTAATGCGTAGGGGAGTTGATTAATGAAAGGAGATCAGGAGGGAGGAGAGCTGCGGGTGGCGGAGTCGGATTCTGAGAATAGTAACAACAGTGAGGTAAGGATTGAGCTATAAAAATGTGAAGTCTTTCAGGTACGTAAACAAGACTTTTCTTGTTGGAATCAACTCAAAGTGTGTGTCGCCTCTGAGCGTGTGTGTTGTTCTCCTCCACAGGTCAGGTCCACGATAATCTGCTCATTTTCCACTTTGGTGGCTCTATTGTGAGCTGGAGAGAACAGAAGAACTCTAGGTGCACTCTGCTACACTCGTACACACATGCTCCACATAACAAAGGCTAATATACCAATTCAGGCTCATCAAGTGCATTTTGTCCAATTGGCCGCTAATCACTGTCACCCACTCATGTACAGGCAGGCTAATGAGAAGCGCCTCTTGCCAACTTTCTGAACAGGAAGAAGGCGCAAGAGGCTCCTCTGTGCTAAGTAATGATGATGTGGCCAGACTGGCAAGAGAAGAACATGAACTCAGAGATATGGTCAATGACCTGGTCTGAGCATCAATGCAGTATAATATGAATATTAGCAAATAAAAACAACAGAAAAAACAAAAGCAATGACCAACAATCCCCAAGGTATCAGCACAAACACCACCATCAACCACCAAGAGCTGTAACCTGTCACCAAATTTAAATATCTTGAAGCTATTATATCAGAAGAGTGGTCAGAACCAGAATTAATGGCCATGATAGCTCATACCACAGCCATACTTGCCAAACTTATGCAAGCGCTGGTTAGTTCCATCTTTCCCTTCTGTTTCGAGGCGTGGACTCTCACAACAAAGCTGTAAAGGAAAATCCAGGCAATGGAGATGTAATGCATAGGAAAATTCTAGGCATCAGCTACATAGCCCATGTGACAAAAAAAAAAACCTGCACAGAACCCTCAGAACTTTTGTCAACTGTGAGCAGACAAAAACTGCAGTGGTAAGGTCACCGAACAAGATCATCAGGACTGGCCAAGATAATTTAGAGTCCAAGGGGGCAGGAGGAGTGGAAGACAAAAACAGACCTGGGTAGACTACATCAAGGAATGAACTCCCAACTCTGCTACGACCCAAAAACAGGCCAAGCCTGTCAACAGTGAAGCAAGATGTCCAGAGTTGCATCCTCAATGGTGCCCCGGCAAACCAGGCGGTCAAGGGATGTGTGAACTGTAAACTGTGAATGATTGATAAACTAAAGCATATTTGAGCAAATAGATCGACAACAGTTCATTTATTTGTGAAGATTTATAGAAAATTGAAAGACAGGTGGACTGTTATATTAACATTGTATTATTTTGTTGCTGTTTTTTTTATCATTTCTGAATAAAGTTTAATTTATTAAAAAAATGATAATAAGCGATTAAAACAATTAAATTTAAGAGATTTTAATGTCAATTAAGGGCTTACTTTTAAAATAATGATTTCAATCCCTTTTAATATTTTTCAAAGATCCGCAGGAACCCTGGTACATATCAAGAACATAATCTGCAATAACATTCCAAAAAACAGCTTGTTCTTAATTAATTGTCAATGTGATAAATCATTCCTACAGATTCTTCATACGTGTTACCTGGCAGCCAAGCAGGCAGGTAGGGTTTAACAGGAGATGAACTATTTGTAGGTGACCCACTCTGGGGGCTTATCTGAGTAGGATCAACATTGGTGGTGATTACATATTTAGTCAGGGGAATGCGGCAAAATTATGATTACTGTTTGTGCAAAATATATCGGGCTGCCCTGATACAGGTCATAATCTCACCAAAGTGGAAAATGTTTGTCTACTGTATGGCCCCTGAGTTAGAATGAGTTTGACACCCCTTGACTAATCCATAAACTAACCAAAAACCACAAAAAAGTACAGTGCAACATGACTGATTTTTCAAAGCGGGAAGATTTTTTCCCCAGCAATTTTCCTTCTCTATTAGGTACTGTTCTTCATTGATCTCAAATCGGAACTGAGAAAAAAATGTTCTGGTACGCTTAAATTTATCCAAATATCGACAAATCAAGAACTACATAATCCCTGTTTATTCGCGGGTTATGTTCCAAAGACGTCCTGTGATAGTCAAAACCTACAAAATGGACACCTTTTTACATCTAATTGATAAAATAATGATAAATTATTAAAAAACAAACCCAGATTGGAGGCCATTTTTAACAGATAAAAACACTTCTGTACTGTCAAATTATAATTCTAAAAAAATTCTGCTGTTTTATCGTAAAACTATGGTTTATGGACCTGATACAATTTAATGTACGCAATACCACCATTATACGGACTCTATGGGAAAACTTAATTTACCTTCTAGTTCTGTAACAGAAAACAGTTTTTCTTTATTTTCAGACATTTTGGAAAAAGCACCAGGAAGCCACCAGGGAGCGCCAAAGACTCGCACGTTGTCCCTGAGCAGGTTTGACAGGTGGAGAGGTCCAACTTTATTGGCAACTTTATCCAAAGATTGACATTTGCTTGAGTTTTGGGTGAAGTGCTTGTAAATGCTTGAAATTGTTGGCATGTTTCTCAACCCTCCTAAAAAAATGACACTGACACTGGTCTCTGGTGGCTTCACTTTGCCATTTCATTTCTTCTTACCTCGTGATTAACGGCAGCTGGCATTAGTTTTTCAAAGCTTTGTAAGCATTATAAGGCATCATCGCCTTCTACGAGAAAACACCCAAACAGGGGACTATGAAATGTGTATTAGTGCAAGGATTATTTCTCAAATATGGGCATTCATTATGTGCCATGCATAAAATTATGGTAGCATTCCCCAGTGGTAAATTGTAATGGGAAAAATGAAATTATGGGAAGAGATTTGTTTCAAGTATATCTATATGTCTTTACTCAAAATGCATTTCTTCTGTCATATGTTAATTGAAGATTGAAAATTGTGTAAATGTGTAAATTGCAGATATATATTTGGCTCTGCAAATTAATTGATTCACACTGGAAATTGGAAAATTGTCTTTGATATTCCTTTAGCATCGCCTGAATTTGGCAATGAAAAACATGTTCCAAGCCTGAAACGTGACCCATCCCGCCACCCTAAGTAATAACCGACCATGGCCGTCACTTATTGGCGCATTCCTGCACAGACGCAATCCAAATTGTGCTATTTCATTATGCAAATGAGCCTCAGCGAATAACTCCCGGAAAAAAGCGCTACAGACGATCATAAAGAGCACACATTCGTGTGAGCGAGATTTGCCGTCGCCAACCCTGAATTTGTTCCGACGACAACCTCAACGATCTCCGGTCTGCGTTTTGTATCAGGAGATGATCACGGGCTCCGCCAAAGGCCTCTAAACATCTCCGGTTGCACGTGCGTTGACCGCATCTTGTCCTTTTTCACGAGCGCCGGCGTTCCTAACATTTGCATTTAAATTGAAAACAGGCCGAGTAAATCCTTAATTCCCTGAATATCCGCGGTCCCGCGTGACCCCACTCCAACGTGTCCTCCCGCGTAAGATCTACTATCTTTCTTCATGGAGGCGCGTTGCCCCCCTTCACCCCGCCCTGCAAAACAAGTGCTTATGCACATACGTGACGCCTTGCAGGCTGGTCAAACTGACGACGACTTTCCCTGATATCATGGCTGACACAATGACTCGAGCACCACCAGGAGCTCTTTTGCTTGCATACTCTATTCCCAGGATTGGGAGGGTTACTTTAAAAATGTAATCTGATACAGTTACAACTTACCTGTTCAAAATTGAAATCAGTAACGATGTATTCCAAGTATTATATTTCTGTAATGCATCAGGATTACTTTCAATATTTTTGGATTACTCTAAGACCAAAATAAACTAATATAAATAGAACTATTACATTTTGTTTAAGACAAATTAATAATGTAGCCTTAAAAGAAATACAGGAAACGAAAAAACTCGACACTGAATGAAAAGTATTCTGTTCAGAAATGTCGAGTATCATATCATACAATACCTATTGCATCACTTTTGATCCTTGCACTTTATTTAAGTTAATCTATTGTAATACATTCATCAATTCCAGTCTTTTAGGTCGCAGCAAAGGAAAATACATACATAAAACACACTGTTTGCTTAATACTTTTAATTAATACATTTAGATTTTACATCTTTGTTCAAAGTTATAAGAATAGGTGTTCCAACTTCTGTCTGACTTTACAACTCCACGGATAAGCAGCACTAGCTGCTAGCATAGCCACTAATGCGAGTCGCTAACACGGGTTGGGAAGGTTACTTTAAAATTGTAATCTGATACAGTTACAAGTTACCTGCTGAAAATGTAATCAGTAATACATTCTGAATACCATAGTATTGCAGTAATCAAATTTCATTACCTTCGATTATGTCTGGATTATTCCGATACCAAATATGCTAATAAAAGACAAAATAAACATAATCGAAATATAATTACTAAATTCTGTTTAAGTTATTTAACCTTGATAAAGAAACAGAGGAAACCAATATCAGATAGTGTCAGGACCAGTGGTCGAGATCAAAACAGGTCGTAATTCGGGACGGGAGAGCAGACGTGGTCGAGATCAAAACAGGTCATAATTCGGGACGGGAGAGCAGACGTGGTTGAGATCAAAACAGGTCGTAATTCGCGACGGCAGAGCAGACGTGGTCGAGATCAGAACAGATCGTAGCGGGAGACAAACAGGAGCAAAAAAACGGGACAGGTGAAAAAGGGCTTGCCGTCTAAAAACAGAGATTCGCAGGCGGACTGACAAAAGAGGACTGACAGGACCGAGTTTAAATACTGACAGGGAGCCAATCTGTCAACAAGCTGCAGCTGGCGCCACAAGAGTGGGGCCAATTGGGCCCCATGGCAACCATGACAGATAGTTGCTTGCAGTCCAACAAAACTGGCTCAAATTTTAACAGCGTAGTGTGATTGATTAAGCATATATACAACTATAAGAGCACACTAAATGTGGGGTGTGTCATTTGAGGTGTACTTAAAAAGTTGAAAGTAGAGTATCTTCTCTATACCTTATTTTACAGATTATAAAGCGCAGTTTTTTTCGCAGTACACCTGGGGTGCGACTTATACTCTGGTGCGACTTTTATGTTTTTTTCATTCTCAGTTATGCATTTTTGGCAGGTGAGACTTAAAGTCTGGACATTACGGTATGTATAAACCTTGTCAAACTGAGTTCTAAGAGCCCTTTTAATTTTTTGCCCACTGTTCTTATCTGCTTTTGTCTTACTTTTAGCAAAGCGGTTCAGGGTGGAAGACTTCAGGTAGGAGGAGTGGGGGTGTGCACGATTGGTGGAGAGTGATTTCATGCTCGTCCTCACATGTTTTTGTTTGTATTTCTTAATGTAGCATTTAAATAGCGAGAATAAGAACGCCTACCCCCAAAATACAGGGCATACTTGTTTATTGATGTTGCTTTCGTAAATGCTCTTCAATTATATGGCACTTTCCTGTTGATTTCGGTCATATGGTCATATTTTGTTCTCAGGAACCTGGGGTGTCTGCGGGGGTACCTGAGCATGAGCACACCTGTGCTTGTGTGTGCAATGAATGAGACGGCATAGAAAAAGTGGTGTGAACAGACTTGGCGAATTTAACCAAAGCCAATGCAAAAAAGAAAAGAATAAGAGTTATAACAAACGCATGCCAGACTTCATCGTTGTCCCCTGAAGTATGCACCATGTGTACTTTTAAATAAAATTGTAATCCTGCAAATTAATCCTTATTTTTACAAAGCAAACCTGTATTTGATTATGTACATTGTGTATTATTTGACCACTAGATGGCACTGTATTGTCAAATTCGAACAAAAACCAGAAAAGAGCACAGCTGAGCATCAAGGTGCCAGACAAACATAGCAGCGATAACCAAGTATGGATGCTGCTATTCAAAAGGAATACTGATTTCTCAACCGACATTTTTCGTCAGACTTTGTTACTTTGATTGACAACAATAGGAACATATTTATGCGTATTATATATTTTTGATTAATATACGTTAATAAATCACATACTCATCCTTTTTTTATTCAACTCCCGCCATCATAATTTGTTGGGGATTTTTCTGCTTTTTTATTAAGTATATCAAGTTTATCAAATGAAACTCATTTGAATAACATACCAGTGAAGTACCAAAACGTCAAACATCTGGAACATAACTGAAAAAAAAAACATTAAGATGCCAGCAATTTAGTTTGTTCAAACAACTCAGTCCAAACAGGCACAACGCATCAAGAAAATTCTGTAATTAAACTGTTAATTGTCTAGAGAGGATTGAGTTTCAATTTCATCAATGATAATGTATATCTTAATTTGCCTTCTTGCTCGTAAAACCATTACATATAATGATCCCAATGGGTTTGCTTTTGAAGCAGATTGGTTTCAATATCAAACATGAATTAATTGAAAATTATTGATTTTTATAAATTTTCATTCTTTATAACATCCATCCATTATCCTCAGTAGGGTCGCGGGGGTGCTGAAGCCCATCACAGCAGTCTTCGGGCAGTGGGCAGGGGACACCCTGGACTGGTTGCCAGCCAGTCGCAGGGCACACAGGGACAGACAATTCGCTCTCTCATACACACCTAGGGACATATATATATATATATATATATATATATATATATATATATATATATATATATATATATATATATATATATATATATATAAAGTGCTCTGATCAGAGGAGAGCAACATTAAATATTTATTGCTGCATGCAAAACATTACGTGTGGCGTAAGATAAACACTGCGCACACCCCGCAAACACCATCGCCACTGTCAAACATGGTGGTGGCAGCATTATGCTCTGCATTTTTATTTCAGCACCGACTGGGAAGATTGTTTGCTTGGACGGTGAATGGAGCCAAATGCAGGGTGATGCTGGCAGAAAATCTGTTGGAGTCTGCAAGAGACCTGAGATCAGGGGCAGGGTCACCTTGCAACATGACAACTACCCTAAACATAAATCATAATATACAATGGAATGGTTTATAACTAACAATTTGAATTTGTTGGAATGGCCAAGCCAAAGTCCAAACCTCAATCCTTAGAGTCTTTAAGATTGAGGTCTGGACATGGGCTTGGCCATTCAAACACCTTCATATTGTTTTATAGAACCTGACAGGAAGTCCAACAATACAGCCCAGCCTACTCAGTCTGGAGGGTGTTTTGCTAGCTTGCAATACTGAAACAGAGGCTACGTTATAAAGCTGTGGTTCTAAACTATCAGTCTCCAAGTACTACCTTGTAAATGTATTCTAACATCCTTACTTTTCTCTTTTAAGTCATTGTTACATGTTTGGTTATCGTAAACAATGCTGACTATGACGTTATCGTTGGAAATAAGGGCAATTGTGATTGGTTTAGTGCCAATGAAGATTATAAATGTCAAACCTCACTTTCCCAGTTTTCGGATCCTTCATTATATTCACAATGTATAGATTTACAGTCCTTTATTTAAATTACCCTTACTCCTGCGAGACGCTCGTGTTTCTTCAAAATCCAAACTAAGCACCTTTTCAACTACCCAACAAACTTTTTTTTACCCCAGCCTGATTAAAGTTCCTATTCCCCGTAGTGCCAAGACCAAATTAGCTTTTTCTTCCTTTACTTTATTTTTCCGTCTAGAAAAAAAAACAAAAGCGCCGCTTACACAACAGGTTGAACTTTGACGTTGTTCTCGAAGGAAGAGGGAAAGAATTGAAAGACAGATTGAGATGTCAATGGGAGAGCAAGACTTTTGAAAGTGAAGGTAGAAACACTATAGACTGTACAGTAATTAGATTTTGGAAGTCATGCAGTTTAATGTGGAGTTCGTTATGTCATACAAAATAAAAAAATGCTGCATAAGTATCAGTATATAGTAAAACTGCCATATTTTAAGCTTTAAACCAAGATAAAAAACTGAAGATCCAGCTCGGTGGCCTTGCGGGTAGGGTGCAGGCCCTGAGACTGGGAGGTTGCAGGTAATTGGTACCCATTGCTTAGCGATCGGCATTAAGGGTTGGAATTGGGGGGGTTGGTCACCTGAACACTTCCAATACATCAGTTTGGTTCAGATGGACCCATTAGAATCTCATTGTAAGAATGCTACCATTAAAACTGAAACTGAAGCTGAAATCCTTTCTCAAAATCATCAACAAGTGAGACACAATTGTGAAAGGAAATCAAATTTATTCAACATTTTATATCATGCTAACAAATAAAAAAAATAGGTAATGTAAAACAAACGGCTCAGTTTGAGCAATACATAAATATTTGCCCATTCTTCCTTACAAAACAGCTCGAGTTCCTAAAGGTTAGGATTGAGGTCGGACTCTGGCTTGGCCCATCTAACTAATTTTTACTGTTAGTTTAAACCAATTTCCTTGTAGGTTTTGCTTTATTTTTTGGGTCGTTCTTTGTTGCAAGGTGAACCTGAGCCACATTCTCAGGTCTCTTGCAGAGCCCTGTATTTCGTTCCATCCATCTCCCAAAAGCAACCCCAGCCCAATATGCTGCCACTACCATGCTTGACAGTGGGGTTGGTGTTTTCAGGGTGATGTGTAGTGTTACATACTTTAATGGCAAATGTAACACTTTGCTTTCAGCCCAAATCATTCCATTTTGGTCTCATCAGACCAGAGCACCTTCTACCACATATTATTTATGCCTCCTTTGTGGCTTCATGGTTCTCTAAATGGTATTCTTTAAGAAAGGGCTTCCTTCTTGCCACTCTCCCATATAGGGCAGATTTATGCAGAATACAACTAATATTTGTCTTATGCAAAGATTGCCCTACCATAGCTTTATATGCCTGCAAGTCATCCAATGTGATAATGGACCTCTTAATTTGCTTTTATGATTAATTTTCTCCCAATTTGGTCCGAAAGTTTATGAAATGAAATGAAATGATCTGCATTTATATAGCGCTTTTCAAGTCAATGACTTCCCAAAGAGCTTTACAGTGTGCTTCACATTTCCCAATAGGTCTTGATAGTTTTGCAGTGTTTTTTTGCTCGCTTCTTTTTATTTTATCGAACGTGATATCTTCTTGTATCCCATTCCTTCTTTGAACTTTAGTATAACTTCATCCCGGACCTGCTTGGTCGGTTGGCTTCGTAATGGTGTCTGTTTTTGGTGTCTTCTTTCACAGACCTCTGAGCCCATCACAGAGATGGTGCATTTAAACTGAGATTGAATGCACTCTGTATGCTATCGCTTGTCATTTAGGATGACATTGGATCATTCAGAAGTCATCAGGGAACTTTTGGACTCAGTTGATTGAGCTAAGAGAACAGGGAGCCTACTTTGCAGTTTTGACGTTGTGTATATATAATATAAAATGCAGAAATGATTGGTTTCTTAGAAAATATTTCAATTATTTTTTTATCTTTAAGTTCAAACCCTTAAATGAGGCTAAATGACAATACTGTAAGTCATTTTGGGGTCAATACTTTCGCTAGGCACTGAATTTCTTCTTTGTACAAGTTCTCATGGTTACAGTACTATGGTTATGTATTGATGGTTGTCTCCCCATCATTATTGTTGAATTGTTCCTGTTTGATCTGCTGTTAGCGGTTGTGTACTTTGGCAAGTTTACCAAATTGACCGGCAGGTATGACGGGAAGCTAACAGCTCCAATTTGTTATCGCTTCTCTCAGCAGTACGACCGCAAATCATGTCAAACGCCGGCACGTACACAAGCGGTGATTACTGACGATACCGGAAAGACAAATTGATTGAATGACACTGTGACCGGTGAACCCATTTGTCCGTACGTCAGTCCATCCAGACAAGCGCTCTTCCGCCAATCATTATGAAGTGCAAAGCGAGTGTCGGGAAATCAAAATTGATTCAACAAAGTGTCGATTGTTTATCAATTGAAAGTCAAATCGATTTGCACGAGTAGAGCTGTACATGTTTTTTTTTCACAACACTACATCGAAAATATTTACCACCTCTCTGTTTTTTTTTTGCCTGTTGATAAGTATGCATTTTCTTTTAATTCGATCTCCCAAAACACACAAGGCAGACCCCAGAGGGTGTGGAAATTAAATAAAACATTAAAAACAATAAACAATAAAATAACATTATTGGCCAATAGTGACATTGCATTATAACGAAACATATTAAAAAAATAGACGTGCCGTATTTCCGTTATTTGTTATGTATCCAGATTGTTTTTGTTTTTTTAATTGCATTTCGGAAAATGAAGAACCGTCTTATATATCGTCACACGCTCATAGGCAACAGGATAGCCTACATTTTATCAGACATTATTATTCAAGTGTAAAGTGAAAGAAATGCAACTCAATACATATGGAAACGAGCAACAGTCTCTAATCTCTGAAGTTGATTTTTAGTCATGTAGAATAGCGACACTTCGTTATATCTGAAAAACATCGGTGTCTCTCTGACCTTACACACAGGCAATGTAAACAGACACTTTTTCAATGAGTCAGTGTATTCATCTGAATTTTTATAACAAAGACCTGTGTACAGTGTCCCGTAAAGGTTTTGTCCCCTGTTTTTTCATATTACCACATTTCAGGCTTCAAACTAAAAGCTAAAAAAATAAAAACAATTTCTAAGATTCAACGACAAGTGAGACACAATCGTTAAGTGGAAACAAACGTTTTGAACATTTTATATCATATTAACAAAGATAAAAATAGTATATATTGCAACCATGTTGGCACCCTGTTCTCTTACTTAAGCCAACTGAATATAGAAGATCCCCTTACGACTTCTGAATAATCTAATGTTGACATAAATTGCTAACCATGACAAACAGGGTGCATCACTGTTTCATGAAAACTCAGTTTAAATGATCCTACTCTATGCTGGGCTCAGAGGTCTGTAAAAGGAAACACCGCAGAAGTGGAAGCATTATGAAGACCGGCAAGTCCGGGATAAAGTTGTGAAAAAGTTCAAAGCAAGAATAGGATACGATACGATTTACTGCACCTCCAGACCACAGATTGTTCCTAGCAGTTGAAGCCAATCTATTGTCCCTGCAATATTCTACCAGTCATTTTCTGTTGTGTAAAATGGCAGACGTCAACTCACACTTGCAGGGCATTATTTAATTCCACTGTATCATTTTGCCAAGGTAAAGACCCTTGACTCACCTAACAAGGATTCGCAACCAACTTTTGAGTCTCGACTCACCAGTTGAGAATACTGCATTAGAAAATCGCACACTGAATGACCTTCACATGAACGCCTGGCAAAGTCACTTTATAATATGTCATTTTTTAAAAGACACAATTGATTTGAACTTCAAGCGGGACTGGAGTAAATAATGACACACACGCACGTTGTAATGATTGAACGTCGGAAGCAGATGGTGAGTCATAGCCCGTGCTTTTCGATTGCCAGGACTACATTTCCCAGGAGGCCACTCGGAAGGCGTGCTGTCAGAAGCAATGTTCCCTGGGATTTTTTTCATATCCCGCTGTAATGTGGGAAGGTCACATGTCAGATTGCGAGAGGCTCTAGCGTTACGTCAGACAGGGGAGATTGCAGGAAAAGGCAATGAAGCATTTCTAAAAATAACAATATTTTCTATAAATCAACAGGTGAGACACAATTGGATATTATTTCAACATTTCATAAATATAATTACGACAAAGAATGCGTAGTACGTGTTGCAAAAATATTGACTCCCTTGTTTTTTTCCCAGCTCAGGCAACTGACTCCAGAAGTTCCCTGGTGACTTTTGAGAGATCAAACGTCAACCTAAATAATTACCAATGACAAACAGATTGCAACTGCGTGTCATTAAATCTCAGTTTAAATCAGGGGTGTCAAACTCATTATAACTCGGGGGCCGGACAACGAAAGGGTGGGCCAAGCTAAGAGAGGAAGGGAGAAAATGAGAGAGAAAAAAAGGAGAGAGAAAAGTGAGAAACAAAAGAGATACAAATAAAAATAGTGAGAGAGGGGGAAAGAAAGAGAGAGAAAGAAAGAAATCCAAAGGGAAATTGAAAGAGAGAAAGAGAGAAGGGGAGAAAAGAGGATTTAAAAAGAGAAGGGGAAAGCAAGAGAGCGAGAGAAAGTGAGCAAAAGTAGGTAAAAAGACACACTGTCAGGACCAGAACGGAGACAGGACCCACTTGTGTTGCGTTTCTCAAAATTTTTATCAGAAGAAAGGGAAAGGGTTGCGCCCACGATCCGGGGATTGCTGGACACGGGAAGCAGGTCGCTCTGAACGCGGAAGTGGATCTTCCGTGGCGAGAGATGGCGGTGTCAGAAACGGAAAAACGAGCAAAAACGTGGTCCAAAGCGATTCCTAAGCCGGGACGGGAGAGTAGATGTGGTCAGGATCGAAAACGGGTCGAAGCTGCGGGATGGACAGGAGCAAAAATACAGGTGGGAGTCAAGGTAGAAAAAGGCTTGGCTAGTGTTAACTGAGGTTCGCAGACGGACTGACAACGGGTGACAGAAAGGAGTGGGTGTAAATAGGGACAAGGAGCCAATCAGAGTCCGAGGCATTTGGCACCAAAGGAGCGGGCACAGGTGCATCACATCGGTAATCATGACACACACGGAGATAAAGAGACAAAGAGGAACAAAGAACGAGAAAGAGAGAGGCAGACAGAGTGAAAGAGAGAGTGTGAGAGAAAAAGGGATTAATAGAGAGAGAGAGAGAGAGATAGATACAACTACAACGTCTTTGTGAGAGGTACCTGGCTTTGGCAACATGAAATGGACATGTTTCAACCTGCAGCTCGTTTTTCCTTTGCGCTTCCATCAGCCTTGTCTCGCGGGCCTGATTCAATCACTCAGCGGGCCTGGTTTGGCCCGCGGGCCGCCTGTTTGACACCCCTGGTCTAAATGCACCTGATCTGTAATGAGCTCAGTGGCGAACAGACAGCATTATGAAAACAAACACACACCAGGTAGGTCCGGGATACAGTTTTGGAAATAAAGCAGGAATGTGACACAAAAAGATTCTGCAACATTTACACATCTCCCAGAAAACTTTGCTATAAATAATAACAAAATGGAAAGAGCATAAAACCATTGCAAACCTACCAAGACCTGATCATCCGTCTAAATAAGAAAAAAACTAATCTCAGAAGCAGCTAAGGAGTTTTGATCACATTAGATAACATGCATTCACAGCTGTGATGGGACAATCTGTGCATAACAAGTATGAGTCTTACTCTGCATAAATCTGGTCTTTACGGAAGAATGACAAGAAGAAAGTCCTTTATATGTTTGTTTGTCTGTTTGTGTGACAGGCATTCAGGTCGGTTACCCCAAAAGTGAAAACTGCCCAAAAATCAAATTTGGCTATTTTGGTTTTGTAGACTGATTTTTTTCCTCTCAAAGACATTTCACTGTCCCATGTTAGAATATATTGAAAACCAATCCTATCTTTTACAGGCAGTCAGGTAGGTTATCCCAGATGTGAAAATTGCCCAAAAAGCTGATCTGGGATTTTATTTTTTTCTGAATCAGCGGAAGTTGTTTTCGCGACTCAATGTGGGTGAGGATCTTATTGCGCACTGCCATTCTCGTTTATTTATATGTTTATTTATTAATATGGCATATATTCATAGGTATTTATTCACACATTTGTTTCAACAAATGACATAATTGGTACTCCATAGAAATTCTGTTTAAAAAATAGAAAAATAATAAAAATAAGGTAATTGCGCCTTCCTACAGAAACCACCCCCTGCTGTCTGGTTTTGGCTTAGTCAAGTAAGCTGAATACAGTATTCTCATCAATATAGAACCCCAATTTCCCTAGTAGGTACAATTTTCCTACAAAGATTACACATTTAAACAACTATTCCTCAAACCCCTCTCTCCACTTTTTTCCATATTACATCAATCCACATTTAGTTCAGAAACGTACTGATTTTCTCTTTAGTTGTGTTGTTAGTTTATTAGTTTTAGTTTGAATAAATGCAGTAGATGTAGTAGATTGTCTTGTTTTACGGATTAAAAAAAAATCTTCCTCCATAATCGATGAACTGCGAAAGGATTAATACCTAAAATTTAAAAATGTTGTGCAGGGTTTATTTTCCCTTTAAATCTTATTACATTTGAGACGATTTTTATTTCTTTGGTGGAGCTCTGGCGTCCTCCGGTATTCCGGGTAACTCGGATTCATACCCACAAACAAGCAGAATACGTTCTAAACTCAAGCGAAAAGCCTTACAACTATACAAATACGTGGGAATGAAATCTCCTTTTTAATAGCTTGTTAAAAAAAGGCGAAGAATGTCAACTCTCAGATGTTTCTTTATGAGCTTGGAAGTCCGAGACAAAACGTCTCCAGTGAAGGTCGCGGGGGTTACATAACACAAAGGTCTTCTTCACACTTTATCACCACAAACACAACCCAAGAGGGCCAAAAAAGACGTCCTCCTTTCCAACTCCCAGAAAGTGACACTTTTTAATTGCATTTTTTTACACGCAAAAGACATTTTAATACCCTGCGACGTTAGGGCGTCTGATTTAAAGGGGAAACGTTATCAGCATTTGCGGAATGTAATATTGCGGGGAATCACTTGTGACATTTATTAGCCGTTCGTTTCCGCAAGACCAAACATTTAGTTTTTTTCCAATTGGAAACGGGTTAAATTATATCTTTATCTTGTATGTATATATATATGCAAATAAGTATTTATAAACCTGAGAAGATTAATGTGAATATTTGGTACAGTAGCCTTTGTTTGCTATTACAGAGGTCAAACATTCCCTGTAGTTTTTCACCGGGTTGTCACACACTGCAGGAGGGATCTTGGCCCACTCCTCCACACAGTCAGGTTTCTGGGCTGTCACTGAGAAACACCAAGTTTGAGCTCCCTGCAAAGATGTTTGCTTGAATTCAGGTCTGGAGACTGCCTCGGCCATGATACAACCTTGACATGCTTCTTACGGAGCCACTCCCTGGTTTTCCTGGCTGTGTGCTTTCGGTCGTTGTCATGTTGGAAGACCCAGCCACGATCCATCTTTGATGCTCTGACTCAGGGAAGGAGGTTGTTCCCCTAAATCTGACAATACACGGTCACAGTCATCCTCTCTTCAATGCAGTGCACTCGTCCTGTCCCATGTGCAGAAAAACACCCTTAAAGCATGATGCTACAGCCCCCATGCTTCACAGTAGGGATGGTGTTCCTCGGATTGTAGTCTTCTTCCCCGAAACACACTTAGTGGAAATATGACAAAACAGTTCTATTTTGGTCTTATCTGACCACCAAACTTTCTCCCATGACTCCTCTGTATCATCCAAATGGTCATATGCAAACTTAAGACGGGCCTTGACATGTGCTCGTTTAAGCAGGGGAACCTTTCGTGACATGCATGATTTCAAACCATGATGTCTTAGTGTTTTACCTACAATAACCTTGCAAACGGTGGTCCCAGCTCTATTCAGGTCGTTGATCAACTATTGTCGTGTAGTTACGGGCTGACTTCTCACCTCTCTTAGAATCATTGAGACCCCACAAGATTATATCTTCATAGGGTTCCATTCCGATTGAGATTGACCGTCATGTTTAGCTTCTTCCATTTCTTCTCCTTCCATATTCTAATGATGGCTTCAACAGTAGACCACCAAGCTTTCATAAAGCTGCTTGCAATTGCTCCGTAGCCCTTTCCAGCCTTTCGGAGGTGTATAATTTTGTCTCTGGTGTTTTCCAACAGCTCTTTGGTCTTCTCTATGTTACAAGTTAGGGTCTTACTGATTGTATGGGTGGACATGTTTCTTTATGCAGCTAATAACCTCAAACAGGTGAGTCTGATTTAGGATAATACATGAAGTGCAGGTGGACTACTAATGGGCAGACTAACTGGTCTTTCAGGGTCAGAATTCTAGATTATACAGTTGAAATACTTATTTGCAGTTGTATTAAACAAATAAAACGTTAGAAAATCATGTATTGTGATTTTTCTTTTTAGTTTATCTCTCTCACAGTGGACCTGCACCTACCATGAAAAATTTCAGACCCCTCCATGATTTATATATATATATATATATATATATATATATATATATATATATATATATATATATATATATATATATATATATATATATATAGGAAAAATTTCAGACCCCTCCATGATTTATATATATATATATATATATATATATATATATATATATATATATATATATATATATATATATATATATCTAGAGAGAGAGATGTATATATATTTCTTTTAATGAGTCTCACAATTATTCCAGTTGCGCTTTGATATCAATGATTGCGCAGTTCTAAGTCACCAAAAATAAGAATGACGTGACTTTTTGAAATTAGTTAATTCAGTTGTGAAAACTGTCCATCAAGACTTCTAGATTTAATTACAGATAGACCCTAGTTGAGCTGAGATCTTGCTGATAGTTTGCGTAGCGACCACGACGCCTGTGGCAACGGCAACCCTTTAATACATGATATTTCCACTTCAGCAGTATTTAAATTGGAGATTTTGAATTTTATGTAGAAAGGATGTTTTATGCTAACTTTGGCGTTGAAACAGATTCAAACTGTTTGAAGGAAAACCGAACAGAGCAGATGCTTTTAAACTAATGCAGGCCTTCAACTCAAAACGTTCTCCCACTCCTGGTTTCTACAGTCGACATCCATGTTAAACTGAGTTCCTTTTGATATCAACATTGCACTGAAGGTGATGGATTCAGGTTCACCGGAAACGAAACGTGAGCACATGCATGTGTACGTGCGAGTTTACCCCAATAGAAAAAAGTCATTCAGAAAACAAAAACGAAAAACCATTGAGCACATTCCCGTCAAACCCTGCTGCATTTTGAGTGAATGGAGCAACTGAAATATCAATAGAAAACATGTTTCCATGACAACCACATGACTTCTTAGGAAGTGTGCCAGATTCTAGAGCGCTCAAAAAATGCCAGTCAATAAAACACATCTCAGGCATAAATTTAAGGCGTGGCTGCAGGCACTGGGTGAGTGAGAGAAAGACTATCTTCATGGAGAAGCGGCACTTTAGGGAAATCTGTGGAAGAGTGAAGCATCGATTCCAGGACAATAGTATCAATTCGATCCAAGTGTTTGCAGGATATCGATAGACTCCATAGTCGATCTGCCCAACCCGACGAGAGGCAGAACTTCACCGAATTTCCAGATGAGCCTAGAGTTGGAAAATGGCGATTTGTCTGTAAACTCGTAACAAAACAGCCCTGGCTTACTCATTCTGATGAAACGGTTATCACTCAATATGGATCTTTCATTTCCAATCAGTAGCACTTCAAACTTTCTCAGTCAATGCAGCTTCAATGGCCCAAGAAAGAAATCAATGGAAGTGTTTTTGCAGGGTGGGTTCTTCTTTTTTTTCTTCTACCTGAAACGAAGCGATGACATATATGCCTGCCACTGATAGACATCTCCAAGGCGAACGGTGGTTTGATGTGGCAAGCAGGTGATTTCTCTGAGCCGTCGGTTTGTGCGTTTGATGCCTTTTCATCCCTCTCCCTGTCGAGGTCTTGATGTTTCATCATTGCGAACTAGCTACATTAGCATTTGTGCCCTTTCGCGGACGACCTCGTCTGGCAGCTGACGTCAGTGGTGTCAGTCACAGAAACTGACATACCGTTTACATGTGCCTGCAATTCTACACAAACACAAGAAAAAAGCTCACTTTACACAGAGCATTGAGCTTGCGACAAAAAATAGAAACAACAAAATCATTATAAATCTGGTGTCACTGTGGCAAACAACACACTGCAGCTAACTTGGGCTAGCCGGTTTACAAACAAACCAGGAAGCCCTCAGCAGCCCCGATAACGGGTTGCCAGCCCAACAATGTACCTACCACAACACGTGAGGCAAAAATCACAAAAAAAAAGCCACAATTGACTACCTAAGAGGAAGCAAAGGCAAAGAAGGAACTCTCGCTGTAAAGGAGGCAGGTAAATTTACCCAAAGCTGCTTTTGGAAGTCATCATAATAGATACTAATTATATAATATTCTGAAAATGTATGCAGACAGCAAAGATGATAATGATTACAGTAAAAGAAGTGATGGAAGTAGGGATGGTGATGATGGTGATGATGATGATGAAGAGACTGTGCATCCACAGAGCCAAAGTAAATATATATATTATTAAGTTATTTTTTACACAGGGGATCTAGATGTGGGATGCAATTGTTAAGGAAGTCTGGGCGTAGGATTTAATAAGCATATGCTTCTTCCTACTGACTTTCGAACATGTACGTTAACATTGTTTGTGCTTTTATTTCTCGATTCGTTGTTTTGTTTTTGCTTTTGTCTTGTTCAAGCACATAACTCCAACAAAACAGTCACAAGTCCTTCAGCGACAGAGTAAGCAAAGTTAAACTTTTTCCAAGCAGAAATGAGCTGTATGCAATCGCTCTTTACTTCAATCGCCGTCTGTTACGAGGCGGCCTCATATGTTGTGTATATGGGATTCACCATTTTAAAAGTATTGTCTTTCTTCAATTACGTCACAGAAGGTTTAACTTTGGGACTAAATATTTCGAGTCCCCCTGCGCTGATGAATATTTTGCAACATGCCTGCGCAAATGTGGGAAGGAACACTGCACGTTCTGTGACTAATTGATAAAAACATGTGCTTTTTGTGAAAACAGTAATCCCTCCGTTGGCACGGTTAATGGGACCCAGAACCTCCCGCGCAACGTGAAAATCCTCCAAGTAGTGTCACACTTTCATTAAAAACCCCCAAAGGTTAAACTTAGCTAGCGATGACGCACTACCGACTGAGCACATATGACTGTCCCAAAATAACAACTAAAGACATACAAATGAAATCATTGAATGGTCTTTATTGTCATAAAACAAAAGTACAAGGAAATTGTAGGGCTTCTCCACTCACTGTGAAAAGCAATTTAGAGAGCGGCAAAATAGCTGCACACTAGCATTGGGTATCCATGGGTTGACCCAGGTTTCGAGGATGCTTAAAATATAACCGCTCTAAATAAAACTGTTTCCCTTGAGTTGTAGCTTTAGGTCATTCGTGTCATGTTTAATGGTTCTGGCGTTGGTGAGATACAGGCTCGACAGGGCTAGCTTGTGAGAGTTGTTACATAGCTTAACTGCAACAAGCTGGATGTGCGGCAACCGTCCTCACCTCAGTCGATTCCCGAACCCGATAGTAAACCACATACCACCTGCTGGTGATCATCATTTCTTTGCGCTCTTCTGACTTTAGTCTGAGTCAGATTGAATTGATTAATTGGTTTTCAATGTAACGAGGCGCTCAAAGCTAGTTGTTGCCATGCTTTTCAGTTTGTTTCGGTGGCCATATTGACTTGTGCGCCCGCATGTTACTCAACTGAGAGCATTCACCAACCTATCACAGTTGCGCACACAGGCAGTAACGCCCACCCAACACACACACATAAAACCTGTCCACGTGGTAGCATTTCCCTTTTGCTTCCTGCCGCAGAACACAATGAACGATACACTCAAATCAATGACACAAAAAGACAATTCCATTCAAATTCAGTAAAGCAATGAACCTGCAGTAACCAAAGCGCGGAGTAGCAAAGGATTACTGTACCTCTAAGTTAGTGTGTGAATATTTTATTTTACGTAATGAGAATGATACTAGATTTAATGATGACATTTTCTGGGTCATACAAGATAATTTGATAAACATTTGACTTCTGAGAAGGAAATAATTTCAGCTCTTTCAGCGCCCTTGCCCAGTGTTTTTGAGCAGACCATGATTTTTTAGTACTTTCTCTTATTTTTTCGATTACTCAATGCTAAGACGCAGTTTCTCTTTTTTTCTGCGGTGTGTCAAATTTACAGGACATATTTATTTTCAGCCGAGGATTCATCCTGTAGTCTTGATGGGCTGACGGCTGGTGGCCCATCGCACCTTCCATAAATCTCAACAACTACAATCA
Organism: Urocampus carinirostris; assembly: GCF_059441175.1. Classification (NCBI taxonomy): domain Eukaryota; kingdom Metazoa; phylum Chordata; class Actinopteri; order Syngnathiformes; family Syngnathidae; genus Urocampus; species Urocampus carinirostris. The sequence goes on along the minus strand of NC_142362.1, from coordinate 28,509,514 downwards.
CGGCATGCATCCATTCGTCCTTCCACTTCCCATTTCACGTCTCCCGATCAGCATCAGATAATCGGGCAGTGATGTAAGACTTCATGCATTAAGAGGTTTAAGTCAGGGTCGATGTGGAGGAAGAACTTATATCCGCATCGATGGAGCAGTTAAGGCCCCGACACCTCGCGAATAAAACCCAATATCCACTTTCATTTTTTTTTTTTTTTTTGATAAGTCAGTTGAGGTCTCTCACCAGCTTTGGGTCACAGAATTGCAAAACATTGATCTCCTTTTTCAAAGTGGATTGTATGGGGCACCGATCTAAATGAATACATGATCAAATGAATGAAAGAATAAATATATATTTTTAAAATACCACATAAATTACTTTAACAAAATATGAATACATGCTGGGAGAAACTAAATGGCTATGCATCAAAACAAAAGAAATACAAGAATTAATATTTTGCACCTAAATAGACGTATACATAATCAAAGTAAATAGTACATAAATATTAAAAAACAAGGTGTACAGTGGTAATTTATAAAAATAATTCATAGATATGGAGTATTAGCACGAGTTAATGGGGGTTGGCGAAACCTGAAAATCTGCTAGGTAAATTCCTTTATTACAAAAAAATTCTATACTGTAAAATTATAATAAAACTTGCAGTTTTATTGCACAATTATATGAAATCAGGACCCATTCCCCTTCGCTTTACATGATACTTCGCTGCTATCATGTGACCATAATGGAAAATTGCATTCATATTCCGCTATTGTTCTACAGAAACCATATACTGTATTTTTTTACTTATTCAAATATTTTTGAAAAAGTGCCAGGGAGCAACTAGGATGTGTCAAAGACCCGTGTTTGGTCCCTGAGCAGGTTTAGTGGGTGGTGAGACTCAGTTTTGTTGGCGATAGAAAGCGTCTTCCTCTGCTTAGCCAACCAGAATGCAGTACACAATGCAGAATGAAAATCCACGAACCAGCGTTAACTGAAAAGCAAAGTAGCAAGGTGTCTCTGTATATACACATATTGTATTAAAATAATTTTTAACAATTTGAAAACAAAATGCTCTGCACTCCTCTTCTTTATTAGTTTCAGGCATCATGAAATGTTATTCAAATGAGGGGCGGTCCAAATTGTGCGTTGGTTTGGACGATTAGCAGGGAGGTTAGCTCAGTATTTCATTTATTTTTTGTTTTTAATCAAGTCTCTGTTTTATGTATTTATATTTTGTTTTGCTCAGCCTTTTACAAGTTGTTTGGATTTATGGGGTTAATAATTGCAATTTTGCTTGTTCTTTAAATTAATATTCTTTTTTTTTTTCAAATGAATGCATTTTTTTTAACACCAGGTGGTGTGCATTTCAGGTGAATTGGCCGGTCCAAATTGTCCCTATGTGTGAATGTGCGTTGTCTGTCCCTGTGTGCCCTGCGATTGGCTGGCAACCAGTTCAGGGTGTCCCGTGCGTACTGCCCGAGGATAGCTGGGATGGGCTCCAGCACCCCCGCGACCCTGCTGCGGATAAGCGGTGCAGATAATGGATGGATGGATGGATGGATGGTGCTAAATAATACACAATGACTTTGAAACACTTTATTTCCCCAACCTTTTTTTAAATTTGTCTTTCCATACAATTGTGAAACTTCCAGATTGTCTTAAGTGGGCTTAACCTAACTAAAAAAAGAGAAATGTTCATGATTAATGTTGATTTTTTTGTGTGTGTTTTGGTACAATTTAATGTTAATAAAGCAAGAAAGCAAAATAGCAGGAGAGCAAGAGAGCAAGAAAGCAAGAAAGCAAGAGAGCAAGAAAGCACAAATGAACAAACGAATGAAAGAAAGAAAAAAAGAAAAAAGAAAGAAAGAAAGAAGAAAGGAAAAAAAACAAAAAAAGAACAAAAGAAGGAATGTCACACAAAGACAGAACTAAAAAATCAGGAAAGAAGGAAAGACAACATGAGAAAAAAATCAAGAAAACAAGCAAACAAGAAATCCAGGAAGAATAATAAAAAGATTAAAAGAAAAAGGAAAGTGAATGATTGAAAGAAAGAAGGACAGACAGATAGTAAGAGAGTCAGTTAGATAGCTACCTAGATAGCTTGATAGCTATCTATCTAAACTGCAGGTTACGTGTTGCTGAGTCAACAAAGTCAAAGTTCCGAGTCAGTTTTTTGGGCCTTTTTCACATCTAGGCTAACCTAACGGCCTGGTAAAGTTGCTGGTCATATCTGAACGTCTTCCCCCTTTTCTTTGGTGGAAAGACCCACAAAGACAAACTTAGATCCTAAACGAAAACATAATCACCACCTTTGCTTAGCTCACGGGTGATAACCACTGCTTTAAAGTATCCCCCCACCCCTCTCCCTTTCATCCAGCCAACCCCTACCACTGAGGAGGAACAACAACACCGGCGCACACGGGTGCTCTAACCGGCAACTAATTGAATTGAAGCCCGGCGAGCGGAGACCAGAGAGCATCCGCGGCATGTGTTTAGCGCTCCCCGAGGACCATTCAATCACAACACAGTAGATCAGGAAGTCATTGCCATGGCGACGGGGAAAAGCCCGGATCTGATTTACTACAAACTCTCCACGCCGCCACCCTGGACGCTGTAAACACATCCTGCCACTGCGATCAATGGCGCGAGAAAATCGCACGACCGGACGCTTTTTCCCCGGCTGCCTTTCATCTTGGGGTTGATGGTGCAAAGCCGGCTGCGGTTTCACGTGACCTGTCGTGCTCCGGCTGCTGGGGAAATCACACTTGACCCAAAGGCACTCAGCCTACTCAGACTTTGTGTCACACAGGAGACTTTGGTCAATTTAGCACCACTGGAGTGGCACTCGCTGGCCTACTTAACCCCAAGGCACCTTTTTTTTTTGTCCTGCTGCTTTGCTTTGTGAGACAACAATACGGTTGTGTTCCCAATTATGTTTTTTTGTGTAAAATATTGTATGTATTTGCGTATAATCCTCTTTTTTACCTAAAAAAGAACTTAAAGTTTGAGTGTGTGTTATACATGATTGGTTAGTAGTGTATTACCTTAAATAATCACTGACCAAAATCACAAAACTTTGGATGCAATGGGAATCGAACCCGGGTGACGGCTGTGAGAGCGCTGAACCCAAACTACTACACCACCATTCCTTTGAGACATTTTTGTGATTAAGGGCTATATGAATAAATGCGACTTGAAATGACTTGATATACAGCGATACCTCGTTACTTGCTGATTTTAAATTCAATTGTCTTTATTGTCATTGATATCACTATGTTATGCATTGTGTTCTGCAGCAGACAGCACACAGAAAATGCAATCACTGAGGCATCTTGAGTGTGTGTGTTAGTTGGTTGTGACTGTCCGTGTGCGAGACTGTGATAAGCTGGTGTATGCTTTGAGCCAAGCAGTAGGGTGGGCGCACAGGTCAATTGGTCCAACCAAACCAAACTGCAAATTACTGCAGTAGCTAGTGTTTTAGCAGTTTGTTACATTGAATGTTGTCGAGTCAAGGAAAAGACTGAGGCGGTGCAGCGAGAGAGCGCAACAGTGGCCATGAAGGTTTGCCTTACTGCAGCTATGCTATGCAACAACTCTCACAGGGTAACCCTGCTTAGCTTGTATCTCACCAACACCAGATCCATTACCCATAAAACAGATTACCGGAAGCTACAACTCGTGATAAATCGCTACATCTGGGACGGTTGTATTTAACCATCACGGAGACCTGGCTCAACCAATGATATCTACTGCAGGTGGGCTGCTCTCTAAATTGCTTTTCAAATAAAAGGAGAAACCATCACGTTTTGTGGTATTGTTTTATAATGGCAGTAAAGACCATTTTTTTAACTGAACTGCAATTCTGTATTCAGTGTTTTTATTTGTAGATCTATAATTGTTATTTTGTTACAGTCATTTAAAATCAGTTGGGAGGGACATCATTTGGAGGTAAATTTGATCCTTGGCTTTCATGAAGGTGCGACACTTCTTTGCAGATTTTCACCTACTAAGGGGGTTCCGGTCGACATTAACCGCAAAAACCGAGGTATTAATGTTTTTTGTTTTGATTACGAGATTGTTTCAGTCAGGGGTTTGGATTGGTTTTTTACTACTAAATATTGGACTTCACTTTTGATTTCAACACTGCCAAGCTATTCATCTCTACTGCCATGTTTTTAGAATTACACCGTCATCCAAGCACAAGACAAAAGAGAAGCTAAAGGCAAAATGGAATTATATGACTTTGTATGTTTGCTTTGGCATTTGTTTGTCCATGCGCAATGTGTGTCTGCTTGCTACCTTGATAAGCAATGTCGATCATAAATAAACGTGAGAGTTTAGTGAAAACACAAACCTAATCTTTCCTGTACTTGTGTGAAACCAGGTCAACTCAATGGACAAATGGATGGTAACTGTCTCCATGTACCAATGGCATGAAAAACACACATTTTGGTGGGTTGTAGGGTATTCTTTGAGATATTATTACTATGCTAAATGATTTAACCTCTTGATGTCACGACCAGAACGGAATTAGGACCCAGATACGTACCGTTCACCACAAGTTTATTGAGATATAGAGGTAAGGCAGCACCCATGATCTGGTGTTCGCTGGACGCGGGACGCAAGCCGCTCACAAAATCGTAACGTGTTCCGAATGCGGAAGGGGATCTTCCGGAGCGGAAGATCGTAGTGTCGTAGACGGAAAAACAGGTCGATAGCCGGGACAGGAGAGCAAAACGTGGTCGGGATCTAAAAACGAGTTATAAGCCGAGATGGGAGATCAAAACGTGATCGGGGTCAAAAAACAGGCCGTAGCTGGAGACAAACGGGGAAATCGGGAATGGATGGGTGAAAAACGGATGAAAAAAGCAGGACCTACGGGAGTCAGAGTCAAAATGCTTGCCTTGTAGAAATAGAGATTGCTGACAGACTGAGCACAGGCGAGTGAATGGACTGAACTTAAATAAGACGGGGAACCAATCAGGAAGCCAGCAGCGGCTGGCGCCAAACGAGTGGGCACAGTTGAAATTAATCAGTCATCATGACTCTTGAGAGGTGAGCTCTTGTTTATTTTCTGTGATGTACATGCATGAGTGTCTTAAGAGGTTACCTATTTCCATCCATTATCTGTGCCGCTTATCCTCAGTAGGGTCACGGGGGTGCTGGAGCCCATCCCAGCTATCTCAGGGCAGTGGGCATGGGACAGACAGTTGCCAGACAGTCACAGGGCACACAGAGACAGACACTCACTCATTCGCACCTAGGGACGATTTGAACTGGCCAATTAACCTAACATGCATGTTTTTTGAGATGCGGGAGGAAACCCACGCAAACACGGGGAGAACATGCAAACTCCACACGGGGACGCTGCGGTAGCTGGACTTGAACTCTGAAACTCTGCACCATGAGGCTGCGCGCTAACCACTCAGCTGCAGTAACCTATTTAATAATATGTAACTGCAGACTGACTGGCAACCAGTTCAGGGTGTCCCCTGCACACTGCCCGGAGATGGCTGGGATGGGCTCCAGCCCCCCCGCGACCCTAATAAGGATAAGCGGTACGGCTGATGAGATGATATGATGGGAGATAATTTACTTCCCATCAAGAATGTCTTATTTTATACTGCCTTCAAATGAGCAGTAAGTATTATTTCACCACTAGATGTCACTGTATCATGTAGTGCAGGCGTGTCAAACACAGTTTAGCTCAGGCCGGATCTAGACAATATGTTCTCAGGTATGCCGGATCAGTAAACAAAATGTGAACGCCATATATTTTGCTTTAGTTTTCATTACTGTGCTTTATTTTTCAGCCTACATTTGTATTATAGCCTACGAATTGAAACCACGGATAATAGGCGATCTTTTCTAAACACACCACAAGTATTTACAAACAATGGAAAATACATATTTTCATGTATGGTATTGAATGTGTGAACAGTTTGTGTATTTCAAGTTCTGGGTGAATTCATTTTCCAAAACTAACAAACTCACCACAAAGATCACTAACAAACCAACTCAAGTAGAAGCTATGAATAAAAGTAACTAATTCAGAAAAATTAGGCTCTCTAGTCCAGTTTTTTTTGGGGCAGTGCCATTTTGGAAAGAGTGCTTCAACCAAAAACATGTTTTGTCGTGGAAAACGGTGAACAAAGTTTTCCGGTTTATTTTTAGTACGACACGTCACGTTTATAGATAAACTCATGTCTATACAAACGATGGTCTTTTTCACCTTCACAGCCATCCTGCAGCAGGAAGGTGCATTTGGTTTGTGTACATGGAAAAAATTATGACTTTTGATAGGAATGAGCTGCAGACTTGCTTAGTTTTTAGACATAGTCGAAAATGTTCGACTGTCCGGATTAAATCATCCAACAGGCCGGTTTCAGCCTGCGGCCTGTATGTTTGACATACCTGGTATGGTGAAAACGAAAACAAGTGCTCAATATCAGAAGGGAGAATACAAACTATAGCAACATAAATTTAACAAAACACACCATTTGTCAAGAACTGGAACAGGAGGAGGACCCAGAAGCGTAACGTTTCTCACACAAGCTGTATTTTACGGGAATAGGGCAGTCATGCACATTAACACAAACCAGTGATTCGGCGATCGCTGAGCGAAAGAAGAAAGACAGCAGTCTGGCGTGGAACAATAGGAAGCGAGGGACCAACGAGATCGATACCAGTTACACGAGCCAATACCGGACAGAACGAGACTGACAGGATTGATAAAAGATATAGGAGACTGGAGACAGATAACAGACAGGACGAGAGAGACGGGAACGATACCAGACACTGGAGACTGGAGACCGATATCAAAACAGGACGAAATAGACGGGATCGATACCGGACAGAGTCAAAACACACGTCTAGCGGGTGTGGAGGTTCTTTTACGGACTCACAAAGGGGTGAGTGAGAGTACTGAGCTTAAATAGGAGGGAAACCAATCAGTCAACGAGCCGCAGCTGGCGCCAAACCGGCGGGGCCAATTGGGCGCCATGGGCAATCGTGAAACCTTTTTACTTCAAAAAAAATGTCTGGCCTCTTTGAAGTTTTTGGGCATGCGTAGGAGCGACTTGGCAGACAAATTTGTCATCATTTTTTAAAATAATTCCATATTTTTTTTTATGTACAAATACCGGTATTTAAAACAATCACATTTATATCATACTTCATCTACCTTTGCTTACTATTCATTTCCATATTGCTTTTTTAATGAATTATTTGTTTTTGTTTGACTAGTAGGCGCTGAATAATACACAGAATTCTGTTATTTACTGTAAATATTTACGGGAAAAAAATCCTCTCAAATGATCCTTAAGAATAAATGTATAAATTACTTTCCAATCATTTCATAGCATATCGTATCTACCTTATGGTGTTACTGGCAGAGCCTACACCCAATACTTAAGTGTTTTTCTGCTTAAAAATACATCGTTTGAAAAATATCTTGCACTTGCGTACATTCATCAGAAAATTGCTGAAGTGGGCCTTTTTAAAAGTTTGTTTTGGGTCAGATCAGGTAATAAAGGTGAAGCTGTGTTATGTTGTGGGGCGTTCTGCCAGGAAAATGATTAAAGCAATGATGCACTGTGCAAACTGGTAAGGAATAGGATCAAGTAAATACATACAATATCAGAAAATGTTGTTATTCAGTAATGTGCTCAGCAGTACATTTTGTATCCTGTGTTTAATTTATATTCACTGCACATAGGTTGAACTAAGTACTGGAGTGTCATCGATATGACCCCGAGCTAAACCACCAAAGAAAAACAGTGACCACAGGGATGTGTAGTGGAAGCTTTAATCCCCTTCTCTGGATGGTAAAACATGAAGCATTAAGACCATATGCTAAAAAACTCAGAGAAATAAATAATATCCAAAGTTTGAGACATGGCAAACAGAATATTTGGTGGTTTCTCAGTCAAAATTGGCGGATTAAAACTAATTCCAAATAACTATTTTGCCACATTTCTGATGCATTTTTATCATGATACACTAAAAATTTACTTTTGTTACTAAATCTTCTTAGTTCCAACAAATGTAATTCTTATTAATGTGTTCACATTTTTGAGACTTTAGAAAATGAATTCAACACATTTTAATGCCAATTAGAACCTTATTTTGACAACAATGAGTTCAATGGATTTAAAGGATCCGCGGAAACCCTCCAATCAAGCCTGTTCTCCATTATACCTCTTAATTTTTTGTTTTCGAAACTTGGGGCAATGAATGTTGCAGGAAGAAAAAACTTGTTGCCTGTACTTCTCCTGTACGCACTTTGTGATTGCGTTTCCCAGTGATGAGCGAGAGAGGATTATCAGTTTTCATTTGCCTTGGAGTCGGCCCACACCTGAGCACACACATGAACAAATCCCCGCAGTGTTTACCCGGCAAAAGATACAGGGACAGATGGAAGTGTGTGTGGAAGTATGCCTGTATTCGTGTGTGTATGGGGATGACTAAAGAGACACAAATCTATAGGACGGAAGGAGATATTAAGTTGAAGGAGAAATAAGTGGCGCAATGCAGGTGAACAAGCAAAAGCTTCCGCGGGGGAAGAGAGGTAAGCAAGGCTTCTGCAGTGTTTTGCTGAAGGCGGGCAGCAATACGGATCCCCTTCCGAGCCTTCGCCATCTGAATGGTAGCCGTTAAGTGCGAGAGTAGGGTTTTTCCTCGGCAACCCGAAATTCTTTAAAAAGCCACATTGCACGGTTCTGGGGATACCAATCCGTCAGTAAAAAAAATGGATCGGTATCTCAGGAACTGTAGTCTCGTAGTTTAGATTGTACCTCTCAGACAGGATGCTTTGTACAAAACTCAATTCCAATGAAGTTGGGAAAGTGTGTTAATTGCAAATAAAAATTGATCCAAGTAAATTGCAAATTCTTTTCAACCCATATTTAAATGAATGCACAGCAAAGACAACATATTTATTGTCTTCACTCATAAACTTTATTGTTTTGGGAGAAAATCATCAACTCTGTAATTTGATGACAGCAACACGTGCCAAAATAGTTGGGACAGGTGTCAATAACTACTCAGAAAGTGGATGAATGGAAATCAACCAACTATTTGCAGGTGAACAGATGAATTAGCAACAGGTGAGAGTTGTTACTGGGTATAAAAAAGGGAGACCCGAACAAGCTAAGTCATTCACATGCAAGGATGGGGCGAGGTTCACCTCTTTGTGAACAACTGCGTGAGCAAATTGTTGAACAGTTTAAAAACAACATTCCTCAAAGTACAATTGCAAGGAATTTAGGGATATCATCATCTACAGTCCATAATATTGTGAAAAGGTTCAGGGAATCTGGAGAAATCACTGTGCGTAAACGGCATGGCCGTAAACCATTATTGAATGCCCGTGACCTCCGAGCCCTCAAGCGGTACTGCATTAAGAACCGACATCAATGTGTAAAGGACATCACCACATGGGCTCAGGAACACTTTGGAAAACCACTGTCAGTCAATACAGTTCGACGCTATATCCGTAAGTGTGGGTTAAAACTTTATGTTGCAAAGCGTAAGCCATTCATCAACAACATCCAGAAACGCCGCAGGGTTCTCTGGGCCCGAGCCCATCTAAAATGGACTGATACAAAGTGGAAAAGTGTTCTGTGGTCTGATGAGTCAGTTTTCCAAATTGTGTTTGGAAATTGTGGACGTCGTGTCCTCCGGTCCAAAGAAGAACAGAACCACCCAGACTGTTATGCACGCAAAGTGCAAAAGCCAGCATCTGTGATGGTATGGGGGTGCATGAGTGGCCAAGGAATGGGTAACCTGCACATCTGTGAAGGCACCATTAATGCAGAAAAGTACATTCAGGTTTTGGAACAAAGTATGTTGCCATCCAAACAGAATCTTTACCATGGGCGCCCTTGCTTCTTCCAGCAGGATAATGCCAAGCCACACACTGCACGTCTCACGACAGCGTGGCTTCGTAGTAAGAGGGTGCGGGTGCTTGACTGGCCTGCCTGCAGTCCTGACCTGTCTCCCATTGAAAATGTGTGGCGCATTATAAAGCGCAGAATAAGACAAAGGAGACCCCGGACTGTTGAACAGCTGAAGCTGTACATAAAGCAAGAATGGGAAAGGATTCCACTATCAACGATTCAACAACTAGTCTCCTCACTTCCTAAACGTTTATTGAGTGTTATTAAAAGGAAAGGTGATGTAACACAATGGTGAAGAAGCCCCTTTCCCAACTACTTTGGCACTTGTTGCAATTATAAAATTCTAAGTTTATCATTATTTGCTTATGGAAATAAAGTTTATGAGTTTGAACATGGATAATCTTGTCTTTGTGGTGTATTCATTTAAATATGGGTTAGAAAAGGTTTGCAAGTCATTCTATTCTAATTTTACTGACATTTTAAACTTTTTCCCAACTTCAATGGAATTGACTTTTGTATTAACTGTGGCAATATGACCTCTAAACATTCAGATGTCACCTGTACTATATCCTAATCTTTATAGTATTTATATTCTTCAGCATGGTAAAATTATCTGTGTGTATAATATTAGTTTCCATTGCTATGCAGATTCCACTCAACTGTATCTGCCACTGGAGGCAACCACTCCGTTGTCAAGAAAATTTGGAGGGCCGCCATAACCAGATAAAAAGATTAATTTAAGTTTTTTGCACCGTAATCCAGAAAAAAAACAAGATGTTGATCGAGGGTTTAACTGAAGGATAAAATAGAAGTTATGCGTCAATTGTCGCGAATACAAAACTTTGGCAATGACCTCTTTCAGGGTCCGATCCGGTATATATATGGTTTTCACTACAGTTTACAGTCAAGGTGTCACACCAATGAAACAAAGAAAAAGAAACAAAGAACACTGACAAGTGGATATTTGTTCCTAAAAAAGGTCTGTGTGAAAAAAAAGCCACCTCCATCCGAGCCTTCACAAATAAATATGAAAATTCGCATTTTCTTCTGCCTCGGTCCATCGAATAAAGTTAGATTTTGAGGCTTGGACTGGGATTTAATATCCACGGGCCTGGGTCAGGTTTAATTTTTTTAGGCCCAATCTTACTTCTAACTAGAAAATAACGAGAAATTACTAATCCAAGTAACTGATTCAAAGACAAGGTGAAAGAACCACACAGGGCCAATAGAAGAGGAAGAGGTGCCGGTGTTTCCAATAAGCTATCTATCTATCTATCTATCTATCTATCTATCTATCTATCTATCTATCTATCTATCTATCTATCTATCTATCTATCTATCTATCTATCTATCTATCTATCTATCTATCTATCTATCTATCTATCTATCTATCTATCTATACATCTATCTATCTATACATCTATACATCTATCCCTATCTATCCATCTATACATCTATCTCTATCTATACATCTATCTACCTTGGTCATATCCCTCAATAAGCAAAGATCACAAAGCCAACAATTCATGACCTCCTAGAACCTTCTTCAAATGTGTTTTTTTACGTCTCAAAGTACAGAGACAATACTCGATAAGCACATTGTTTTTAATTCTAAACCAGCGGAAAACAAAATACGGTGAGACATACACTCCCGCTGACAGAAGCAGCTATCATGTCAGCTCAAAACGCCCGCACATCCAAAACTGCTGGCTTGGCAGTCGCTGCTTGGCGTCTTCCTGCGGCCGTCCTGCCGGCTTGTTTGCTGTGCCTCCCGTCAAGAGTGATGACAGACAGCGGCTGCTTCATGCATGGATATGCTGAGCTCGTGGGTGTTGATGGTTGCGTTATGAAACAGCACAGCGGAGGCCCGTTCACTTTTAACCATAATACTCAGAGAGTCTACAGTCAGCAAGTACCTTATTTTCTGGAATATGAGGGTCATCCAAGAACACAAAATTGGCCAGAAATTTGAACGGGCAACTTGTGTACAGCATACTTATCAACCTCCACGGCTCCATGCCCTTACAAAATGTTTTATTTTCCCTTAAAAAATAAAAAATAATCTTACACCATATTTTTTTTTTCAAACGTGTTTATTTATGTAGTTTAACATGTTATATTCTACTTGTGTTTCGTTATATCATATATATTGTTAATTAACATTTTGATGTGAGATCCTGAGTTGCTCGACAAGAATGAGGTTTATTATTAAAAAAAGTTCAAAAATTAAGTAGCTTGGACATTCACTGTAGAAGGAAAAAATACATGCAAATATTATTAAGTAGAATAATACATTTTCTTATTTAAATTATTAATTCATTTTCTGCATTAAATTATTGTTGGTAATATATTGATTAAAGGGATAACCACAAACCTGTCTTTTTTCATTTTCTCTTTATACAACAATAATGATTTGTAATATAATGCATCAAGGCAAATGAGCCATTTGAGAGCCAGCTCTCTTTAATGAGTTGAGTCGAAAAAGCTGGTTCTCTAAATAAAGATGGACTTTCTTTCACTACATAACTACCACATTAAATCCGAGATGGCAGATGCATGCGCACAGTAGCATCAAACCGCTCGCTTCGTTTGCAACGAAAAAAAACGATACCGAGATAGAGGCTACCGCGGCAAACTCATTTGACTTGATTGATTTGCCGTTTCGTGATAGTAGGTGTATACCGGATGGTACCCATAATTGACAAATTTGCGTTTTTCCGTACAGATTTTATTGTACGTCGTCCACGTCTTAAAATGCATAATAAACGTACTTTGTATGGAAAAAACGTACAGGTTGACAGGTATAGTACAGAAACACATTTGAAATGCATACCGATCACCAGAACTGTGGCAACAGGGATCAAACCTGATTAATAGCTGTATAAAGGCCAAATCCCAACCTCCGAGACACTGAGGATATTACTCATATGAGAAAACACAGTAGGTCTTATCACATTCTCACACTCATTTTAGTCAAGGTACTAATAAAGTATTTATTTTTAAATGAATTTATTTATTTTTTATCCACCTAGTTATTTATTCATTAAATGCATTAATAATTTTAGTAGATAAACAAAAATATATGAAATGGAAAGTCCATTATGGGACAAATAGCCTTTATACGTCAAAAAACAAAGGGCGTGTTTTCATGACCTCAAAGTTTGTTTTTCAACAAACAGTTCAACCAGTTCAGGGTGTCCCCTGCCCACTTCCCGAAGATAGCTGGGATGGGCTCCAGTACCCTACTGAGTATAAGCGGTGCAGGATGGATATAAGACTGAAAATTAAGAGTACCTGTTTCATATAGCCAGGGGATATCAAACTGGCTTTGGGGACATATCCAAACTTTTTGTTCTGAGGCGAGACAGATCAGTAAAAGAATACTACCTGCAAATGTTTGTCTTTTTTTTTAAGTATCATGCTTTATCATTTATCCTACAATATTTACAGTACTCACCTTACATATTAAAAGCACGAAGTGATTTTATTATCTAAAGACAATAGATTTATTCACAAACAATGGGGAAAATATTTTTGTGTTTGGGAAAAATTGTGAAGTTGGTTGGGTGTCTTCATCAAAACATGTCCAGATTTTCTTCTCCTAACTGGATTATCAGAGATCAGTAGTGATTATGGAATGTAGAAGCCAGGGCCATTGGAAAATGTGTGTGCTTGTGTGCATGTAAGATGGCAATGACACTAGAGCCAAATTATACTGGTAATACTAGGGCTGTGCAATGAATGGAATTAACGGTAGAAATTTAGGAATTCAGAAATTTATATATATATATATATATATATATATATATATATATATATATATATATATATATATATATATGTGTGTGTCATGGATTGTAATGAAACAAAAATCAAGGTCATTTTTGAGAGGTGGTCTTTCCAAACCCTGGATATATATATACATACTATTATTATTATTATTACATTCACTTCAAATCAGTGCAACTTTTGCAGTCACTCAAACAGTGACTGTAGCATTCAACCAGGAAAAAATGTCGTCAGGTGGTGTCCAACTGTCACTGGGCGTTACGACCCTTAACCACAACGCCCTCGAGTTGGCAGGCCGGCAGTGATGGCCAGTCACTGCCCATCTTCTCCTGGTCCCCAGCTAAACTCCTCTCTCCTACTCCAGAGCCAGCAAGAGGCTCTCTCTGCGGCTTCCCCCACCCTATGGACAGCTGCCTTCCTTTCCCTTCCACTTATTCCCAGAGCTGTTAATGAAATGAAATTATCTGCATTTATATAGCGCTTTTCAAGTCAAGAATTCCCAAAGCATTTACAATGTGCTTCACATTTCCCAATAGCGGCCATGCAGCCATGTAAGGCGCTAACCTGCATATTGGGGGTATTAGGGGTTCAGTGTTTTACCCAAGGACACTTCGACATGTAACATGGAGGAGCCGGGATTCGAACTGCGATCTCTTGATCCCAAGACGAGCACTCTAACTCCTGAGCCACTGCCGCCCAATTATGTGTCCCATACAGACTGTGCTGGGAAGCCCCCTGCAAACATCCTCCACTGGGAATAGCCAGGTCTGCCATCCCTTGTCCCTGCACTGTTGGACCAGTTCTTGATATTTGGCGTTTTTCCTTTCATGGGCTTCGTGACTCATTCGTGAAACAGCACTTTTTCTTTTTCGGGATGCAGAGTGATAAAACCCCCCTCTAAAAAAACTACACCTGCGCCTAAAATAATCTCGGCACGCACTTTCTAATTAGCAACTGACAAAAACGTAAGTGTTTCCTTCTGACAGGAAACACGTTTATTGACCTTGATTTTTGCGTCATTATGCAGGCGTGTCAGTGCATACGCATGCTGAAGCACGTCAAGAATTGTTATGAAAAAAAAAATCAAGGTCATTTTTGAGAAGTGGTCTTTCCAAACCCTATATATATATATATATATATATATATATATATATATATATATATATATATATATATATATATATATATATATATATATATATATATATATATATATATATATATCCAAAAACATGCATTTCAGGTGAATTGGCCAGTCCAAATTGTCCCTAGGTGTGAATGAGCGAGTGAGTTGTCTGTCCCTCTGTGCCCTGCGATTGGCTGGCAACCAGTTCAGGGTGTCCCCTGCCCACTGCCTGATGATTGCTGGGATGGGCTCCAGCACCCCCGTGACCCTAATGAGGATAAGCGGTGTAGCTGATGAGATGAGATATACCCTATATATATATATATATATATATATATATATATATATATATATATATATATATATATATATATATATATATATATATATATATATATATATATATATATATAGGGTTTGGAAAGACCACTTCTCAAAAATGACCTTGATTTTTTTTTTCATAACAATTCTTGACGTGCTTCAGCATGCGTATGTACTGACACGCATACGCATGTATATATCACCTCATCTCATTAGCTACACCACTTATCCTCAGTAGGGTCACGGGGGTGCTGGAGCCCATCCCAGCAATCATCGGGCAGTGGGCAGGGGACACCCTGAACTGGTTGCCAGCCAATCGCAGGGCACAGAGGGACAGACAACTCACTCGCTCATTCACACCTAGGGACAATTTGGACCGGTCAATTAACCTGAATGTTTTTGGAATGTGGGAGGAAACCCACGCAAGCAGGGGGAAAACATAAAAACTCCGCACAGGAAGTCTGGAGCTATGTATATGCATAAAAATGCAGGGACGAGCACAACGTCCCTCTACACAACTCTACACAATCTTAATCCTTCTACCTGATGTGTTCCGCACCGAACGCTTTTTCTAAAAGTAAGATGAAAGCAGATAGGTGCGCTTGGTTCTTTGAACACAATTGTACATTATCAACACATACTTGACAGAGAAAACATTTACCTCTCAACGTTTTCACGTACACCTCAAGGGTGTTGCATGTTGTTTAAGGTGTTTTTAAAAACTTGAATGTAGAGTCATTTTTTTATTATGTGTTAACAATGTTAACCTGTGTTCAAAGAGCCTTTATTTTTTTTTTGTACTGCGCCGATCATCTTACTTTTAACACCGCTGTTCTGGGACTCGCAATGCATTAGTAAAGCATGAAATGGGGAGGGAGAGGAATATGTGGGGAGTGAATTCATGCTCATTCCTGGGGTTTTTGGTAGTGTAGCCTGAAAATAGTAAAAGTAAGAAAAAGCCTGTCCTAAAGCCAACAAAACCCCCAAAAGATGAAAAAACAAGAGTTCAATAGTACTTGAGAAATGAGCCGACTGAGGTTGTGATCATGAGTTGAGCCCAGAGACAGGGGCAGCGAATAACCAAATATGAAGTTGACGACACAAGCTTTAAACAAAGGACCCCAAATTTAGCGTAAAACGGTGCTGGGAATAAAATTTTAAGCATTTGGAAAATTACTAAACTAGACAACTTGGAATACAGCTTAAAACGGTGCGGCTGGAAATGGTTTCACGTGTGCTGGGTGCTGGGCGCTGTCTGTTTTGCAGCCGAGGGAAAAATTCTCCTAGTTAATGGTGTTAAGTATGTGCATGGCTTGAAGTCATTTCTTATTGAGCCCCTCCTCTTAGCGTATACTTTATGGCCTCACTTCTCTTTCTGGTGGGCCACATCCCGGAGGTGGACAGCCTTAAAAAAAACCTTTATCTGCGGCTTTTTATTTGATTTCAAGCTTTATCAAAAGTGGGCCACGTGCCGCAGAAGGCAGAGCACTATCAAGTAGCGGAATGATGCATTTTCCGGCACAAAGAAAACCTGTCTGGCATTGAGGCCGAGCGCAAAATGCAGCAGTCACAAGTGGAGTCGTTCAGTCATGAACGGGCAACAATCAAACGTCATTTGTGTGCCGTGAAAAATTTTAGAATAATACCTGTGCATTTTATTTCTTTTTGAATTAGTTTCAAGGGTCTTCATTACCCCAAATGGCCCTATTTATTGGAAATGTTATGTCTGAGTGTGGGGTCAGAGCAGGGATGTCAAACTCAATTTGGCTCTGGTGCCGGATTCAGACTTTCTGTTCTGAGGCGAGCTGGATCAGCAAAAGAATGTCAATTCAAATGTTTAGCTTTGTTTTGTAGTATCTTGTTTTTTCATTCAGGCTTCAATGGCTCAGGAGGTAGAGTGCTCGCCTTGATATCAAGAGGTTGTAGGTTTGATTCCCGGCTTCTCTGTGTTATATGTTGAAGGCACTGAATCCCTTATGCCCCCTTGCATGACTGACGCTGCTCTCGGTTAGTTAGTGTGTAAAGCGCTTTGGGAGGTCTTCATTGACTTACTATATAAATGCAGACCATTTACTTTAATATTCTACCATGCATGTTATAATCACTGACAACAAAACATGTTCGCAACACATTCACAATAAATTGACTTTTGTGTTTTTATTTATTTATTTCACAGTACATGCTTGAGTTTGGGTTCCCCTTAATGAAATGCAACTTCCCAATTCCAGTTGCACTCATGCAGCTCCAAACCATGGCATCCCAAACATGAGGCACGACACAAACATATTTTTACTCCTCGTCTGGTTGCCGCCACACATTTTTCACACCATCTGAGCCAAATAAATTAATCTCTGTCTCATTAGATCAAAGGATATTTTTCCAGTAAGCCACTGCCTTTGTTCACATACTGCTTTTTATTGTGTCAAAGTGATGTTTCTTCACTGATGTTCTATTAAACGTGTGTGTTTTTTGCTACTTTTCCCCTTTTTTATTTGTTTCGAGAGATATGACCAGGGTAGATAGATAGATAGATAGATAGATAGATAGATAGATAGATAGATAGATAGATAGATAGAAAGATAGATAGATAGATAGATAGATAGATAGATAGATAGATAGATAGATAGATAGATAGATAGATAGATAGATAGATAGATAGATAGATAGATAGATAGATAGATAGATAGATAGATAGATAGATAGATAGATAGATAGATAGATAGATAGATAGAAATTAGTTTGTGTATCCTTATTTTTATTTGATGGGCCTGAAAGAACAGGGGTAACCTAACATCTCCCCCTTGGCTGTAAGGCAAAGTCATTCCTGTGCTGTCATTTCTCCCCCCGCTGGTCATTTAGGCCTGCTTGAAAAAGTGGCATGGTCCTCTTTCCTTGTTTGCAGTCGCTCCACTCAAATGTGCTCTTTTTGCAAGAACAGTGTTACCTCTTTATACGAGGACTTCTTAACACGAGAACTTCATTATACAAGTTCTATTTGCCAAACAGCACAGCACCTACTCACATCAAAACTATGTAGAATACAGCAACAACATTTGCAATCTACGATGATGCATTTGTCTGCTACCAGTGACCGAGACAATCCGAATTCGAAACTCGAAGACGAGCTCGATCAGGAATATTGGCTCGTTAATCGAGTTACAAGCACGTTCCTAGAATGAATTGAGCTCGTCTGAAGACATGCCACGGTAAATCCGCCACTTTATCTCCTCTCGCTGTGAAGCTACTGCAGGCTCAGCTGCTTTTGAGAGCCTCCCAAATATAGATCGGGTACCTGGGAGAACCGCATGGGGTCCTGGCCCTCTGGCCCTTTTCGCAGTTTTATTGATTGGCACCGAGCCGAGCTGCCAATATCGCGGCGGCATGCGGGGCCTGTTGGTTATGTTGTGTGTGTATGTGTATGCCATGGACCGGGGTGGAGGTTTAATTTTCCATTGCACGAGAGTAAATGGCTGCCACATCAGAAATTAAAGCAAGCATCAGATCAAAGGATGAATTTTACATGTTTTAATATAATGCATACTTACCGACACTTTACGCGTAAGACTACCGCTTTTCTTCCCTTGAAACCGCATATTGATTTTTTTTCAAAACAAAGTCGGGTAGATTGCTTAGGATGCAAGGGCTGTTTTTTTATTTTGACTTTTATTGCTCGCTGTCGTTTGTTATTTTGACATAATGCGCTGTTGACATCAGTTGTGTCAAAAATATGACCCACCCTGGACCAGGCCCGTTGGATGATTTAATCCGGACTGCCTTAAATTTCTGAGTATTTAAAAAAATAAAGCGAGTCTCTGGGTCATTTCATCAAAAGTTATGATTTTATGAATAGAAGCTAACCAAATACTCCCTCTGGCTGCTAGAGGCAACTATAGGATACACTCCCAGCTTTTGTCCTTTGATCTTATGTAGACTAACCGGATTGCCCATGCACTGGTAAAACATTTATTTTTAATTTATTTTTTATCAAATTCGAAACAGTGCAACAATGATGGTAAAAATATTTTTTCAAAGCTCCCACTTAAGTTTGTATCGTGTGGTGAGTTGGTTCAGGTGTAAAACTGCATTCTCTTTAAGGGTTAAAATAAGCCAGTAAACACATTCAATGTAAAACATGGAAATCGTTTTCCCCCAAAATTTGTTATGCTAAGAAAGGATTCCTTCTCATCAATGATTTTAATAAATAGGGTAGGCTACTAAATTGGCAGTATGATAAATCTTAATACTGAAAAACGATGTTAAAGATAAGGTGCAGGATTTGAGCAGAGAAAAACCCCACATGACTTGAGTATAAGTACATACGTTTGGGGATTTTTGGTGGCATTTGAATTATAGTAGTAGCAGGCCTTCTTACTTTCACTTTTTTTGTCCTCCAATGCAAAAAAAAAAAGAAAAATAAACCTACTTGGACGAGCATGACGTCTCTCTCCGGCACTCCCCACAGCCTCCTTTTTTCAAACCTGATATGTTCCCCCCAGAACAGCACTGATAAAAGTAAGATAAAAGCAGATGGGTGCAATTGAAAAAAAAAAAGCATTAGGGCTATTTGAACTCTGTTGGGCATTGGTAACATATCCTTAATATAGAAAATATTTAAATTTCAACTTTTTAAGGATACCTCAAACAACGCATCCCACCTTTAAGTTAAAAAGATTAAGTTGACAGAGTTTGAAACATCCCTGGTTTACATCATTGACACTAGTGGCCAATAATGTGGTTGTTCTTTGATACCCACATCCTTTAGGGCTGATTTGATTTTTGTAACCTAGAACACTCAATGAAAATAAAGAGCTTGGGGAAGACCAGTAGGACAGTCTAGGTTTGTGTACAGTCCTCTGCTGTTCTCCATGCAAACTCATCATTTGTTGATGTCTTCTCTTCTTATTTTGAGTATCTACTAAACTATAAATATAGCAGAACGCTACACCCCAATATCGATGTTCATATTTCAATTTACACTTTTTTCTTTAGTTAATTTGAAGTCATGTAACAATTGTTAAGAATAAAAACAGTGCCTACTAGGTTTTTTTTGGAGCAGAGCAGGAGGAAGATGGAGGTGCGTGCTGGCATTGAAACATTAGTGAAAAATGGACGGGTACTAAGGAGAAAAGTGCAGACAGAAAAAAGAAAGAGAATGAAGAGGTGGTTAATATTTGATTAGTTAATTAGAGAGTTCGCTATGTTCTGAGCGAGTGCGCTGTTGCTCTAGGCTGCCGGATGTCATTGTGGCGGACACAGTCATCACTTACTGTACAGACTCATTTCCTATGGCCTTTGTCGCACATGAAAATTCGCTGCCGAGAATATTCTCACGCAGACAGCGCAGAGTGAGTTTACATGTTATATTTTGACACAAGCAGCAACAAATAAAGTGTATTTTACTAATAAAGAGAGGGATTGTGATAATATTTTTTAAAACATGTGACACTAAGTGATTAAAATGGACAGTACTAGACTGGTTTTCCGGGAAAGTCCTGTCAGAAGGGAAACGATCGAATCGGCAATTGCCCCTCTCAAATAACTTTTTGTCTTTTTGCCACATTTTAGGTTTCAAATAAAGGTAAAAAACGAAAAATAATTTTTAAGAATCAGCACAATGTGAGACACAATGGTGAATTGGAATCAAATAATATAATAATTCTTTATTATGTTCACACCCAAAAAAATGAGAAGTTGTTGCAAAAACGTTGGCCGCCTGTTCTCTCAGCTCAGCCCACTGACTCCGTAGGTTCTCTGATGACTTCTGAATGATTCAATGTCGACCTAAATAACTAACAATGACAATTAAGTCACTTCAAATGCACCTACTCTGGGACGGGATCAGAAGTCTGTGAATGCAGACACTGGAGAACAGACAGTATTATGAAGACGAACATATCAAGCAGGTCGAAGTTATAGAGAGGTTCCAACCAGGAATGGGATACGAGAAGATTTTGCAAGTGTTACACATCTACCAGAGCACTATGCAAGCAACAATACCAAAAAGAAGAGCCCATTATCTGATTGGAAGACCTGCAAGCCTACTCAGTTGAGTTGGGTCAATCAGTGTATAAGACAACTATTAGTCATATTCTGTATAAATCTGCCCTTAATGGAAGAGTGGCAAGAAACAGCCTTTTCTGAAAGAATACTTTAAAATTGCTCATTTAGCATTCGCATGAAGCCACATAGGAAACACAAATCACATGTAGAACAAGGTGCTCTGGTCAGATGTGACCAGAATTTAACTTTTTGGGCTAAATGCAAAGCCTTATGTTTGGTGTAGGGATAACAATTCACACCACTGTTAAACATGGTGGTCGGAGGCTCATGCGTTTGGGTTGCTTTTCCGAAGTAGAGACTGGAAAGATTTTCATAGCTGACGGAAGGACGGATGTAGCCAAATACTGGGCAGTTCTGGCAGAAAATATGTTGAAAACTGCAAGAGACCTGAGACAGCAGAGGTTCACTTTCTAACTGGACAACAAAACTAAACATAAAGCAACATCTACAATGGAGTGGTTCAAAACTAACAATATGAAGGTTTTAGAATGGCCAAGCCAAAGTCCAGAACTCAATCCTATAGAGCATTTGTGGAAAGTTGTGAAAATACTGTGCACAAACAATCACCATCAAACCTTAGGGAACTTGAGTTGTTTTGTAAGGAAGAATGGGAAATTATCCGCAAAAATTAAAGCGACATACCCAAAAAGACATGTGACTGTGATCGCAGCAAAATGAGGTTGTACAACGTATTAACTCAAAGGAGGGCAACATTTTTGCAATGCCCACTTCTCAATGTTTTATTTGTTGCCTCAATATAAAATGTATGATAAATCAGTTTTTGTTTTCATGGTTGTGTCTCAAATGTTCTTGATTCTTAAAAAAATCTATAAGTTTGAAACCTGAAATATGGCAATGGCCCATGTCAAAAAGTTCTTGGGGGCCAATATACTTTTTCAGGACACTAAAACTTAAATAATTTGACCTTCAACACTCGCCCTCAACTAAAGGCAATCCTTAACAAAGTGGAAGCTCAGCTTATGTACTGCCTGTCCTAGAACTGGGGACTTAATTAGATATTCTATGGCATGTTCAAGTAATTCAGCCAATTAGCTTTACATTACTCAATAATTAGTGACAAGGTAGTCCATTATCATGCTTTCCGTGCGTGGGTGAGGATACGCCCGCGGGACGTTGGGTCTCCTTTTAGAGTGGATTGGAAATTCAACTCTGATTTGCATGGAGTGTTGCGGTGCCGTCATACATATTCAGCTTATAAAGAACCGTGCTTCTCTTCGGACACCTGGGACGGACAAAATCCGCCTTTCATCAGCTGGGCTCGATAGCATCAAGCGTTAAAGGGGCCACGCTGACACAGGACAAAACCTTTGCAGGTGCACACCTGACGCACAATCGCTAAGCCTGGCAGAAAAAAAAGTAGATAAATAAAAGAGACCCTTGCAGCCCTGGGGGTCTGAAGAGGCATGAACAGTCGCTACAGGTGTGATTTGCCGGAGCGGCTGCTTTCAGGGTTTGTTAATCCCTGCAAACACGGTGGCGATGCTCGTTTATGGAGCCATCACAATTCTAAAATGTTTTTTTTTATAAAAAAAAGTTCCGTGCCACACCGTCCGTCGAAAATGTTTGAAAATGAAGTTATGTCAAATATTTCACTGTACTACCTCATAAGCAGATAATTAGTATATAAAAAGGAGAAAATAATACTTAATATGAAAAAGAATGATGTCCTTTATGTTTTTATTTTTTACAGTTCATCAACTATAAACTACAATCAAAAAACAAGTAAGATGGTCAGCTACTATACCATTCATCAATGATATCTTGTTGCAGAAAATTTAAAAACTTGAAATAACAGCAGCAATGCAGAGGGCACGCGCGCACACACACGCACACACACGCGCGCGCACACATGCTTCTTTAAAATATTTGCCATCAGTAAATGGTTTTCCGTGCTTTGCTATTCAGTGAGCAATTTGTTAGATAACTTCAGTAGTGGTGTTTTTGGCAGCGACAAAGGTTTTTAGGGTCTGTGTTTGTTTGCCGTATCTGGACACAGCGCGTTTTAATGTCTCCGCCTTGAATTCATGTTCATGTTTTGTCTTGTAATGACGTTTAACACTTGACGCGCGAGGTACAACGCTCTCGGGGCATAATGCACAAACAGCACGGACATTTTTTGCACAAAGCCCCAGTCATCTGTCCACGCTGGCTGAAGAGAGCCGTCATGATTCGTTCATTTATCGCGCACGTGTGTTTCGTTGTCTCTCTCTCTCTCTCTCTCTCTCTCTCTCTCTCTCTCTCTCTCTCTCTCTCTCTCTCTCTCTCTCTCTCTCTCTCTCTCTCTCTCTCTCTCTAGGTTGCCGATCCCTGTTCTAGAGTAATGTTACCACATGGGTGTTAAACTCGTTTTATTTCAAGGGCCATATGTTGGAAAAAAATATTTTCACGGGGGCCGGAGTAGTAAATTAAAAAGAAAGAAAGAAAGAACAACAGGGAGAAAAAGAATGAGAGATCAAGAGAGAGAGTGAGAGAGTGAGAGGGAAAGGGAGAGAGAGGGAGAAAGAGAGAGAATGAGATCATAAAAGAGAAAGAAAGAAAGAAAGAAAGAAAGAAAGAAAGAAAGAAAGAAAGAAAGAAAGAAAGAAAGAAAGAAAGAGGGAGATAAGGGCAAGGAATAGATTATGAGAGAAAGAAGAGAGAAAGAGAGAGAGATAAATAAAAGATAGAGAGAGAAAGAGCAAAAGAGAGATAGATATAAAGAGAAACAGAACTAGAGAGCGAAATAGTGAGAAAAGGGGACAAATATAAAGAGAGTTATATATATATATATATATATATATATATATATATATATATATATATATATATATAGGGAGAGAACTAGACAGACAACTAAAGTGAGTAAAAATTACAAGAGAGAGTTAAGGGAGTAAAGAGAGATATAAAACAGAGACAGAGATGGAGAGAGAGAGAGAGAGAGAGAGGGAGCAATACAGTAATATTTTTGTAGTATTGTCATATTAGTGTTTTGTTGTATTCGTGTTGTATAACAAAAATTTGTGTGGTATTTTTGTAGCTTTACCGCATTAATATTTTTGTATTATTTCTGTCATTATATTTCTGTAGTAGTATTTTTTTCCTATTTTTATCGTATTTCTGTAATAGTATGTTAGTATTATAGTATAACTATAGTGGTATTTTTGTTGTATTTCTATTGAAGTATTTTTTGAAATTTTTTTCAGTATTTTTTTCGTATTTCTTAAGGATTTTTATAATATTATTGTAGTACCATTTTGTCGTAGCAGTTTGGTGTATAATTTCTGTTGTAGTATTTTTGTATTATGGTATTACTGTAGTACTATATTTGTGGTAATTATATAGTATATTTTTTAGAATGAGATCAAACTATATTGGGTCCCTGCTTTTGAGCAGTAACTTTAATATTTAGTTTTGTGATAATTCTGGAGTATTTTTGAGTGTTTCTGTAGTAGTATTTTTGTAGACACATAAACGGAAAAATGCAAAGTTGGAACCCCCAAAAAAACCACCATATTTTTCTCAGTCGTACTTCTTGTATATATTGTCATGATATGTTAAGAATTCTCGTTTGGCGGGCCAGATGAAAAAGCCTGACGGGCTGCATGTGGTCCCACAAGTTGTAGTTTGCCCGCCCTTGGGTTAAACTGATGTTTTTAGTGGATGTTGCTGCATGTGGACAACAATTTAAAAGAGTTGTAAAAGGCGTACTACAGTGTGTTTCACAAGATTTAGATTAAAATCAATACCTAAAATCCCTTTTGAAGATTTAAGTGTTCCAAATTCGGAATTGGAACGACCTTAAATGGTAAAAGCCAAGCAGAAGGGCAATGGGGTGGTCATCTATCGCCACAGACGGGATGTCATAAAGCAATGTGTGCCTGTGTGTTAGTGGGGCTCATTGGGCTTGAAACCCAGCTGGCCTATACAAATGTCCGGGCTGTGAACATGCCATCGCATCTTGTATGTGCTGTTTTCCCTTGTGAAACATGCTAGAGTACTATTCTAGGAAGTGACGTCTGTTGAGATTTGTGTCTGGTGAGGCATATTTACAATCATAATGAATTAACCTACATTTTCATCATTTGACTGGCAAAGCAGCAAACCAATATATGGACTGTAGCGTATACAAAAACATGTTATTGTCTTTCTTAAATTTATAGATGAAGGCTATTCACGACTGCTTTTTTATAAAAGCATCAGGAGATAGATGATAAAACAATGCAATAAGAAAAAAGATAGATAGAGATAGATAGATAGATACTTTATTCATCCCCGAAGGGAAATTCACATTAAGAACTATTACTCGATTGCTTGACTTGCGGTTAGCCTGCTAATTCAGTGGTACATCTACTTACAAATGTGTCTACATACGAAAGTTTCAGGATATGAAGTACCTGAACGGGAAAATATTACCTTTCGTTACAAAGATTGCCTTGAGATACAAAGTAAAAAATACAGGACACTAGTATTACCCACTTTCCCGAACATAAACAAAGAGGCTGTGTTGTATCTCAGCATGGTGTTCAAATCAAACATCTGCAACTACCAAAAGCGCTTTGAAACTTAAAAAAAATAACAATGAACGGGTTGAATCTTAAAACATTTTTGTAAAAAAACAAAAACAAAATAAAAATATCTTCACATTATTGTTCTAATTTTAGTGAAAATAGTTCCTGTAAATCCTTCATCCATCATCTGCACCGCTTATCCTCAGTAGGGTCGCGGGGCTGCTGGAGCCCATCCCAGCTATCTTCGGGCTGTGGGCAGGGGACACCCTGAACTGGTTGCCAGCCAGTCGCAGGGCACACAGAGACAGACAATTTGCTCGCTCATTCACACCTAGGGACAATTTGGACCGGCCAATCCACCTGAAATGCATGTCTTTGGAATGTGGGAGGAAACCGGAGTGCCTGGAGGAAACCCTCGCAGGAAGATTTGTTTCCATGACCTCAGAACTGTGCCGTTACCTGCTAACCACTCAGCCGCCATGCCGCCCGTGTTCCTATAAATATGTATTATTTTCTTTATTTTTGTAAAATATCATCAATTGGTATTATTATGTCTTACTTTCTAATATTTTGTTTTATTATTACAGTGGAAAATAATACTGTAAATTCCAGACTACAAGTTACTTTTTGCTCTATTTTAAACACTGCGCATCAAGTCCGTTGGTGTGCCTGATATGGCCCACAGGCCGTACTGACATATACAATACTCATATTCCTAATGTTATATTTCACAATGACTGCAGGTTTTCACAGGTAAAATGGTTAAGCATTAAAGGGAACCCAAATCCTGGAAAACAAAGAAAATTGGGGGGTTTTGTGTGAGCCATAGATGAACCTCAGAACTTGTTTTTCTAATGTTCTTTCTGCGGGGACATTGCAGGTGCCATCAAGGACACGACCAAAAATGTATTTGGATGCGCTCCCCTTGTACCTTCATTTGTCCGTGTTCCGAACTTTTCAAACTTCTTTTGCCACGCAATGTCATTTTCGGAAGGAATTCTGATATATTTCAGCCATGTTAAACCCATGGCAACATACAGATGTAAGTCAAATCAAGTCATGATTATTTGTATAGCCCTTAATCACAAAGAGTCTCAAAGAGCTGCACAAATCAAAGACTATTGCAGACTACAGACTATCATGACACCATCCCCTCATCTAAAACCTACACGAGGGCAAATACTACACATATTATCAACATAAGATATAGGTTATTCATATGCTATAGAGTAGAAGTGTGTTTTAAGCTAAGATTTAAACATTTCCACTGAAGTTGCAGATCGAATCTCAGGGGTAGAGCATTCCACAGGATGGGGCCCAGATAGAGAACGCTCTCGAACCTGCGAATCTCTTCTTGGTTTTTGGGATCACTAGTAGACTACTGTACCTTTAAATAGTGCTGGAATGTCAATAAGGGGAAAAAATGCAACACCTTTTATGTGGTCACCCAAAAAATCAAAATAAAGCATCTGGTGTCAAAGCACAAACAGTCCTAAATATATATTAGAAACAGTCCAAAGCACTTGAGAAATAAATCCCCGCATGTCAAAAGTATCATTCCAAATGGATGATTGGAAGAAAAAGCTCTGCATTATCATTATCATCCGCTCAAAACGGGTCCGGTGAAGCGTCTTCCTTCCACATCAGCATTCAGAAGTAGACGTGCAAGATTAGCTTGGATCAGACACACACTGTCATCCTGAATCCAAAACAGCGCATCTTTTTTCGACTTTTGACTCAGTAATGCGTGCTACAAAGAACCAAGTTGCTGCATGTTTATACATGAAGCGTTTAGAGATGGGTCAAGCTCCTTACAAATCGGATACCGAAGTTGTTTTTTACCTCAGACTCGCTATCCTGTGCGTGAGGGTTGCGAGACCGGCAGGAACTGACAATGATGAGTTAGGGACATCGCAATGAAGTTTCACTCCCAATAATTTTTTGGAATACCTTTTGGGTCTAATCACACTGAAATTTATTAAAAGCACTACAGAGGATTATAAACGCAGCCCAGAGAATCGTCGGTTGCTCTCTACCCAGTCTGGAGGACAGCGCCTGCTCTCGCTACCTCGGCAGAGCAGAAAACATCATTAAGGACTTTCTCAACCCGGCCACCACCTCTTTGACCTGCTGCCTTCTGGCAGACGCTACAGGTCACACAAAACAAAAACAAACAGACTCAGAGACAGTTTCTTCCCCAGAGCCATTACCACCCTTAACACACACCGCACAAAAAAACTGAAACTCTTGCAAACACACTACCTCATACAGATGTAAAATTGTATACTTTGCACAATGTTGCC
This sequence comes from Urocampus carinirostris, assembly GCF_059441175.1. NCBI lineage: Eukaryota > Metazoa > Chordata > Actinopteri > Syngnathiformes > Syngnathidae > Urocampus > Urocampus carinirostris. Next base: position 28,481,516 of record NC_142362.1, on the reverse strand, counting down.
TATTTTTGCACTACCGCACATTGCACTAATATGATCCCAAAACTGTATGTAACATCCTACATGCCCACACTTCGTGTGTAAATATTGTGTAAATTATAACCTTTGTCTTCTTTGTTCCTTTATCTTCTTTGTTTTCTTTTATCCTCACTGTAAAATGTGAAACTGGAGTGCTGCGTCCAATTTCGTTGTCACAATATGTTCAACCCATTTTGTAACAATGACAATAGCGGTATATTCAATTCTATTCTATTCTATTCTATTCTATTCTATTCTATGTTGACGGGGCGATTGGGATGGGATTAAACAGAAAGCGTTTTCACCTCTGTTTTTTAACCCTCCTAGCATGCGTTTTTTGTCCTTTTTGTCAGTACAGACGCTCGCCTACTTACGACCATTCGACTTACGTAAAACTGTAGACACAAAAATGTCCAGGCGTTAATGTAAGTTAGATTTTGTATCGTGTGCACCTTTTTCTGAGTACTGGACAGTACTGTAGTGCTTCTTTCTGCTGCGTGGTGCTGTGAGAGGTCACCCAGCATACAGCCTGAAGAAGAAATCTGGCTTATACTTCCTGGTTCATGTGTCAACATAACAACCTGTACTGTATCGCTGGTACGCTAAGAACTTTGATGTTTTTATTGTGTAATATATTGTGCATCCATTCAATATGGTTGGTGTAAAGTGTAAGGAAGAAGCGAGACAGAAACGGTGCAGTCATGCGTGGGAGCACAAACGCCAGCGATTCGGCGATCGCTGGGCAGAAGAGATCAAAACGAGACAGGGCAGACGGGATCGATACCAGATACAGGATAAACGAGCAGTTACCAGACAGGGCAGGACAGACGGGATCAATACTGAATACTGGATACACGAACAAGATACCGGAGCGGACGAGACAGACGGGATCATATCGGATACTGGAGCAAAATATCGGACAGGACGAGACAGACGGGATCGATTCCGGATACTGGAGCAAGATACCGGACAGGACGAGACAGGCGGGATCAATACTGGATACTGGAGACTGGAGCAATATACCGGACAGGACGAGACAGACGGGATCGATACCGGATTCTGGAGACTGGAGCAATATACCGGACAGGACGAGACAGGCGGGAGCGATACCGGATACCTGGGACTGGAGCAAGATATCGGACAGAACGAGACAGGCGGGATCGATACCGGATACTGGAAGCACGGGCAGGATACCGGTCAGAGTGAAAATACAAGTCTTGCAAGTGCAGAGGTTCGTTGACGGACTGACAAGGAGTGAATAAGAGCACTTAGTTTAAATAGGAAGGAAGCCAATCATGGAACGAGCAGCAGCTTGTGCCAAACAGGGTGGCCCAAGTGAGGGGAATGGGCAACCGTGACAGAAAATGATCGGAATGGTTTTTTTCGGCCACTTTTTACCGCGGAGGAGGACCTCTTAAAGCACATCTTCCAAAGGTATGTTTAACTTAACTTTATTCATCTTTACGAAATATTTATTTTTCAGTGCAAAACAATACAGGTTACACATGAAAGCCTTAAACATACTTATACAAACCTCAAACATACAGAATGAACCGAAGCAACTTACCGACAGATTCAACTTACGAACGTTCATCCGGAATCTATCTTGTTTGCCAGTGGGGAGCATCTGGATACATCATTTGGACGTGAACTTTAAGTGTGATAATTCAGCCATTTATTAATATTTTAGACCTACAACCATTCAACATGTTCGGTGGCATCAGACCTACCCATGTAGAGTTTTTAATTTATTCCCTCCACCCCATAGGACAGTACCATTCCTAGACGTGACTACAAAGAAAACTAACTGAACTTTATATACATATACTGTACATGCCATTTCTCGGTGAATATTTCATACGACCTAGTTAGAGCTTTGAATTAGTCAAACAATGACATAGTTTTAAAATACATGCCAATTTTTGGAAAATTGCAGTTCCCCCAAAGCATCACTATTCAGTGGTTTGCAGGCAAAATGATCATAAGGGGCATTGGCGCCAGCACCTGGTGGGGTGATGTGAACACTCAATAAAATGTTTATTACACATACAATTGCATGGCACTGAGGAGAAAAATACCAAAAATCCCAGGAACTGCATTGAAATACACCAGGTTTATGATATATCAAAGCTTATGAATTTTAATGTCTATGCAGCAAGTCAACTGCAGGAGAGAGAGTGGGAAAGGTGAGATGGCACAACATTCAGGTAACTTAAAATTAGTTTTACCTGGTTATTTCAGTATGAGAAATTATTTTCCCCCCATTTTCCACTTATTGAAACATAAACATTTTGTTTGTTTGTTTGTACATGATTCAAATTGAATCGTTTCTTCCGGCGCCGTCACGAATGGCAGCCACTCCAGCAGCTCCCGTGTTATTTTCGATTGTTCTCGATTGTTTGTTCTCAGCTCAGGGATGCTGCTGGAAATGTGAATTTCCCTTCGGGGATGAACAAAGTATCTATCTATCTATCTATCTATCTATCTATCTATCTATCTATCTATCTATCTATCTATCTATCTATCTATCTATCTATCTATCTATCTATCTATCTATCTATCTATCTATCTATCTATCTATCTATCTATCTATCTATCTATCTATCTATCTATCTATCTATCTATCTATCTATCTATCTATCTATCTATCTATCTATCTATCTATCTATCTATCTATCTATCTATCTATCTATCTATCTATCTATCTATAGGTGATGTTTTGTGTACAGTATGTTGTTTACTCCCAAAAGCAATCACATTTAAATCACAGCACAATGCCATTTTGAACATCTGCATGTTTTTAAAACCTGAGGGAAATATGGGCTCCAAGTATTTACTTTTCAATGGTCTCGCTTTAATTGAAATTGTAAAAAACATAAAAATGTTTATTATATGTAATTGCATGCCACGAGGGTTAATCAACATTTGGGTTGCAAGACTTGCAAAGTAAATACTGTAGGTGTTGGAGCATAGCATTTCCGTTGACGTTTCTATTACCATGAAGAAAAAAACCCTGAATACATTTTGTAAAGCTCTAACAGAATAGCAAACCCAGAGATGAAAGATACAAAATGGTTAAAGAGCCATATTTGACCAAAAATACACAAATAAAACAGACGCGAAAAATAAGAGAATTTTATACTCCTTAAAAGGAAGGATCCTACTGAATATATATACTGTATAGATCTATATTCATTGGAAAACGTTTTAATGTTTGTGCCATGTTTGGCCTGCTACAGAAGACATAATTTTTCATGATCAAAGATTTCTGAAAAAGCACCAGGGAGTCTCTAGGGAGCTTCAAAGAGCCACATGTGTCATTATTACTGATATGCATCTCCTGTGCCCACTCCTCTGTCCCTATTTATACCCACTCCTATCTGTCCCCTTTTGTCAGTCCGTCTGCGAATCTCAGTCAACAGTAGGCAAGCCTTTTTCGACCCTGGCTCTCAACTGTTTTTTGCTCCCGTCTGTCCCACGGCTTCGACCCGTTTTTGATCCCGATCACGTCTACTCTCCCGTCCCAGCTTTCGACCTCTTTTTGTCCCCGACCTCGTCTACTCTCCTTTCCTGGCTTACAACTCGCTTTTGACCCCAAACACGTTTTTGCTCTCCTGTCCCGGCTACTGATCAGTTTTTTCGTTCCCGACACCGCCATTGCTCGTCACGGAAGCTCCACTTCCGCGTTCGGAGCGACCTGCTTCCTGCGTCCAGCAACCACCGGATCGTGGGCGCAACCCTTTCTCTTTCTTCCAATAAAACTTTTGAGAAATGCAACACAAGTGGGTCCTGTCTCAATTCTGGCCCTGACAACATGCAGCTCCAGAGCTGCTTGTTGCCGATCCCCCAGGCCAGGAAACAAGTGTGATTTGAAAAGAACAAAGCCTGCGATGCGTGGAAATTCCCTATGACCATCTTGTAACCCTTTCCTGGAATTTGAGAGAGGTCTGGCGAGACTCGAGCCTTCCTGACCGTATTGACTGTATTGGACATAAATACATACTTTATTAAATCATCTACTGCCAATAACGGGTGGATCCTGTATATCAATGTTGTATCTTACCATATTAGGTATAAGTTAAAGTGACAACTGTAGTGGATCTCAAATATTTTAAATCTAAGTAAAAATTAAGCCATTTCTAAAAAAAAGATTAGCTCAATCCGCCAATCGAACACTGTACAGTTATTCTGAATTTAATACAGTAAATGCTCAATAAATACAGTGTATTGCAAAAATATTGGCTCCCCAATCACTTTTTGATATATTGTCATATTTCATGCTTCAAACTTATAGACAAAAGACTCCAAATATTTTCTTAGACTCAACAACATGTGAAACACAATTGTGAAAATAAACTAAATGTATATCACATCGCGCTAACAAATAAAAAGATGTGTATGTTGCAAACATATTGACCATCTTTGAGGTAATACTTTGTACAACCTCCTTTTTCTGCGTCCACAGCCTTTTGGGGTATGTCTCTATAGGTTTTGCACATCTTGAAAGGAAATATTTGCCTCTTCTTCCCTACAAAACAACAAGTTCCTAAAGGGACAGTGTGCAATATTCTTTGCCTCCTATAATCTTTCATTCAGTAAAAATAAATAAAAACAACATTGATTTGAGTACTAGGCAAAATAACCTGAGCTATCAAACCAATGTCCTCGTTTTTACTACCGCACCGCTAGAGTAGATAACATCATTGCAGGGGTGTAGCTGTTTTGATTTATGGGGTCCTCACCAGGAGTTAACTGCACTGATAAGAGTTTGACTTTCTCTTCGACACAAATTCATTTGGAATCAGTTGGAATTATCTGACATCGTAAATGAATGCTTACATAACCGCTTTAATGGGCTCCCCTCCAGCCATCTGATCATTAGAATTACCAAAGGTTTTGTGACATTGTTCAAAAAGGTCCTGAGACAGAAAATGTTTTTTTATACATTTTCATTTAAAACTACAATATTTGTGCCTTTACTTGATATGAATATTATGCATGTCTTATTCTGTGAGGAGACGTTTAGGAAATAATTCACATTTGCTCTCATACTTGCTATCATACTCTTTCACATACTATAGTCATGCACACTTCCTTTCACATTCTCTCCTATGCACTGCTATAGGCACACATACTTACGATCATATTGAAGAATCCATCAACAGATAAAATAAAGTCTTTTTTTTTTCCCGGCCCGGCCCCCCCCGCCCTATTTTTCAACGCAATACCACCCATGACTCGAGGAAGGTGCCCACCCACCCCTGACATAGAGCAATGTAAAGACTGTGAAACGACTAGGTGAATTTCTACCATGGGACTTCAAGAGAATAAAAACAAAGGTAAATAATTATATATCAATCCATCCATTTTCTGCACCGCTTATCCTCACTGGGACCGTTGGGGTGCTGGAGCCCATCCCAGCTATCCTCGGGCAGTGGGCAGGGGACACCCTGAACTGGTTGCCAGACAGTCGCAGGGCACACAGACAGACAACTCACTCGCTCATTCAAACCTAGGGACAATTTGGACCAGCCAATTAACCTGACATGCATGGTTTTGGAACGTGGCAGGAAACCGAAGTGCCCGTAGGAAACCACCACAGGCACGGGGAGAACACGCAAACTCCACACGGAGAGGCTGCGGGAGATGGACTTGAACTCTGAACCTCTGCACCTTGGGGCTGTACGCTAACCACCCAATCGCCATGCCGCCAATAACTATATAACTACCTTCAAGTATATGGTATATGGAGGGGTGGCTTGTCCTGCATGTTTTGGAGGTTTATCTTCTCCAACTCCGGTGATGCTAGCAATCGAACCACCTGTATTGGAGCAGAGAAACTCCAAAAACACGCAGGACATGTGGCTCTCGAGCAGGACCGGCCTAGCCTTCATGGGGCCCAAAGCAAAATTAGATTTGAGCCCCCCTATTACTCATTAATGTTAATACCTACTAGAACTCATTCCATGTTCTACTCCGGGGGTGAGCAACTATTTGGAGTAAGGGGCCGCATGTGTCATGTTATACTTCTTTTTAAATAGACTAATATCATCAAATTGGGTTTGAAACGACCACAATTAGAGCAAAATAGTACATTTGGTCTCTGTTTTAAGCACTTCATTTGTTATTTAGTTTTCAAGTATTACTGTACGTTTTTTTGGGTTTTTTTTGTATTCTGATGTCGGATTTTTATTCAAGTTCTGTAGTTTTTTTGTAGTGTTACTGAAGTAATTTTTTGTAGTATTTCGAAAGTTGAGTTTTTGTTGTACATCTGTGGTATTTTCACAACATTTTTTAATCATTACAGTAGTTTTATGATTATAGTATTTTTTTAGTATTACTGTAGTACAATTTTTTGTATTTCTGTTGTATTTTGTAGTATTTCCATATGAGAACGTGTGTTGTATATCTGCAGTATTTCTGTAGTATTTTTCTAGTAGAGTTTTATTTTTGTAATATTTTTGCGATATTTCCATTGGATAATTTTTGGAGTATAAGTGTAATTTGCAGTATTTCTGTTGTAAACCTCTTGTAGTAGTATATTTGTTGTGTCTTTATTAGTTTTTTATATCACAGTATTATTTTAGTATTTAAGTCAAAGTATAATTGATGTATTTCCAAGGCAGTATTTTAGTGGTATTTTTGGAGAGTTTTTCGAGTATTTCCATAGTATTATTTTTGTCACATTCCTTCAGTATTTTTGTTATATTAGTGTAGTTGTATTTTTGTAAAATCTTTGGAGTGAACAGTTTTGTAGTTGTATTTTGTAATACAGTATAACCACTAGTTTTGGAGTAATTATATACTATATTCTTATTTTTAAAATTAAAGCAAAATAATATAAGAAGTCCCTGCTTTTAAGCGCTATATTTGATATTTAGTTTAGTGGTTCTTCAGTAGTATTTTTGTTGTATTTATGTATAAGTATTTTTGAGTGGACACACAAAGTAACAATAGGGACAATGTTGGCATCAAAAAAGGTAACCACTCTAGGGGGCTCCCTAGTGGTTGCTGGGCACTAAGCAGCCGCTTAACTCACTTATGCCTTCAAGGACTGGGTTGGGCACCACCGATATTTGGTATTTGAGGTGCATTATTTTACCCTTAATTTTTGTTAACAGAGCTCGACAGCCTGACAACAGTAGCCGAGAGACGGGCACTGAAAAAGCTGCGGTCAATCATGGACAATCCATCACATCCACTACACAGCATTGTATCCAGACAGAAGAGCAGCTTCAGCGACAGACTGCTGTCACTGTCTTGTACCACGGACAGACTAAAGAGATCTTTTCTTCCTCATGCCATGAGGCTCTTTAACTCCACCGGCGGAGTAAAGACCCACATTAAACCACACCCCCGACATTGCATATTACTGTACTTATTGCAGTGTGTATTTTATGTAGCACTATTTAAATACTCTATACAACACACTACAGTGGGTATTAGCACGTCACATTGGGTGTATGTATATTGTATTCCTTTTGCTTTATTATTGTATTGTTCTCAGCGAAGGGATGCTGCTGGAAATGTGAATTTCCCTGCGGGGATGAATAAAGTATCTATCTATCTATCTATCTATCTATCTATCTATCTATCTATCTATCTATCTATCTATCTATCTATCTATCTATCTATCTATCTATCTATCTATCTATCTATCTATCTATCTATCTATCTATCTATCTATCTATCTATCTATCTATCTATCTATCTATCTATCTATCTATCTATCTATCTATCTATCTATCTATCTATCTATCTATCTATCTATCTATCTATCTATCTATCTATCTATCTATCTAACTTGATTAAAATATTGATGTGATGATTAAAATAAGAGAAAGGGTATAACTGCAAAACACCCAAAATGATGACTACATATTACATCACCAAATACTCTAAAATCCAAACATTCTGAAGGAATTGACCGAATGATGACTCAGCCACAATAGGCTTTATCTTCCCAAGACAACTTGGAAACATCTTCCATTTGTACTGCGGCATCCTTGAACAAAAACAGACATTTAAAATGAATAATGCGCGGATATAACATTGTCAAGCACTCTCAAACAGAACATGGTTTTTGCTCCTGCATTGACCCATCCCTGACATTCTCCTCTTCCAGCCTCTTCCTCCTTCTCATTTATCCTTCCTTTACTTAGCATATGTTCCACGCTCCTGAGTTATTTAAATGGAAATATGGTGCGCGCTGACATGATTCATCCGGGCGAGCTGCATTACTCATGACCCGCCAAAACTTTTTAATAGCGAATGTTAGTTAACGGATGGCCCGGCCGTACTGTTTTTCCCTAATTTTGCTCGCCCAGCGTGAGTGATTACATTGGCGGCACTCTAATGACTAAGAGAAGGAGAATTAGGAGCAGGTCCAAATTATCCTTCAAACTTATGTTTCTCATCCACGCACACACGTGTGCAGACCTGTATAGAGGACCGATCCTGTCTTATGTAGAAATACACGTATAAGTAAATAAATACTTTAGAGTATAGAAACTCGGAACTTCTTTGTGCTTCGGTTATCACTGGTTCTCTGCTTCACAGAATTGTAATTGAATTGTCTTTATTGTCATCAATGTATAGTGCATACTGTTCAGCAGACAGCACACAGCAATTGCTATCACGGTGGCGGGATGTCTTTGTGTGTTGGGTGAGCGTGGCTATGTGCACGACTGGCTGGTGCATACCATCAGTCAAACAGCGGGGTGGGCGCACAAGTCAATGTAGACACCCTTAGAAAATGCCAAGCACAGCAACAGCTAGCTTTTAGCGGCTCGTACTTATACTTTTATTTTAAAATATTGCAGGATCGGTCCTCCATAGACCTGCTGCGATGCGTTGCTTGTCTGTTACTGTGCAATTGAGAACTCGGATGTGATGACACCAATACAATGACACACGCGTTATTCATAGCAAACACAGGCGGGAGTGAACTTTCACAAGCGACTCAGTGTCATTCTGTTCAGTTACATTGATGTGGGGGGCGGGGTTGACAGACAGGCACAGGGATAAGAGAGAGAGGAAGAATTGCGAGAAAGATAAGAAACAGCCTTCAATCCAACATCAGCAAACGATGCCTACCAATAAATAATAAAAAAAAAAGAGTTCAGCTGTTTCATTGAAGATCCCTTTAGGACTTTGCAAATGTTTCCATTTTAAAGGTCTCTCTGATCAGATTTTTTTTCCCATTATGCAAATATGTTGAAAAATATTCTATGCACCGGAGGACTCGACCAATTTAGTCTCAAAGTTGACCCATTTGGCTTGTTTCCTGTAGAGCTGTAATGTCATTGACGGAAAACAACACTTTCAACATGGCGCCTTTGCCTCCTTTTAGTTAGGCGATTGTGGCTTTTTGTTTGCGTTTATCGCCATGCCTGTCGCAGTAGGTATAATATTGTCAGGCTAGCTCCCCGTTAGCAACTGGACTGCTGAAGGCTTTCCTGGTTTGTTTTCTCCCACTTGGTTCTTATTTGCTGCACACAGTGTGTTGTTTGGCTCAGGGTTCCCACAGCTTAAGGCAAGTTCAATTCAATATTTTTTTTTAATGCCTTTTGAAATCAAATTTAAGACAAAGTCGACAAATAAAACCAGATTTGAAAAAAGACAAAGAAAAACAAATGTTTCATTCACATAACACATCGTGCCTCGCACACATTACATGGCACCGTTTTTAGCCAAGGCGAAAAAAACATTCATCAGATATCCAATTGTCATCAAATGTACGGTTTACCATGGCCCAAAGTAAAAGTCACTGTCACAAGTTGCTATGTATTTTGTGGGTAGACCTAAGACATGTGTCTGCTCTAAAAGGCCTGACTGAAACCACATCACCGTTTTGATAGTTCTGTTGTGGTCACGCTTTGTTGCCATTAAAGTAAATCGGTGAATTATTAAAAAAGACAATTTATAAATATAACTTAATCCTTTTAGTTTAAACAAATATAAATCTTATTACTGTGTTCACTTCAAGATTTTCAAAAATTGGATTGAATACATGTTATGCCAATTAAGGCGTTATTTTTTGAATAATGAATTTAAAGACTTTTCAAGGATCCATGAGAACCCTGTGGCTGGCTTGCCTGGAGTTAGCGCCAGTTTTGCCGTGTCCCTTGGTTTACTCCCGGCCAGCTTCATTCCTGTCGCCGTAAACGATTTGGTTGATGGTTCTCAGTTAGCTTGGCTGCTCGCTGCGTGTTTTGTTCAGCCAGCTTCGCGTTTGTACGCCAAAGCTGCAGCAGTCTATTTTTGATCGGTCTTCATCGGCATCCTTTTTTACCAGTTAACCCCTGTTTCGCTGCCCACCCTATGTTGTACCATTGCTGCATCCACCTGTGACACAACGCCTAGACGTTTTCCACAGAAACTGGGTCAAATATTCTGAACCTATTTGATTTATTTGAATGACGTCACAGCTCATGAAGTCAAAGATGAGACAGGCTCTCTTTAAACTGCATTATCTCGAAATATGAATACAGAGACCCCTTACTTCGGTTATCGCTGGTTCACTGCTTCGCAGATTTCGAATTGAACTGAGTTGTCTTTATTGGCATTGATATCAACCCATCGTGCACTGTTTTCTGAGCTGACAGCACACAGTAAATGCTAACATGGGGACAGGTTAGGGAGGGCTTTCCTTTTGGCTGTGCATAACTGCGTGCACGACCGAGGGCGCATAAGTAAGTTTTCACCCAAAGCAAACTCGGAACCATGGTGACGGTTAGCATTTAGCGGCTCATCCCGTTCACAGGAATTTCATGAGTTAAATCAGACTCTGAGAAAAGAAAGAAATGGTGATGACCTCAGGCTTTGATGGAGGGGCCTTCGTTACTTAGTCGATGTTCATGTTTCGTGTGGGGTTCTGGCCCTCATTAACCGCAATAGCCAAGGGATTACTGTATACCGATGAAATATAGAGATTTAATGCATGTACTATTTCCTCACATTTTGCATGTTTTAAAATTACAGATTATCTTTCAGAAAATGACAACAGAAACAATGCTGTATGGAGCAGTGAAGTGCAGCATTGCGGCGGAGCATAACACCCCCACTGCAACCCCCCCTTACTCTGATACCGTACGGCTCATAGCGTCCCATTCATCTCCATTAGAGTGGCTGCGGAGAATGTGAACCGGGAGGCCTCTCGAAAAAAAAAAAAAATAAGTGCAGCTGATGGGAAACATGGGGAGAAGAGGACAAGCCGGGTGGGCTGCTGAAGGTGAACATGTTCTGTTGTTGGCAAGTAGGAGGCCTGGGAAACCTGATGAATTGTGACTTACAGTATGCGTATAAGTGAATTTCCAAAAGGTAGAATGGAATTGTCTTTTTTGTCATTGATAAGAATGTTAGTGTGGGTTGTTTACAATGACATTAGAGGTGGTACTCCAGGATAAACATGTAGTAAAAGACTAAGATAAACAAAAGTATTTAGTTACAGATACCGACCTGTCACTAAATTTTAATCTGAAGCGGAGCATATCAAATGCACAGGGGTGCATCGTTATGATTATCTACAGAAAAATAGAAATCAAGCTTCGAGTAGGACGCACAAGCCTTAAGTGAGGTGGGGTCTTCCATCCATCCGTTATCTGCGCAGTTTATCCTCAGTAGGGCCTTGGGGGAGATGTTTGGTGCTGGAGCATATCCCAAGCAACTTCTCGCAGTGATCAGTGGACACCCTGTACTGGTTGCTAGCCAGTCGCCAACTCACTCGCTTATTCAAACCTAGGGACAACTTGGACCGGCGATCGTTTTTGAGAATGTGGGAGGAAACCGGAGATGACAGCACAGGCACGGTGAGAACATGCAAACTCCACACAGGGAGGCTGCAGTAGCTGGATTTGAACACTTAATCTCTGCACCGTGGGGCTGCGTGATAACCAACCAGCCGCCGTGCTGGGAATGGGGTCTTATTATTTTAATAATAGTGCAATGCTGAGTAGTGCAGTCATGTTTAACAGCAACAACATTCCAAGTTGATACATAAGATATGTATATTTTTTTACTTCATTTGTCTCCACAATATCAATTTTTCAATACAACTGGCAAAATAAGTGTTTTTCATAGTCATGTGTGCTTGTTTAGGGTGTTGATGGTCCTCCGGAGGAACCTTCTCTGACTTTTTATAGTAGTTGTCAAAAAAGTTGAAATCCAGTCTCAATCCCAGGTTAATGAGTTCTGGTGTATCCAACGTGCTGTAATAAAGGCAATAAAGATACAATAAAACTAATCAGAATACTTCAAATTACTGAAGTAGAAATCAAGATTGAAAAAGTATTGTACCATATTCGTGTTAACTTAATGCACTCAAACAACAACAATTCATAAAAGATACAGCATGATGATTTTAGAGTCAAACTTGGATGAGGAAAAATACAGTCGAGGTTTTATATGGCCACGCTCCCAGTTTCCTCAAAAGACTTTTTCTAACCAATCAATTCCCGTTGTTTCTGCAAAAGCAGCATCTGTGGTGCAATTACTCTCTAAGAGGGTTGGCGCTGGTGGAGCTGGTGGGTGGGTAAGGTCAATCCTCAGTAGAGAACCTCCTGTCAATGTCATAGTCTTTTTGCCAATTCATGTCATCCTTCTTTACTCAATAACTCCTTTTCCACTACAAAAAAACATTTTTTTTTCAATCAACAAGCAAAATGGCCCATTAAAATCCTGGTATAACTGGATTTAACTTTATATTGTCATACAGTGTATCTATATTGCGGCCTGGAGAGAGATGGGCGCCACCAGGCTGTACTTGGCCAAGACACACCACAGGAAGTGGTGCCCCTTTCGACCTTGGTGGTTAAGGGATCTGGAACCGTCATATCTATATTCTACAAGCAAAACGGCAAGTTGTTACGGGGCCCATAGAAGATCTGATTTAGCTACATGCATCAGTCGGTGGTCAAGAGCTGCATTACCCAATCTGCCCACCAGAAAGTAATAGAGACTCCACAAAAACAAACCACATGAAAGATGATGTTAATCGATTCTGTTGGTATTTATTTGGGGTGCCTCATCTGGCGTTTGCAAGACGCCACAAGGGAAACACAATTAACATGTGGAACAAAGTGATCTGGTGAGATGAGACCAAAATCAACTATTTGGGCTAAATGCAAAATGTTACATTTGACCTCCAAGTAACACAGCGCATCACCTGAAAACCCATTCCCACTGCCAAACATGGTAACATTAGCATAATACTCTGGGGTTGCTTTTCTTAACGACACCAAACATACAGCAAAATCTAAAAAAAAAAAAATTAATAATAACAATTTAAAGGTGATAGAATAGACAAGCCAAAGTCAAGGCCTCATTACCATAAATCATTTGTGGAAAGATCTGAAAAATGCCGTGCACAAACAACCATCATCAACCCTGAAGGAACTTGAGCTATTTTGCAAGCAAAAATGGGCAAATCCGTCAAGATGTGCAAAACGTACCCATAAAGACTTGTGACAGTGATCACAGCAAAAAGAGGTCGTACAAAATATTAACTCAATGGGGGCCAATCTTTTTGCAACACCTTCTTTTCAATAATTTTTTCGTTTGCACAAAATAAAATGTTGAACCAAAATTTGGTTTCTCTTTATTATTGCTTCTTACATGTTGTTGATTCTTAGAAAATATTTTGAGTTTTTTATCTATAAGTTTGAAGCCTAAACTACGGCGATATGTGAAAACATTCTTGAGGGGACAATACTTTTGCAAGGCTCTGTTTGCACATATCTTTTATATTTTTAATTTTCTCTAAAAGCCATCATGTCAACAAAACACTGGACCCACAAAAACACCTACGGCCGTGCCAACAAGGCAGGGGCAGATGCATTCTATCGCCAACAAACATGGGCTTCTCGACCCCCCTAATCTGACTGGCGCTCCTAGTGGCCCCGAGACCATTACAAGAACAATTACCCTGTGAATCATGTATTGTGCAGATCCACAAATATATCGGTGATTGACTGATGCAATTTTTAATCTTGCATGTGCATTTATCAAGACATATGATTTTCAGATCTTGAGAAAACCACAAATATATTTGTTTTTGAGAAAAATCCCTCCCCTTTTAGGTGTTGAGTAAAAAAAAAACACTGATATGTAACTTACAGTTTCAGTGCATGAATTACAATTTACCACTGGTAAACGCTACCTTAATTTTTTGTATGATCTATAAGAAATATCCGTAATAGATACAAATCCCTGCAATAATGCACATTTAATAGTCTCATGTTTAAGTGTAGCAGGCAGCTGTAGTCTTGTGCGCATCCAGCAGGGTGAAATTACACTTCAGAGGGCAATGTCGTACAAATGTATGCCAACTGCAGTTAATCACGAGGGAGGAATAAATGCAATAGAAAAATGAAGCCACCAGTGTCTGCATCATTTTAAGAAGACTTGTTGAGAAACATGGCAATAATTTCAAACATTTACAAGTATGTCACCCAAACTTTAAGCACGTTTTAATCATTGAACACACAACCTCACATCATAATTATTTTTGAGGATTTCAAGCACCTGCACGAAACCTGCGTCTTTGAATATTCCGTAAAGAAAGAGATCGTCACTCAGTTATGGAACAGATCCTTCTATACTTGAGTTTTCTCTCTTATCAAGTCCTTGAACATAAACTATTCATCCTTCATCCACAGTATGCCAACCCCAAACAGTTCAATACAACACTGGCACAGAAGCAGGAGTTGAGAAACATATTTCGTAAACAATCAATCGTTGAATAATTGATGGTCAATTTTCCTCGAAGTCAGTCAAGGACATCCGTGCCCAGACGAAACTATCTATGTTATCGCTCCCTGATAAGCAACATTGATCCATACTTGAAGCGTCAGCTCTTACATCCATTCACATTAGCTCGTGTAGGTAGACGTAACAACATGTCCAGTGGATGGATTATGTTACGTCGATATTCTTTTGTGAGGGTTAAGACCAAAACTGACAAAATGTGACGCCTTAGCCAAGAAGTGTTGAACTCATTTGAGCTTTGGGGGCCACATGGTAGTGTTGGCGTAGACAATCTGTGTCCCGTTGCGTGTTCAATTTGACTTCCTGGATTTGGACTGAGAATTTGGACGAATACATAAGAGCTGAAGAGAGTTTTTTAATGATTTTTATTTCAAAGAAATAAAATAAGAAATAAACAGAATATCCTGGGCTGGGGGCATCAGAACAAAGTCCTCCTTAAAAAGGCCAGCATCTAAAAATGACTGACTACTGTCTTCTAGTAAAGGGTGTGGTTTGACAAAAATGAAACGTAACTATAAAATGAAGCTTAACCAGGCAAATTAAAGAAGTCACCTCTTCACAAGAGACCTTTTGTTAAGACTAGACCCAGCTGGATTTTGAAGATTCATAAATTGGGAAGACTCAAGGGCACACTCATCAGAACACCACTTAAAAACATTGCGGGGAAAGTATTGCATGATAGAACACATTGAATCAAATGGATATGGCAAGTAAATACTGTACTTCATGTGTATAGATATAATGTGCATTGATAACATTTGAATTTTGGTGTGATTAGAAAAATATTGATGTGATTACTCATTAAATAACAAATATAAATGGAATACTCATGCTATAATGACAACATATTCACTGACACATTTCAATAATTTGTAAAAGCCTCCATGCTGCTGAGAGGGACTGTAGGGGATGAGAAGAAACAAAGATGGCGGAGATAAACTGTGACAGCTAAATAGATGTTTGAAAGGTCAAAAAATATTAAATAAGCAAATCTATTAACCACTTAACACAACCCACCACTGTTTTGACAAGCACTTTTCAGGTTGTGTCTTCCAATTGTAGTTCTATATGTCACAGAGCCAGCAGTTACATTTTACGCCAGAGATGACAGGCGTGAATCAAAAATCGACAAACTCCACAGTGCACCTTTATACAAAGATCACATATAGTCCCTGGCCAAAGTATTAACACCAATTCACCCATGTTGTTGTTAATATCTAAAAAACGGGTTGCAACTTATTGCCTCCCCCTGTTCTCAGATCAGCCAACTGACTTCAGAAGGTCGATGATGACTTCTGAATGATCCAATGTCGGCCTAAATGGCTAATTACGAAACACTTACACATCTCCCAGAGCACTGTGCAAAGAATGATATCAAAACTGAGAGAGCATAAAACCACTGTAAACCTCCTGAAACCTGGCCCATACAAGGAGATAATCAAAGACGTTATAACATTCAATGACCGAAAAGCATGCACAGATGAGGTGAGACAATCTGTGCATAACACAACTATTTTTCATACTCTAGCTTACCCTGTACTAAATGGAAAAGAGGCAAGAAGAAAACCCTTTTTGAAAGAATACCATAAAAAGCTCATGTGGCATTTGCGAGAAGCCACATGGGAGAAATAAAAAACATGTGGACCAAGAAGATCTGGTCAGATGAGACCAAAATAGATCATTTGGGCGGAATGCAAAGCAATTTGTTTGGCGCACACTGCACATAAACCCTTAAAACATCATTACCACTGTCAAACATGGTGGTGGCATAATCATACTGTAGGGTTGCATTTCCCCAGCAGGGACTGGGAAAATCGTTAGAGTTGTTGTAAAGGTGGTTAGAGCCAAATACAAAGAAATTCTAGCAGAAAATGTGTTGGAGTCTGCAAAATACTGAACAATTGGGCGCCGGTTCACCTTCCAACAGGATAGCGACTCTAAAAATAAAGCAGAATCGACAATGGAATGGTTTGAAATTAGCAATACAAAGGTCTTAAAATGTCCAAGCACAATGCTTTTGCAAGGAACTGTATTTCTTCGCTCATTTGTCTGAATGAGAACTAAAAGGTGGGCGGCACAGCGGCTGAGTGGTTAGCGCGTCCGCGACATAGTTTGGAGGTCATGGGATTAAATCCAGCTACTACCTTTCCTGTGCGGAGTTTGCATGTTTTCCCCGTGCTTGCGTGGGTTACCTCTGGAATGAGCAAGTGAGTTGTGTGTCTCTGTGTGCCCTGCGACTGTCTGGCAACTAGTTCAGGGTGTCTCCTGCCCACTGCCCGAAGATGACTGGGATGGGCTCCGGCACTTCCGCAACCCTACTGAGGATAAGCAGTGCAGATCATGGCTAATGGAGAACTAAAAGCTTAGGAAGTCCAATTGCTGAGTCTTACTGTTGGCCGACCCCTCAAATATACACACACTCCACTCCACATTTGTCTTGAAGAGTAAGTGTGTTTCTGGATGTGCGAACACAGCTTAAGCTTTGAAACACTCTGGCTCGGGTCACATAGACAAATGGCACATCCTTGGCAGAGGTGATAAAAAGAAGCACGTACAAAAAGGAGGTCAGACTGAATAAAAAAAGAAAAAGAAGATGTTCTATTTGTCAAAAAGGTGAAAAGCCAACCAACTCAATTCTCTGTCCATTCCCTTCACACATGGGAGTGGTGGAAAAAAACAGAGGAAGAGAAGATGTTAAGATGCTCATTGATAAGTCTTCATTCCTCTCCTTCTTTGATTTTGTTCCACACTCTATCTGTCCCTGTCACAAGGTTTGTACACCTTTTGCATGGCCAAATTAAAGCACTTTCAAGGACTTTCAAAGCCAATAATGTGATTTATCCAGTACCATTAAAACAAGAAGTTCTACCTTAATTTCTTACATGGCCCATAGTAAATACTTAAAATTGATTCGTACTCCTTGCACTAATGCACATTTATTCATCTCATAGTGCCCTGTTCAGTTGTAGCGTGGGGCAAACAGTTAGCAAAAACAAATCATAGCTAAGCTAGTCATCTCCGTAAATTATTTTTCATATGACTGGAGAGAGGGCAGCACAGCGACGCAGTGGTTAACGCGTGTGCGGCACAGTTCTAAGGTCTCGGGAACCTCCTGTGTGGGTTCAAATCCAGCTACCGTACTTACTCTGCGGAGTTTGTATGTTCTCCCCGTGCTTGCGTGGGTTTCCTCCGGGCACTCCGGTTTCCTGCCACATTCCAAAGACATGCATTTCAGGTGGATTGGCTGGTCCAAATTGTCCCTAGGTGTGAATGAGCAAGCGAGTTGTCTGTCCCTGCGTCCCCTGCGATTGGCTGGCAACCACTTCAGGGTGTCACCTGCCCACTGCCGGATAATTGCTGGGACTGGCTCCAGCACCCCCGCGACCCTACTGAGGATAAGCGGTGCAGCTAACCAGATGAGATGAGATGACTGGAGAGAGCTGGCTCTCCCATTTTGAAGTGTTAGATCTTTTGTTTTCGACCCTTGAAATTGCTTAGAAAAAGCAACATACATAAAGAAATAGAAGAACACTTGTACACCCCCCGGTGGAAGCGGTACAACCTGAATATTTAATAATTAATATGTATTGGGTCGTGCATTCTTGACATGATCCTAGAAGACATGACGTAAAAAACACAGAGGAGAGTGAAAAACTGTGCAGATGAAAACGTCTCCATTGGCGTTCTGCAGCCAAAGTAACGCAACACTTTTGACTGTAAGTAAAGGGAAAGGTTTTGTAACGCCAGAAAAAGTCATTAGTTAGATTACTGTATTGTACTACTCTCTGGTCTCCAGAAGTCTAAAATAAAGAGCCTGCAGCTCGTACAAAATGCTGCAGGGAGGCTTTTAACTAAGACAAGTTTGATCACATTTCCCCGATTTTAGCTAACCGGCATTGGCCCCCTGTTAGCTTAAGATGTGATTTTAAGATTCTGTTTGGTACTATACAAAATCATGCATGGACTTGCTCCCTCATATCTTTCAGAATTAATTTCCCCCTATGTTCCGGTCCAGAACCTGAAAATGCAGCCTGGTCAGGGATTACCTCATGTGCGGTCCTTTCTCAAGTTTTCTTTATCTACCTTATATTGAGTTTTTGAGTTTTCCCTTGCCCTCATGTAGGTTTTAGATCAGGGGGTGCTGTAATAATAGTCTGTATTTTGTAATAGTCTGTGGTCTGTCAGCCCTTAGAGCAATTGCGTTCCATAAACACGTTCCTTCGTATTGCTTCGTTGTGCCTGTTAATAGGGTAACTTCCTACCCCTCCTCTCTCAGATATGCGCACGATTAAATGACTGCCAGAATGGAGGTGGATGTTGGGCGGTTGGGTCTATTTAAGGAGGGAGGAGGTGCCGAGTGCCGGTTTGGGTGCTCAGCAAGGCCCAATCTGAAAAACCCTCAAAATGGATTGTCAAAGAGGTCCTCTCCCTTTCACACAAACGCAAACACACACTTGAAGGCTGTATCAGGCCTCTGAGGTGGTTGCTAGGTGCTGCCCGAGTAATGATGTGAATAATCAGCCTCTTAGGCTTTGTAATAACGGCTCACAGGAAGCCATCATTTGCATCAGCAAGGGGATGAGTGGGGGATTGTGGGGGGTGATCCAAGTATTTAGCGGATAAGACCCATTACTAGAGAGCACACCAGCTCCACCAGCGCCTTATGGACACGACGTGAGTTGTTTCTCGACACCATAACACATTGACTACCATGTCATCTGTACTACCCAAAACCCCCGCATTGGCCAGAAATTTGAACGTGCGCCTCATAAACAGGTGTACCGTATTTTCCGCACTATAAGGCGCACCGGGTTATAGGGCGCACCCCCAAAAAATAGTTTTTGGTCCTATATTTTCCATACATAAGGCACACCGGATTATAAGGCGCTACAATGGGAACGTCGACAAAACAGTCAGATAGTTCAGTCAAACTTATTACACGCTTAACATTCCGAAAACTTGCAAAGAAGCAAATACGTGTCTCAGACATGTACCGAAAAAGTGTCTGTACGATATTACCAATCACTCAAATGCATCGTTCCAAATATCATTCGGAAGGTTAAACTCTTGGGATTCAAGAAATGCCAAACATTTCTTAGTTTCCATTTTATTTTTTGCTGGCAACGGTGTGAACAGCAAAGTAAGAATTTTATTGTGCAGGGAAACGGGGTTCTTTACTGTGCATATGACAATTAACACTTTGAAATGAATTTAGTTTAAAAATAGACTCATCACAGAAACATTAAGATCGTTCTAAAACAAGATACCGGGAAAATATAAAGCCGCATAGCTCACCTAAGTTTTCTTGCAGCCATCACGTTCAATAATGATACGTAACCATGGTCTTCTTACAACCGTGAGTGTAGTAAATGCAGAGTAAAATATTTACAAATACAGAATAGTAAAAAATGTTTTCTCTATGCCGTAGTGCAACCCAACGTGTGATTCACATTCATCTTTTTCGGCCCATTGCAGGCTTTGTTTCGCCCCTTTAGCCTATGCGAGCCTGTAAACGATAAAAAGGATCCGCCCCCTTTACCTCTGAATAACCTTAGCCAATATCTGAAATGGTTGACCATGTTTGTAAAATGCTTGCACGGTCAATAAAATTCATCACTGACCACAACTGCATCGTAAAGGCAGGATCGTGGATCAAACCGCAACAGCAACTGTAAAAGCAATCATTTTAACCACCAAGTCGCTAGGGACAGGAATAGTTGTTCACAATTGCATACAGTAACTTAGAATGCAACGGAAATCTGTCATGATTACCAATGTGAATCACTTGTGCCCACTCATTTGGTGCCAACCGCTGCGGGCTCTGATTGGCTCCCTGTTTAAACCCAGTCCTCTCCTGTTGTCAGTTCGTCTGCAAACTTCTGTTGAGACAAGGCAAGCCTTTTTGACCCTGACTCCGGCCTGTCCAGTTTTTGCACCCGTTTGTCTCCGGCTACGACCTGTTTGATCCCGACCACGTCTGCTCCCCCGTCCCGGGTTACGACCCATTTTTGATTCCGACTACGTCTACCCTCCCGTCCTGGCTTGCGACTCGTTTCCGACCCCGACCACGTTTTTGCTCTCCCTGTTTTTCTGTCCCTGACACCACCATCACTCTCTACGGAAGATCCAATACCATATTCTGATCACAAACCGATTGCGAGGGTGACTTGTTTACCACGTCCAGCGAACACCGGATTATGGGCACAGCCCTTCCTCTTTCTTTCAATAAAACTTGTGGTAAACGTTATGCTATTGGGTCCTGATTCCATTCTGATCGAGACAGAATTAAACCCAGATCGCGTCCAGGAGTGTGCCGGTTCTCATTCACTAGACCTTTAGGCATACCTATAACACATGAAATGGCCTGTGGGCCAGATCCTGCCAGCTGGATTGACCAGTTATACCACTATGAGTCCGTAAAAATAAAAAATAGGTAATTTATTTCTAAAGTTATGATTTTTTTCTTAGTAAATCCAAACCAAATGCTCTCTCTGTCCACCAGTTGTAGCGTGATGAGTTGGTTCAGGTATAAAACTGCATCCACTCAACTGTTAAAATAAACCAGTTCAACACATTTAACAATAAACATTATTATTTTTCCCATGTTTTGTGAATCACTGTGTTGTGTTTTGTAAAGATCCCATATCATCTGGGAGTATAATATATAGGCTGAATGATAAAGCTTAATACTGAAAAAAAAAAGCATTTTTTTTTTATTGAACCGGCCCGCCTTCGAACAGAAAGTCTGAAAATGGTCCCAGAGCAAAACTGAGTTTGACGTCCCAGAATTAGGTCTTGGTTCATTCTCACTCTCCTTTAAGTCACAGTACCAGATAAGTTAAAAAATAATGTTATTTTCCTTTTTTTAAAACTCAAACTTGTGAGAGACAAATTTGATTATGGGTAATCCTTGTTGTTGTTGTCGTCATTTACTCTGAATATGCATAATAATTGCTGCAAGGCTTCCTGCTTATTCTTAAATAATGTCTCAAAACAAAAACATGTAAAATAGAAAAACAAATGAGGAAGCAACATAAACCAGAAAACAAAATACTTATTCAAAAGGAGTGAGCAGAAGCATAGTTTATTAGCTCTTACATCTTGTTTCCGACCCCGACCACGTTTTGCTCTCCCTGTCCCGACTACCTACCTGATTTTCTGTCCCTGACACCGCCATCGCTCGCTACAGAAGATCCACTACCGTGTTCGGATCAAAATCCGAGTGCAAGAGCGACTTGCAGTTTCGTTCCTGTCTGTTTTTGTCCTGTTTATTATTCTCTCCATTTTTTTTCCTGTTTAGTTCGTCCTGTTTAATTTCAACATCCTGTTTCATTATCTATCCTGTCTGTCCCGCCCTGTCTGGTATCGACCCCTTTACAAAACAAAAACAAATATATAGGTATATACACATATACATACATATACACATACATGTACTGCACATACAAACCCATATACATGTGCATATATCAGAGGTGGGTAATAATGGAGTACATTTACTCCATTATATTTACTTGAGTAAGTTTTGGGACTTCTATTTTTAAATACCTATAGTTTTACTTATACTCGAGTAAATTTGTGAAGAAAAAACGTTACTTTTACTTCGCTACATGAGGCAAAATTGAAGTTGTTACTTCGTGAATGAAAAAATCCCCTCCATATAAGAACGCGTCTGTCTTTTTTATGAAGGGGACCTCCGGTAGGCTCTACCGTTTTTTAACAATCAAACATAGCAGCCTTGTCACGTGACCATGTTAGACTTCAGCGGGGGGAAAGTTGTTTATGGATGAAACAGATAAAAATGTTCCGGCTATGAAAACACTGAAGTGGAGGAGCACCCCTGGCCTCACATCAAAAGCAGGTTCCCCTTAAAAAAACAATATGCATGTCTTCTTTGTTCTAGTTTATTGGCGAGCATGTCCTGCTTGCAGAGCCTGTTGGGATAAATATCGGGGCTGTATGAAATGAAATGAAATGATCTGCATTTATATAGCGCTTTTCAAGTCAAGACTTCCCAAAGCGCTTTACAATGTGCTTCACATTTCCCAATAGCGGCCGTGCAGCCATGTAAGGCGCTAACCTGCTTATTGGGGGCATTAGGGATTCAGTGTCTTACCCAAAGACACTTCGACATGTAACACGGAGGAGCCGGGATTCGAACTGCGATCTCTTGATCCCAAGACGAGCACGCTACCTCCTGAGCCACTGCTGCCCTTTAAATGTGCTGCTTGGTGTTACATGCGCTTAATATATTTATACTATTTTGGTATTTTATTGCTTATTAAAGCACTTGAATTTATGTTGATTACTCTAATCTACTTTTAAATTAAATATGTTTTTCTTTTGTTTATTGGAGGGACTTTGATCATGTGATGACCTGGTTGTGTCACAGTTGCCATGGCTTCCAATTGGCCCCGCCCGTGTGGCGCCAGCTGCGGCTCCATGACTGATTGGCTTTCCGTCTATTTAAGCTCAGTGCTGTCACTCTTCCTTTGTCAGTCCGTCAACGAACCTCTGCCAGTTTCGTTCCTGTCTGTTTTTGTCCTATTTATTATTCTCTCCAGTTTTTGTTTTTGTTTAGTTTGTCCTCTTTAATTTTGATATCTATCTATCTATCTATCTATCTATCTATCTGTCTGTCTGTCTGTCTGTCTGTCTGTCTGTCTGTCTGTCTGTCTGTCTGTCTGTCAGTCTGTCTGTCTGTCTGTCTGTCTGTCTATCTATCTATCTACATACACGCATTTACACTCATACAATCCTTCTTGTGCTCAGTAGCACTGGTATTCATT
Source organism: Urocampus carinirostris (assembly GCF_059441175.1). NCBI lineage: Eukaryota > Metazoa > Chordata > Actinopteri > Syngnathiformes > Syngnathidae > Urocampus > Urocampus carinirostris. The sequence goes on along the minus strand of NC_142362.1, from coordinate 28,457,946 downwards.
TGCACTCCACAATACAGTGACATCTAGTGGTCGAATATTACAAAGTGTCCCTTTGAGAAGTACCTCATACATTTTAGCCAATCCCAAATAAAATATCTTGCATTTACCCATGAGACCGTCAGCGTTAAAAGTGATTTTAAACTCCAGAAAAAAAAAAAACACTTATGCGCGCACACGCATGTGCACTTTCATCCATTGACAGAAAGGCTGATTAAATGGGAGAGGGGATTATAAATGGGGCCAGGTGCTCAAATGAATTGTTCTGGCCCACCCTGCCGCCTTCCACAAAAAATAAATAGAATGAAACTCAGAGAAAATGACAGCGTGCCTGGGGAAGTGACACATATTGCACACATCACCGGCTATTCTCTCTAATATTGCTAGATTGTGTGGGGTTCCTATGCTTACTCGTACGCTAGTTAAATAGGATCGCTGTCATTCCGGATAGCTCAGGGGTGTGAGAGGTGCGCCCCGCGGGCAACACTGAGAGAAGCACGAGAGAAAAATGAGCTGTAGGTTCAAATATGTCCCATTGATTTTGCCAAAGCCGGGTGCCAATCACTGTCTCCTTATAGCTCTCTCTTTCTCTGTTTCTCTCTTTCTCTCCCTTTCTCTTTGTCCATCTTTCTCTCTCTCTCCCTCGATCTATGTATCTCTATCTTGATTTCTCTCCCTTTCTCTCTCCATCTCTTTCCTTCACCCCTCTCTCTTACCTCTCTCTCGCCATCTCTCTATCTCAATCTCTTTCCCTTTCTCTCTATCTCCTTTTCTTTATCTCTTTTTCTCTCTCTCTTTCTCTTTCTCTCTCTCCACCTCTCTCCCTCTATCCCTATCTCAAGCCATCTCTCGATCTTGATCTTGATATTATTATTATAATTATTATTATGATCTGTCTCTCTCTCCTTTCTCTCCATCTCTCTCCATCTCTCTCCCTCTATCTATCTATCCATTTATCTCTATCTCAATTTATTTCCCTCTCTCTATCTCATCCACCCCTATCTCTCTCTCTCTCCCTCCCTTTCTCTATCTCTATCGCAATCTATTTTTATTTCTATCTCTCTTTATCTCTCTATCTTTCTCCCTCCCGCTCTCTTCCTCCCTCTCTCTATCTCTATCTGAATCTCTTTCCCATCTCTCTCTCTCTCTCTCTCTCTCTCTCTCTCTCTCTCTCTCTCTCTCTCTCTCTCTCTCTCTCTCTCTCTCTCTCTCTCTCGCTCTATTTATATCTCTGTTTTGAGCTAACTCTCTCTCTCTCTCTCTCCATGTATATCTCTATCTTGAGCTATCTCTCTCTCTCTCTCTCTCGCTTCTTCTATTTCAATCTATTTCCCTTTTTCTCTCTCTCTCTCCTCTCTCTATTTCTATCTCTCTCTCTTTCTTGCTCCCTCTCTCTTTCTGTCTCTCTCTTTCTGTCTCTCTTCCTCTCACTTTCTCAATCTATCTCTTTTGCCCTCTCTCTCCATCTCGCCCAAGAGAGAAAGTTTTCTTTCTACTGTGGCCCCAAACAAAAATGAGTTTGACACCTCTGCCAATTGATAAGTTACATAAACAAAAACATATTCAGCTTCTGCATTACGGATACAGTAACTAAAACACATGATAAAGTGGTTGGCCATCAGGGCCTACAAAACCCGCAAGGCCTTCTCTGCCGACATAGATATATCAGAATCATGTTCTGTGAATTATATTATTTTCATAAATACTTGATTCATTATTTCAAACTGTCAATGCCGATAAAGCTGTTAGTTTAGTTACATTTCCAGTTGGTGGGGCCCGCGCCTGCTAGCAGGCCTTGGGAAACGTCACCAGTTATAGAGACTATGATTGGCTATGGGGTGGAAACAGAAGTATCACCACAAAAACGTGGAGATGAAATCCCAGTGTCAACCGGTTCTGTCGAACCGACTCTTTAGGACATAAGTCAATTAAAAATGTTTGCCTGAAATACAAAGAGATAGCTTTGATGTCAATAGAAAATAATTTCTTGAGGCATTAAATCTGCACAACAGACTCATTGAAACCAATTAGAGGAAATGAGTTAGGTGTTCACTTTATTCCTCTAGGAGTGCACAAAATCTTTATAACAGAGTAATTGAAATCCTCTTGAGGAAAGACAGAATGGATTTTTGCTGAATATTTTAAGTGAGTAAAATATGACTACATTCCAAAATAAAATTGCACTTTTATGAGGACTTATCATTAATACTATTTCATATGTGTCTCTGCTATAGCTGCAGGATGTTTTATAGCGTGTTGGATTGATTCAGTTTACTGAAGGCCTAGGAGTGAAATCCGCAGCCCTCCACTGAAGCAATTAAGGTTTAGCTTTGATTTTTAGCGTCAGGCACAAAATATGTATAATCGATCATGAATTTGTCAGTAAGTAGGTTAGAAATCATAGATGCTGAATATACCGTAAATTCCGGACTATAGAGCGCACCTGATTATAAGCCGCACCCACCACATTTTAAGAGGAAAACCGATGTTTTACTTACACAAGCCGCACCTGTATATAAGCCGCATGCGCCCACATTGAAACATGTAACACAATCACGAAATTAGCCCAGACCCGGCTTTGAGTCCCGCGATTGAAACTGAAAATAAAGTACACAGTCCAACAACCACAGCCGGTAAAATGAATGGAAAATGATACCGGTTCTTACCGTTTGATGCAGACCTGCAGAGTCTGGGTGCCCGTTGAAACTAATCCAAGGAAAAAAAGTCTATATTTCCAAAGGTAAGGGTGGGAAAAATATATATCCACCATTGTCCGCCGCGACAACAGGTCTCACTCACCTTTACCCCACTTCCCGTCAGCCCGCGTTTGGTCCGTCCCCTCTTTTTCAATTCGCAAAACATATCAGAATAAGTGTCTCAAATAAATACATTACAAAAATATACAGGTGCAAATACATATTATACATCGGTTACACATATTTACAAAGAAAGACGGTACACCGAGAGTTTTCAAAGCTTTAATTATAATATTATAACGTTCATCCCAAACCGTGCCTGTGAAGGGTAGCAAAACGCTACTAGCAACACGCTCGCAATACAGTAAACAACTGTGTTAGAAAACATACCGAACTTTTAGTAATCACGGTAAACCGTCCCCATGTTCCTCCTTATAACTGACGTCATCATAGTCGTCATCCCAAGTATGGGAAAGAGACTTTATCATAATGACGTCGTCCCACGCCCTCTTATTCCAAAACACGCTAGCAACACGCTCTCAAAGTGAAGTTTACGTGCAGTAGCTCTGTTTCCTTCTTTATTGGACTGCTCGTTTGCTTTTAGTTTTAAAGCTACATCATGTGCCTTTCTTTTTGCAGTTTGCATGATGAGGATATGTCTACGCTAATTTAATTTGTGCACAAGCAAAGAAGTTGCAGCCTTCCTCGGCGCATATATTCCACCGGTCTAAATCTTACCTTTTGTACTTGAGCGTCGCTGGCGGCTGTTAGAAAAATTACATAAATTGGCCGCATCACTGAATAAGCCGCAGGGTTGAACATTTGGGAAAAAAGTAGCGGCTTATAGTCCGGAATTTACGGTATTTTAAACCTGATATTGATAAATACAAAATAGTGGACCGTTAAGTCAATAACTACCCCAAACTGGTTAACCTTGCTTTAGACGGGGTTCCAGCAATAACGACAAGGTTCAGTTATTTATTTATAAAACCCAATATTATTACTTTTAATACAATTACCATAATCATATTATTTTAAACTTTGAAACAGTTGGTACTGGTTTCCATGGTAACAAGTAGCAGGAGGTGCCTCTAGATCTGACTCAGATACAGCACCTTGGTCATCTGGTGGCTGTGGTTTTTCGGTGTGAAGCATCATTGCTCTTAAGAGATTAGCCAGATGCTAGCATTGAATGGCAGTGGCGTGTGTGTGACAAGACTGATACTTATCAAATCACTGGAGGAAAAAGCTTTGTTCCGAAATTTAGAGTAGGACTGTTTTGTCCGTTTTCACATTTTTCAATAAGCTACTAAACTATGAACTCATCAGCGCGTCACTGATTTTAATTTCCTTGGCAGAGGTCTTGTGAGGATTATGAGAGGCCGTTTGTAATTCATAAGTAATTCATACTTGCTCTCACATATAACATCATACTTGCACACAACTTCTGTATACTCTCATACACACACAGTCATACCCATGCACGGACACTACTATACTCTCATACACATAACTATAACCTCACACACACACGTCTCTATTCTCATACACACCCTACTATGCTTTTACATACATTTACAATAGACTCTCACACACTACTATTTTTCTCTTACACATCATTACAATTGCTATTAGTATTAGCCTTCTCAAAAACCTAATAAAATGATTTCCTCAACTTTTAGTATAGTTTTAATTTTTATGTCCTGCAGTTCAACATAAATTTGGGGTCTCTCCCAGTATATGTGAGAGAGTATAGAAGTAATGTGAAAGAGTATAGGTCACGACCGGTAGAAGCAGTGGACCCAAATGCGTAACGTGCTTTATTAAGAGATCGGGGAAGACAGGGCGAGAGGAAAAAACAACATCGATCCGGTGCTCGCTGGGCAGGAGAAGCAGGAAGCCCTTGCGAACTAAGTGTGGTCGGGGATCCGAAGCAAGTCAGGCAGCCGGGGCATGAGAACGGAGCGTGGTCGGAGATCGGAAGCGAGTCAGGCAGCCGGGACGGGAGACGGAGTGTGGTCGGAGATCGATACAGGAAATGGAACCAGGCAGGATACGGGTAGCGTGGTCGGAGAATGGAACAGGTCAGGTAACCGGACACGATCGGGAAGCCAGGGACAGACGAGCAGGATACAGGAACAGGTCGGGAACAGAACGGGAGCCAGAGTCAAAAATGCTTGACTTGCATCGATGAGGTTTGCAAACGGACTGTCCAGGAAAGAAACGAGAATGACATGCTTAAATAGGAGAAAGACTGATTACGGAACGAGTGGCAGCTGGGGCTGAACAAGTGAGCGCAGGTGAGGGCAATTGGCAGATCATGACAGAATTGTAATGTTTGTATGAAAATATATCGGTATGTGTAAAATGATATTGTAGTGTGTATGAGAGTATGGTGTTTGTGAGAGAGTATAGAAGGGTGTATGAGAGTATGTTAATTTGTGCTTGGATAGGACCGTGTCTGATTCAAAGTATTGTTGTTCATGTGTGAGAGTATGATTTTCTATGTGAGAGCAAGTATGATTTGCTTCTCAAACAGCCTCTCATAGAGAATGAATCCCTTGCATTTGCTCTCATGCGACATTTGGTGATGGAGATGGGCTTGAACATTAATGTTCTGTCTGTAGCAGGATGATGATGATGACTCAGTGATGTATGAATGTCACCAGAGCGTCTGGATGCTTTGGGAACTGTGACTGGTATGTGTGTATGTCTATATGTGAGATGCCGAGCATGAGTGTCTGCTCTCACAAGTCCATGTCAATGGGGATTTTTTTTTTCTTTTCATTCCCTCAGGCCAGGGGGACAAACAAATTTAAGATCAGCGGCCATATGAAAGAATAAAAAAGTCTGATAGCGACCAGACTATTTGATAAAAAAGAGAGGGAGGGAATAAATAAGAGAGAGAAAAAGAGAGGGAAAGATATATAGAGGTCAAATGAAAGTAAAATCAATAAAAAGAAAGAGTGAAAGAGAGAAAAGCAGAAAAAGAAAGGTAGACAGAAAGACAGGAGAAAAAAAAGAGCAAGATAGAGAAAGAAAGACAGAAACACTAAGAGAGAAAGAGAGAAAAAAGAAAGAAAATAGAGAGCTGAAGTCATAAAAAAGCAAAAGAGAGAGACAAAACCAAAAGAGAGAGACAGTGACAGAGAAATAAAAAAACAAGACAAAAGAGAGCAAGAGAGAAAAAGAGAGACATAAAGAGATGAAAAGAAAGAGACTGAAAGAAAGTGATAGAGATTGAAAATATAGAAAGAAATAACTAATGAGAAAGAGACAGGAAAGAGAAAGAGAATGAAAGAGAAAGAGAGAACGAATAGGAGAGAACAAGAGAGGGAAGAGACAAAGATAGAAAGAAGAGACAGTGAGAAAGAAAAAAAGGGAGAAATAAAAAAAGAGAACAAAAAATGAGAGCTATCTCTTATGAATTTTTACTTTTTTTCTTTTGTTCTCAGGATCTTCTGCTTCAATTTACTGTGAACGCATGATGTGTGGTCACCAAAACAAGCTTCCAAAAGCAAGACCACACACCTACAATCAAATCCAGACCTTTTTACTTCTTCATGGATGACAGGTTAACAAGGGAGGTTCCATCGGAGTGAATTACAGCCCTCAGAGTCAATTGTCCAATGACTTTTGGCCCTCTCAAAAGAGGGTATGAAGAGAGTGTAAAGGGCTATAATTCCTAAACCCTTATTCCAATTTCGATGCGGAAAGTCTCACATTGCAGCTGAGATCGTGCTGATTAATTATATAACGGTATTTCAGAAAATGTTAATGCAAAGAGCGACGGTAACCAAACTTTTCTGTCTGAGCGGGAGGAACTTAAAACAGGAAGTGCTTGTCATGTCTGATGTATAGCTGAAACGCTTGTTTCATTAAATTATACTCCGTCCAGGGGACACAGGAAGTCCGGCACGTCGGCAGAAAAAAACCGACACATTTGTTGTCAATTGCAGTGGCTGTGAAAACACCCACTCGATTTGGACATGGGGTTCTGCGCATGGGATTTTTGAGGAGATGAACTCAAACGTCAAATGGCAGGATGTTATCTTTCACAAATATTCTCCACAAACATAAATCAATTTACAGGGTTCATACCACCTTTCTCGAGGCACTTTAAAGGACTTCCAAAGCCAATTTTTCATTTTCTCCCGTACCATAAAAGAAGAAATCTGATGTGAATCATGTATTTTGCAGATTAACACATATATCTTTAATCTACACATGCCATTTCTAATCATGTATGTGAGTTTATCAAGACATATGACATTTAGATCTAGAGAGAAAGAGAGGGGGGGGGAGAGCGAGGGAGATGGATAGAGAAAGAGAAAGAGAGAGGGATGGAAAGAGGGAAAGAGAGAAACGGATAGAAAGAGAAATGGAAATATATTCATATAGACAAAGAAAGAGGGAGAGAGAAAGAGAGAGAGAGAGAGAGGGAAGGAAAGAGAAAGGGGGAGAAAGAAGAAAAATTGAGATAGTACTGGCAGCACAGGACAGTCGCAGCCCCCTCACCTTCGGTGACGGGTAGGGGTTTGCTCTCCTATTTGAAACAACTAGCACTGGTTTCCATGTTTACCAGTAGCAGGAGAAACCTCCTCATCTGACTCAAATTCAACACCTTCACGACAACGACAACGACAACAGCTGCAAGTCGCTTGGGGTATTTCTCTATCAGTTTTGCACATCGAGAAACTGATATTTTTGCCCATTCCTCCTTGCAAAACAGCTTGAGCTCAGTGAAGTTAGATGGAAAGTGTTTGTGAACAGCAGTTTTCGGTTCTTTCCACAGATTCTTAATTGGATTGAAATCTGGACTTTGACTTGGCCATTTTAACACCTTGATATGTTTTTTGGTGAACCATTTCATTTTAGCTTTTGTTTTATGTTTTGGATCATGGTCTTGTTGGTAGACAAATGTCTATCCCAGTCTCAGGTAGTCTGAGGACTCCACAAGTTTTCTTTCAGAATGGTCCTGTATTGGGCCCCATCCATCTTCCCATCAATTTTAACCATCTTCCTTGTCCCTTTTGAAGAAAAGCAGACCCAAACCATGATGCTGCCACCACCATGTTTGACTGTGGGGATGGTAAGTTGAGGGTGATGTGCTGTGCTGCTTTTACCCCAAACACAACGTATTGCATTGTTGCCAAAAAGTTCGATTTTGGTCTCATCTGACCAGAGCACCTTCTTCCACATGTTTGTTGTGTCTCCCAGGTGGCTTGTGGCAAACTTCAAACGACACTTTTTATAGATATCTTTAAGAAATGGCTTCCTTCTTGCCACTCTTCCATAAAGGCCTGATTTGTGCAGTATTTTGATTGTTGTCGTATGGACAGATTTTCCCACCTCAGCTGTACACCTCTGCAGTTCATCCAGATTGATCATGGGCCTCTTGGCTGCATCTCTGATCAGTTTTCTCCTTGTATAAGCTGAAGGTTTAGGGGAAATGCCGATCTTGGTAGATTTGCAGTGGTCTGATACTCCTTCCATTTTAATATTATTGCTCGCACAGAGCTCCTTGGGATGTTTAAAGCTTGGGAAATCTTTTTGTATCAAAATCCAGCTTATACTTCTCCATAACAGTATCTCGGACTTGCCCGGTGTTCCTCGTTCTTCATGATGATCTCTGCGCTTTAGACAGAACTCTGAGACTATCACAGTGCAGGTGCATTTATAGAGACTTGAACAAACAAAGGGGGATTTCATTTATCGTCATTAGTTATTTAGATCAACATTGAATCATTCAGAGATCCTCACTGAACTTCTGGACAGAGTTATCTGCACTGAAAGTAAAGGGGCTGAATAAGTTTGCACACCCACGTTTTCGTTTTTAATTTTTTTTAAAAGTGTAAAATATCCAATAAAGTGTGTTCTACTTAATTAATGTGTCCCACTTATTGTTGATTCTTCACAAGAAATTGCAGTTTTATATATCTATGTTTGAAGTCTGAAATGTGGCAAAAGGCCACAAAGTTCAAGGGGGCCAAATAGTTTTGCAAGCCACTGTATGTTTCACATGTCTGAACTAGATTTCCCTTAAACATAAATGCAAATGTTTCTTATATTTTGCCGTCATGTCGATCTTCCAATGGTGGCCATTTGCAGAGAAGCGTCTCCTTCAAGCTGGCTTCTCATCTTGTCAGAGAAAAATCAAAGCTAACACATCACCCACTCATCAAATCATTCAACTGAGCATGACAGCCACACTGGAAGGAAGAATTCGTATTTGCGTTTGTCGGGTTGAGAGCTATGATTGACTAATCCTATAATCACAAATGAGCTTTTTCTTATTCATCAAACTGTGTAGAATCTTACCTATTCTTAACTCATTCATGGCCAGACGTTTTTCTCAATTCGGGAGAGCTGGCCAATGTTCTAAATTTTGAGTAATTTTTGAAGCCATACGTAAAATTTAGTACTGTAGCGATATAGGCCTTATCAAAAGAAAACTCATTCACATATTACATTAGAAAATCATATGTTTCTAGCTTTTACCATTGTTATGTAAACAAGAGTTGAACATTGCCAGGTTTCATGAAAATACTTGTTTCCAATAAATGGGTTCTTTGTGAAAGGATGCATTTCAAGCAGAACTTTTACCATGGTGCTTTTTATTTTGTCTGTTTTTGTAAGACCTCCGATATCTGAACCAAGCTTTCCAAAAACAAAAGGGCTATTTGCTTGGAAAATAAAATTGGATCGCAAGAACACTGAACTAATGTTTAGGTGTAACTAATAAACAATGGCCTTTTTAGCGCCCAATTTATCCGATGACGTGATCGCATTATTTCAGTCACCATGTTCCAACATCTATCGTCCCTTTCTCCCTTTTGGAAAGAATAAGCTTTAACACTTTAAGCGTTAACTGTACTTATGTATCTCTTTGCTTTTTTCACCACATTACTTACTAGACAAGGCTGCCAACACACTTCAATCGCTGGATTCAGGAAGCAAGACGAAGAAGTGGGGGCTATCTCGCTGGGTGCAAAACAGCATATAAAAGCCATTGCTGCCATCTTTTAGTGATTTATCATAAAGAAATCATTCCCGGAGATTTTAACAAGCATTTATTTACAAAAATAATACCTTTTAAACGAAATGACCTATAGAATTGCTTCTTTTTTTGACATATTCAGAAATGTATGGCAGGCCAGATTAAATTATCCAACGGCCCGCGGGCAGAATTTTGAAGCAGAAGCGTGTTTGCATGCTATAGCAGTGTAACACAACCATTTTGTTTACTTATTAATTCAAAATGGACTGAAACATTAGCACCAGTGAGCAGCATGCGCTAAGGGGCATAAAAACTGTAAATGGGAAATTGCATATTTCATGGAGAATGATAATTTGCTTAAAACCCGTGTTATCCAACAAGACGTATCTGGTCATGTTTGCCACGACTGGGCAAAAAGTGCAGTAAAATCCAAAACGTGAGCAAAATCATTATACAAATTTATTAACTTTTATCAACTTAAAAATGGGCCTTATAAAAGCTGATGATTTTGCCAGTGAAGTTGGGTAATTTGTTAAAAAAGGTCCTGGAAAAATTGATTCAACTAACGGGGTTCGTTATGAATTTTGACTCACAAACAATATTGTACGATATGATAATCAAAAGTTTTCCCCCGGTGATTTAGGATCTAGTATTAGTATTGTCTCATATATCTGCCAGTCTACGCGGAGGTCCTGCTCATCTCTGAAGAGTGGAACGACACGTCATACGAGAAAACAATGCCGACCAGACGATGTATCTGAGTCAGATGAGGAGGTTTCTCCTGCTCCTGGTAAACATGGAAACCAGTGCTATCTGTTTCATATAGGAGAGCAAACTCCTACCCGAAAAGACAGCCTGGAGGGGGATGGTCAAGGCCAGGCTGTACTTGCCCAAGACACACCACAGGAAGAGATGCCCCTACGACCAAAGTATTTACCTTCTGAGCTACAGTGAGCACAAATGATGCTTTATGCTTTATAAAGTTTATTCACGCAACATGATAAATTAAGCTTTAACATGAAACCGGTACAAGGAATTTTTGAATAATTTGTCGCACGGCGGGCCGCGACATTTCTTAATTAAAAGAAATATAGACGCTCCCCTACTTATGACTTACGATAAGCGGTAGATACGAACATGTTTTTCGGGATGTCGAAAAATTTGCGGACATTGTTGAGAGTTAGATTTTGTATTGTGTGCACCTTTTTCCGAGTACAGGACATTACAGTTGTGTTTCTTTCCGACGCTACCGGCGTGTGGTGGCGCTGTAAAAGGTCATTCAGCATCTACTCCGAAGAAGAAATCTGGCTTCTACTAGTTCGTGTGTAAATATTCGATACTGTATCTCCAGCACACTAAAAACGTTGACATTTTTATTGTTTAATATCTCGTGCATCCATTCAATATGGTTGGTGTAAAGTGTAAAGAAGAGGCGAGCCATTCTTTTTTAAATTAAAGTCGAATAAGAAAGTTTGATGCGGTTAAGAAAATGGTCAGAACGCTTTTTTTTCGGCCACTATTTACCACGGAGGAGAACCTTTTGAAGCGCAACTTTGAAAAGTAAGTGAAACTCAACTTTATTAATCTTTATAGAGCATACTTTTGATGAAATGTTTATTTTAAGTACAAAACAATACAGGTTACTTAAACAAGCCTTAAACATACAAAAATATAGACCTAAAGCAACTTCCGAACAAATTCAACTTAGTTGGGCAGCGTCTGTAAAAATACATATAAGTCTCGGATCAAAAAAGCTCGAGAAACACTGATGTGTTCAATAAAAAATAATGATGAGCATGAGTGAGCTAAAAGTGAGCTAGTATGAAATGCAGAACGAATGGAGGAAATGGAGAAGGCTAAAGCTGTATTTTCCAACAAACAAACGCTGCGTTATCTATTACTTGGGAGGAAGGAAGCACACTCCGGGAGCTGATTTAAAAGAGGACTTTGCCGACATCTATTTGAACCGGGCCCAAAGGCAACCTAATTGAATCGGAGGGGGAAGGTGGAGACAGCAAGTTTAGCAGTTTGAAGAATTCAGCGGATATCTTTAAGAAATTTAAATGTGCTTTAAGTTTGCAGGTTAATTTTACTACTAATGTTGAAACGACCTTGCCTGCTTGGTATTCCTACAGGAAAAATATTTTGTTTTGTTTTTGTGGTTGTGAACGCAAATTAAATGAAGACAAATCCTCATACTAACGTTCTCGTCCTCTGTATGTGGGCATCGAATTGGGAGATGTTAAACTAATTTTGGTGAGGAATTATTATTAGCATCACTTGTATAATTCGAGTCATTGTTATTTTCCTAATATTGCATGCCATATTTTTAAGCTTTTAATTAGGGGTGGCAAACTCAGTTCGGCTCTGAAGCCGAATCTTAAGCAGGCCTCCAAATGTTTAGCTTTTTTATTTCAGTATTATGCTTATCATTTAGCCCATACTAGTACTAAACTTTCTTACACATTACAGTCATGGAAGACGAGGGATCTTTTCTATACACAGCACATTTGATCACAAACAATCAGGAAGCATATTTTCATGTTTGGCATTGAATGTGTTAACTAGTTTATTTTAACAGTCGAGTGAATGCAGTTTTACACCCAAACCAACTCACCACGCTATGCAAATTAAACACTGCCCTGTAGCAGCCAGAGAGAGCAGTTGATTTGCATGTATTTTCAACCAAACATCAGTTTTTGATAGAAATGAACGAGAGACTTGGTTCGTTTTGTGACATATTCAGAAATTGATGTCGGGCCGGATTAAATCATTCAATAGGCTGGATCTTGCCCGTAAGCTGTATATTTGACATGGCAGATTTAATTAGTAACAACTAAGAAAGGGCATATTTTTACAAAAAAGGCACTTTCGGTAATTTTCAATGCAAAGTATAGTTTGTGAAAAAGGAACAGTTACTATTGGTTTCTTATCCACCTGTTCAATCCTCTTTTTACCATGGGGGCGACAGCGCGCCTGTTTTACCATTGGCCTAAAAGAAAATTCAAATGGTTCCTGGAAGAAGAGAAGACAAGCTTTGTGGTAACATAAGAAAAAAATAATAATATTCAATTGAAGTAGTTATCCAAAACACCAACAAGATGGAAGCAACTTTCCACCATGGTATATTTGAGGCATCCACGTGTGTCAATGGACCAATCACGGGCAAGCAATGACACAGACGGGGAATATTTAATTATGCATTTTGTAAAGCATTCTTTGTTGTCTGTAACCAATAAAAAGATGTGAATCCTTTAAACATTACTAAAGGGTCATGATGTGGGTCTCTGTCTCGAAAAATGCTTCAACATCTGCTCATCAAACGCCTGGTCATGGTGAAAAATAGTTGACAATATATGGACAACTGAGAGAGGAAGACTGAAAAACTTCTTTGTATATATTTATAACAGTTTATATTTCCAGTTTATGTTATAAAAAAAATGTTTGTGTTCAGTTTTAGTCTCTGGTTTACTGAATTCCTGAAAAATCCGTTTTATGTTTTTAATTTCATTTTAAACTGTTATTACATTGTCTTAACACATATTTATAGTAGATATTGCCAGGCAATGAAAGTTTGTGTACTTCTGAAAAAAGGGCCAAAAGTAATCACTCAGAACAAGATTTCTTACTCTTTCATGGCCAACATAACAGAAAATCCAGGAGGGCTGTGTGATACGTGTTCAATAAGGGTTAATATCACAATTAATAAGCATTTAATAGAGCAAAAACATAACATGGAAAAACTAGAGTAAGCTTAATTTCTTTACTGCTCTGATCCGCCTGAGAACTGTGTCTGGATTCGGCCCTGGACACAAACTTTGTTTGACATCCCTGATTTAGAAGCTGTACATTATAAAAAAGGTGGATCTACATATACACCCGGCTTCTTTGGTGGAAGTAATTATTGTATACTTTGTGTATATTCGGGCATTTTTATTTAATATCTCAAATATCACTGTCTTCATGTTATTTTACTGGAATTGCTGACAACAACCAATATTTATTAATGATCGTCATAAAAAGGATCAGGGGTGTCTAAACTTTTATACAACTTCATGTCCAATTAATCACCAGGGAAGTGGGCTGGGAAAATGAAATCCCCACTAGAGTGTCGCATGTGTTGGAGAGCTCAGACGCTTTAATACCATGTGGTCAAAACACTATATGAACATCCTAAATCAATCAGTACAGATGTATTCATCCATGCATCCAATCATGTGTGCACAAATCGATCAATCCGTTTATTCACGCTTGCATGCCTGCATACGTTTATCCACGCATTCATTCGCTCAAACTCATTAATTCCCACCAAAAATATTAAATGCAAAATGTTGATAACGAATAGATTGGAGGCATCATTGGAAAACAGGTTTCTATGATCTATGTGCGTCCACCAGCATTGAGATTTTCCAGCTTGAAAATTCCCGGAAATTAATGTATAGTAACTGGATTAATGTGGGAAGTTAATTCGGATTCGTGGTCATGGAGGACACTCCAATGTCATTTGTTACATTGATGGTAATGTTATTAAAAAGCTGGCGCTTCCACGATGGGATAAAAATTAATGGTGCTGGCAGCAAGAGACAGGAATGAACATATTTTACGTAACAAATCCTAATCACACACGTGATTTTATCTTACCATCTTGTGTGGAAAGGAACTGTTACAGTGCCTAGCAAAAATGTTGGCCCCCGATATCTATTAGTCATATTGACACATATCGGGCTTCAGACTTAAAGACAGAAAACTACAAACATTTTCTAAGAATCAACAACATTTGAGATACAATCGTGAAGTGAAACGAAATTTTTTAACATCCATCCATTCAGCCCTTTCTTCCGCTTATCCAGTGGTCGGGTCGCCAAGGCAGCTGCCTCAGCAGGGAAGCCCAGACGTCCCTATCCCCAGCTACTTTATCCAGCTCATCAGGTGAATCCCGGGGAGTTCCCAGGCCAGCCTAGAGACATATTCTCTCCAGGGTGTCCTAAATCGTCCCCAGGGCCTTTTGCCGGGAGGTGTCCAGAAGGCATCCTTATCAGATACCCGAGCCACCTCAACTGGCTCACCTGAATGCGGAGGAGAAGCGGTTCTACACTCAGTTCCTCTCGGATGTCTGAGCTTCTCACCTTATCTCTAAGGGAGAGCCCAGAAACCCTGCAGAGGAAACTCATTTCAGCCGTTTGTTTCTTGTTCTTTCGGTCATGACCCACAGTTCGTGACCATAGGTAAGGGTAGGAACGTGGATCGATTGGTAATTATATTTACATTAAAAAAAACGGAGAAGTAGTTGTTGCAAAAAATTCTGGGCCCAAGTTCTCTCAGCTAAGGCAACTGACTGCAGAAGTTCCCTGATGACTTCTGAATGATCCAAATGACGACAATGACAAACAGAGAATACTTGAGTCTCGATTGAATGCATCTGCTATGTGGGCAGGTGATGGACAGTAAAAGCAGATACTGGAGAACAAACAGGATTATGAAGATGAAAGTACACACCAGGCAGGTTCAAGATTCAATTGTGGGAACTTTAAATCAGGTATTGGACACAAGAGAATTTTGCAACATTAACACATCTGGAGCACAATGCCAGCAATAATATCAAAATGGAGAGAGCACAAAACCACCGTCAAACCTACCGTCCCTTTAAACTACCCACCCAAACAACAAGAAAACTAAGCAAGAAAGCAACCAAAGGCCCCATAATCACTTTGGATGATCTGCAGGCATTACAACTTTGGTGGGACAATCTGTGCATAAAACAACTATTAGTGGATATCTGCATATATGTGTATGCCCATTATGGGAGAGTAGCCTGATGAAAGCCCTTTCTGGAAGATTAACATAAAGGTTTGGTGTTTGCAAGAAACCACATGGGACACACAAATAACATGTGGAACAAAGTGCTCTGGTCAGATGAGACAAAATCTAAACTTTGTGGGCTGAATTCAAGACATTACATTTTACGTAACATTAACACTGAACATCACCCTGTGAACCCACTGTCAAACATGGTGCTGGCAGCATCATGCTCAGGGGTTCCTTCTTTTAAGTAGGGACTGGGAAGATTGTTAGAGTTGACGAGGAGATGGATGGAACCAAATATAGGGTGATACTGGCGGAAAATCCGTTGGAGTGTACAGGAGACCTGAAAAAGGGGTTCAGTTTCAGCTTCCAATAGTACAAACGCCCCAAACATAATACACAATCCTAAATGGAAATGATTTTACATTAACAATAGGTGGTGGAATTGCCAAGCCAAAGTCCACACCTCAATCCTATAGAGCACTTGTGAAAATATCTGAAAAATGCTGTGCTGTTTCAGTTTCAAGATGTGTAAAAAATGTGTCGCTAATCAAGTGAAACATGACATTTCTAGAATTACTCATTATGATCCTCTCAAATGAAAAGCAAATTAAAAAAATATGTATGCCTCCATCAAACAATCACAATAAATGCACCAATTCAAAGTAATACAAGATAGGCCTTCACCCAAAGTGATATTTAACTCAAATAATCACATGGTGCATCAAACCTGATTCACGAAATGTTAGCAAAGTCTTCTCCTCAAAAATAGCTCCTTCTTATACAGTCCTCTATTACTCTTTACGGTTAAGTCAATAACTTAACTACTATTTACTACTATAAAATGGTTCAATGTCTCCTCTAAAATGGATGTATCCTTCCAAAAAGACCCCCAAGTAATTTGCTGTTAAGTAAAAGAATGTTTGTAAAGAAAATTCAAGGACATATTTCATATATATATATATATATATATATATATATATATATATATATATATATATATATATATATATATATATATATATTGTATGCATTTTAAGATTGTTTTCTTACCTTTTGTTTAATGTTGAGACAATTTTTTATCAAATTAAAGTCACCTTGCTTTGTGTGTGGAAAAAAGAAATACAATCCTGGTTTAGGGGAATTGAAACCAGGGAATAAACGATCAGTTCACAAACTAGGTTGTTGATTTATAGATTTTTATGGTTGCATTTTATGAACATGTGGGTGATTGTGTTTTAAGATACTGTTAGTTTTATGATATTTCATTATTTATTATTTTTATTATGATATTTTATGTGTTTTTTTATTGTGTAGGGTCACACATTCCTTTTACACATGAATAACTATGAAACATGTACACGTACACACATGCAGTGTTTATGTTCAGTCTTACATTGAAGGAGCCGCAACGGAAGTAAGCCACTGGCTTGGTTGTGTTTTTTAGGGCTTGGACAAGGCCAAATTCAAGCACTTTTTAAGGACTTTCAAAGCCAATTTTTGAACGTCCCCAGTGCCATTAGAAAAAGCAATCTGATGTGCATCATCTATCTTGAGAAACCACAGATATATCTGCGATTTACATAATTATGCGATGTTTAATTTTACATGTGCATTTATCAATATAAATTTTATATTTGGAGATCTGTGCAATACGTGTGTAGATACTTTTGAGAGAAATCTATCCCCATATAGGTGTAAAGTAGATATGACTGCAATATTTAGCTTTCATTTTCAGTTGCAGGAAGTTTTTCCCATCACAATTTACCACCAGAAAACGTTACCTTAATTTTTCATATGGCCTATAATAAACATCCATGTAATACACATTTCCTAGTGGCCTGTTTATGTGGAGCATGAACCTCTCCTTGTGGGTACAACCCGTAGGGGGTTATGACGCTTCAAAGGATAATTCTGTACAAACTAATGCCAAGAGCTGTGAGACGCAAGGCAAAAAAAAGATGCAATGGCATAGCAAGGTCACGAGAGAGCAGTGTTGGCATTATTTTCAAGCGGACTTGTTGAGAATCATGGAAACAATTTCAAGCATTAAATATGCTCACCCAAAATTCAAGCTCTCTTCAATCCTTGAAAACACAACATGACAATTCAAGTATTTTAAATAATTTCAAGCACCCTTACAAACACTGCTTATAAGTAAATAATTGACAATGTTTGACAAGCACTTCACACAAAACTCAGATTTCAATTCTTGAAATTCAACATTAACATTTAACCCTGTACTGTATATTATCAGGTGCATTGATTACAGATAAAAAGAAACTTGGTTAAAATAAGGAAATGATGATTAAAACAATCAAAATAATACAACAGGAAACCTCACACGACTGTATGGGGTGACACATTTCACTATTCTAACAATTTCCAATAGAACAATTAATCATTTTGATTTCATATTCTCAAACGCGACATCGATATTTGAAAACACTGACTGTACATTGTATTGTTGAAAGCTCAAAGCAAGGTTAGGATTATGATTAATTTTACAGGAGCAAAATATTTTGAAACATTAACGTGACATTGTTTGACAGTTGATCGGTATTATTTCACTAGTGCAGCTGTGCAATTCTCACGCGCGTCATGTAGCCGTCACGAAAAGGAAAAAGGAAAAATTAAAGAAAAGACTGCACGAGGCATGCAAAGAGCCCAAAGGGTGGGTGTGAACGTCAGTGTTGGGCGTAATACTGAAAAAAAGTCATTAGGTACAGTTACTAGTTACTTTACTTAGAAAAGGAATTGCGTTACCCCCCAGATTCACGGTTCACAGATCCTTTAACCACCAGGGTCTTTGAAAAACAAAGAAAGAAAGAAAGAAAGAAAGTAAGAAAGAAAGAAAGAAAGAATAGAATAGAATAGAATAGAATAGAATAGAATAGAATAGAATGGAATATAATATACCGTTATTGTCATTGTTACAAAATGGGTTGAACATATTGTGACAACGAAATTGGATGTGGCACTCCAGTCTCACATTTGACACGGAGGATAAAAGAAAACAAAGAAGATAAAGGAACAAGGAAGAAAAAGGTTATAATTTACAAATTATTTACACAAGAAAGTGTGGGCATGTAAGGTGTTACATACAGTTTTGGGATCATATAAGTGCAATACGCGGTAGTGCAAAATAGGCAACATTGCACAAAGTGAGCATAGGCATGAATACAATTTTACCACTGTATGAGGTAGTGTGTTTGCAGAGTTTCAGTTTTTTTGTGCGGTGTGTGTTAAGGTTGGTGATGGCTCTGGGGAAGAAACTATCTCTAAATTTGTTTTTTTTTGTGTGACCTGTAGCGTCTGCCATAGGCAGCAGGTCAAAGAGGTGGTGGCCAGGGTGAGAAAAGTATCTCATTATGTTTTCTGCTCCGTTGAGGTAGTGAGAGCAGGCAATGTCCTCCAGACTGGGTAGAGAACATCCAACGATTCTCTGGACTGCGTTGATGACCCTCTGAAGTGTTTCCTGTCTGCTGCCGTGCACCCAGCATGCCACACAGTAATGCAGTATGTCAGAATGCTCTCCACTGTGGCTCTGTAAAAGGACACCAGCAGCTGCTGTTTTAGATGATTTTTCCTGAGCACTCTCAGGAAATTGAGTCGCTGCTGGGCCTTCCCTACCACCGCTATGGTGTTTGCAGACCAGGAGAGGTCATCGGAGATGTGCACACCCATAAATTTCAAAGAGTGGACTCTCTCTACACAGTCTCCATTTATAATGAGTGATGCTGGGTTCCTGCCTTTCCTCCTGAAGTCCAGTATGAGTTATTTTGTTTTTGTGGTGTTCAGTATGGGGTGGTTTTTCGAACACCTCATCCCTGTACGCCGCCTCATCCCCTTCAGAGATGAGGCCGACCATGGTAGTATTGTCGTCGCACTTAACAATTGTGTTTGTGAGGTGGGTCGGTGAGCTCTCGGAGGGCTTGGTACACATTCTTTGGGGGGTGGGGGGGGTGCTCAGTCTTAGGGTGGGAAAGACGTTGCAGAGTTTAATGGACTGTGGGTGGTTTGAAAGGAAGTCCATAATCCAGTGGCAGATGGAGGAAGAGAGTCCTAGGTGAGAGAGTTTCTCCACCAGGATGTCCGGGATAATGGTATTGAAGGCTGAGCTGAAGACCAGAGAGAGCATTCTGACGTAGCTCTTCCGGTGGTCCAGATGTCTCAGCGCGGTGTGAAGTGCTGTGTTTATGGCGTCGTCAGTTGAGCAGTTTGCCCTGTAAGCAAACTGGTGGGGGTCCAGTGTGGGTGGCAGGGAGTCCTGGATGTGCTGGGACACCAACCTCTCAAAGCACTTCATGACCACAGAAAGAAAAAAGAAAAGGGAGACAAATGAAAGGATGAAAGACAGAAAGAGAGAAAAGAGAGGGATAGAGAAAAAAAGAAAAGAGAAAGTGAGAAAAAAGAGAGAATAAAAAGTGAAGGGGGGAAAAGAGAGAAAAGAATAGGGATTGAAGAAAAAGATCAAAAGAAAGAGAAGGAAAGAGAGACAAAGGGAGAAAGAGAAAACAAAAAAAGTGAGAAAGAGGGAACTAAAAAGAGTGAAAGGAAAGAGGAATATCTAGCTCCAGTATCTTTTAGAGGGACTCAGCCTAGCTTTGGTGACATCAAGTGAACATATTTAAAAGTGCAGCTGTGACTTGAGCAAGTACAGCCCCATCCCTCTTTGTTTTTTGTATTTTTTGTTTGTTTTTTTAGGGAGGGGGTAGGGGTTTGCTCCCACACATGAAAAAGATAGTGCTGGTTTCCATGGATATCAGTAACAAGAGAAGCTCCCTGAACTGACTCAGATAAAGCACCTTCATCATCTGGTCACTGTTGTTTTTGGTGTAAAGCGCCATGACGCTGTTTAGAGATGAGTCGGCCCTTTAGGATAGATAGGCAGCAGCTTGCGATAATACTTATACAGGGGAAAAACAATTGTGTTTCGAAATAAAGAGTATCAAATGAGCATCACTTGTGGCTTTCATGTTTTTGTTGAAAAACAATTTTTGTGACGATGATCTTGCAGCCTTTGTATTTTTTGACATATTAAAGCCTCTTTGTCCAGTAAGGACTTGTGTTTGGTATATTTTTGTATCCGTACTCACATTTAGGTATTTAAACTAGATGATTAAAGAAATGAAATATTTCTTTCAAAAATAAGATAATACATGATTTAAAATACATGAATAAATAATTCAATAAACTGGTAGTTTCAGCATCAACGGGGAAAAAAACAATTTTCATGTTTGTCATTGAATGTGTTAACTGGTTTATTTTAACGGTTGAGTGAATGCAGTTTTACACCTGAAACAACTCACCACACTATACAAACACTGCCCATAAGTGGCCAGAAAAAGCACGGGCCAGATTAAATCGTTCTATGGGCGGGCAATAGGTCAGCCATGCCTGCTTTAGAATTTTGAAACAGAAGTGTAAAAAGCATGCATGCAATACAAGTGTAACACAACCATTTAGTATACTTATGAATTAAAAAATGGACAGAAACATTAGCACCGGCATGCAGGATGCGCTAAGGGGCATAAAAACTGTAAATGGGAGTTTGCATATTTCATGTCGAATGATTATCCGCTGAAAACCTGTGGTACCAAACGTATGGTGTCTATTCCCCTGGAAGAGAATCTTGTACAATCTTGATAATGAGAGCCAGCATCACAAAACTTCACAGGATGTGATTCAAGCCCATTAAGGCAAAAATGTGTTAAATTGATCTTTGTTATAAAAAAACAACAACAAAAACTATACAACAAGCGTATCTGTGAGCAGTGTAGAATATTCGACATTTGGTCAGAATTTCGTTTTGCAATGTCAGAAAACGATCAAACAATGTCAAAACATGTGAGATGAATAGTGTTCTTGAAGTCAATCACATACATATGTTATCTGACTTATACTGGTGAAATGTGAGGTTGGGAAGGAGACATTATCTTGCGTTTGCGCATCAATGGTTGCCGTGACCGCTCCACCACAGGGGGTCCAGGAGACCGGAACCGAGAGCTTGTACACATCTCACCTCACAAGGCCAGTCTGATTTTGGCCAAGGGAGGAGGGATGTCCTAACAGGAGGAACGGGACCAAGGCCCTGGCCGGTACTGACCAAGTCTCAGCTCAATGGCCAGCCAGAAAGCCTTAGACGTAGCTCTTTAATTCAATTGGTCGATAAATTGTTTGTTAGAAAAACTTATTTACCACCTATATTCGCTACAGCAGCTATGAAACACCGTCACAATCAAAGCCAGGTTGCAATTCCTACATATTCGATACCACATTTTTTCAGACCAATACGGACACTTCTTGAATAGTCTTTGACTTCAAAGCTGCATACAGGTTCATTAAGTTCATAAGTTCCCCTTCCCTCTGTAGAAAATGAAACTGATAATAATTGATAAATAACAGCTATATTTTGGTATACATTTATATCCCAATATGTTTTTCCGGTTGCCATAACATAATAGAAATGGGCCATCCCTTAAATTTTTGGTAACTGCCACAATCCTACACTCTAACATATTTTTCTTTGTCTGTTTTTTTCCTTCAGTCAGGACTTTTCGTCTTTCCTTTTTCAGTACTCTGTTCCTTTGGTTCCCTTCTAGTTCTTTACTCATCATATTTCAAGCCTTAATTTAATTTCCTCAAGTCAGACAAATGGTTCCTTTGAAATAAATATTGTTGATAAATGCGATCTCGTAGATAAAAGTCTGATTTAAGGAAATATGGCAAATGGGCACCATTTTTAAATAAAGTAGCTGAAAAAAAAATCCTGGGAGATAACTGAAAAGTTTTTTTTTCTTTTTTAATTATCCTCTTGTCAATAAAAAGCTGGTAGCACATTCTACAATTGGGTAAATAACAGGTTATAATCTATAATTGTGGAGATTCCTCCACTCTTCTCAACTCAACTTTGCAGTGAGGTTAATGAAACCCTCCATTAAATATTACAAGAAAAAAGCCCAGGTCCTCTTTTCTGTAATTGCCAAGTAGAGCCCATAAAAGGAGAACGATAATACATGTCTCCTTTCCAATGGAATATGTATCAAATAAATTAATTCTCTAAAATAACGTGGGTTGAAATCAACCACAAGAATGCTCAACAATGGGCCAATCTATTACTTGTATGAAATGACCAAATCATTTGAGTTTTTTACAGAAAGAATGACAAAATTCTTGGGTTGTTTCTTATAACACGACCCACTTTTTAACTCGTTTTACTCAAATGGATGTAAAAAAATACCGCAAAAACGGTTAACAACGGACCAAGCTATTATTTGCATCAATTTAATCTAAATTTATTGGTCAGGTTTATTCTTTTTTAGTCGTTTTAGATACATTTATGCCAAAAATTACACAAAACAGTAATACTATGGTACAATCTATTACTTACATTAATTGGATTAAACTTTGCGAGTTTTTGTTCAAAACAATCCAATATTTTAAGTTTTTTTCAAACCAAATGACTGAGGTTATTGGTTGTTTCATACACCATAGGCCACTTTTTGAGTCATTCACACAGATTGAAATTATTATCTGGGGCAATTTAGTGAGAAAACCAGGTTTTGCTCATTCCTTGAGTCCCGAACAATCTGTCACGGTTGCCATGGCACCCAATTGGCCCCGCCCGTGTGGCGCCAGCTGCGGCTCAGTGACAGATTGGCTTTCCGTCTATTTAAGTTTAGTGCTCTCATTCTTCCTTTGTCAGTCCGTCAATGAACCTCTGCCCCACAAGACGTGGGTTTTGACCTATTTCCAGTTGGCATTTCCTGTCCGGTATTGTTCCCGTTTATTTTTGTCCTGTTTAATATTGGTGTCCAGTTTCGTTCTCATTTATTTTTGTCCTGTTTATCATTCTCTCCAGTTTTCATTCTTGCCTAGTTTTTCCTGTTTTATTTCAATATCCTGTTTCATTATCAATCCTGTCTGTCCCGTCCCGTCGGGTATCGACCCCACCCGTCCGATATCTACTCGGGCAATTGGTATCGATCTCGTTGGCCTCTGGCTTCCTATCATATCACGTCAGACTGCTGCCAAATGTGCATGACTCCCCATTTCCCGTAAAATAAAAGGCTTGTTTGAGACACATCACGCGTTTGGGTCCTGATCCTGTTCTGGCTCATGACACAATCATTTTTGGGAATGTTTCCTCTAGTATGACCCAAGTTGTTGACATTTATTAACAAAACAAACTTTAGGTAAGTTCTCTTGAACGAAATGACACATTTTGTGTTAATTAAACAAATGAATGAACTTGATGGTGTTTTTGCTTTTATAAGAACCCCAAAGTTGCGATTAAATCGTCCCAAGTAGTTTATCTGTCCATATGTAACACAAATTGTGTTATTTTTGGACGAAACCAATTTTAGAGTGAATGTTATTGTTTCTATTTGACCAAAAACGGAAGACCGAGGACCAAGAAATATTGCTAATTCCTCTGCTCCATAAGGCTTCTTATAAAAAAATACCATAGGTACTTTCTCAAGTTTAGTAAATACAAGTGCCTTGTAAAGTAGGATCTACCTCCTCCTCTTAAATCGATGCCACCTTCAAATAAACATGTCATATAAGCCGCAGGACAATAAACGAAAGTCTTCAGTTTATACAAGCACCTGATCAGATTGACATGAATAAAAACCTTGGTCTCTCTACAGGTTAGTAAAGGAAAGCCACCAGCAACTACATGAGGACATACAGTAGATCTCCTTTTAGATGGTGGTTTCCTCTCAAATAAACGTCTGCTCCTCTCTGGATTCCAGTAAATCACAGCTGCTGTGAACTATTTCAGAAAATATAGCCAAGATCGCCTCTCAACATGACATATCTATAAAATAAACACCTGGTTCTCGGCTCAGTAGAATGAGTGCAACTCTGTGGCCATTGTTTGAGGAAATATGGTTTGTTTAACGCTCCTCATCTGGATTTTAAATGCATACAATAACCACATACATTTGTTTACTGCATCAAGGCTTTTTGACATTGTCACCAATGTCTGTTTCAACAAAATAAAGTTTAAAAAGCCAGTACACTATAAAATGCTATGAAAACAAGATTATAAAAACCTTCCGCTAAAACCGAAACCATAAGTATACTGCCATAGCGATAACCAGCCGCTCTCCCACTAATGTGAGCTTTAGGGTATTCGCATTTTGCTGTTTTTCCAGTATATCTGCACAAAAATAAAACAAAGACGTGTTCTTCTGACTCTATTTATAAAGCACTTTTCAAGTAAATGAAGACCTCTTAAAGGACTTTACAATGTGCTTCACACTTACTCATTCACACACTGATAACAGCCTCAGCCATGCAAGGGAATTGCCTGCTTATTGAGGGGCATTAGGGATTCTTGCCCAAGGACACTTCAACAATTAACAAGGAGGAGCCGGGAATCAAACCTGCCACCTCTTAATCCCAAGACAAGTGCTTTACCCCCTGAGCTACTGCCAATTCAAAGGCTGATCCAGTACATAGCTGGTAATTTGCAGGGTATATTTTGTAGGCAACAATGTCGCACTTTAAATGAAAGTAACTCGGGAGAATGACATCTGTGTAGCCTGTGATTCCAAAACCAACTATATCTGGAATTTACAGATTTCTGAAGTTAGAGCTGCAAGTGCCATCACTGAGAAAAAAACAGGGAAAATGTGTATCATTAGTATTATCATATTTTTAAGTATAGTTATATTATTAAAATAGGGTGGGGGGTAACAAATATCCACCAGATGTGTTGTAATACCCCTCAATAATAGTTAGGTAACAGAAAATCATTTTTTTTATTTACGTAATTATGAATAGAAAAAGCAATATTTTAATGGATAAGGGAGCCTAACAAGGTAACCAAGAGATGAGAAAAACACGTGATGTATTATTGTTTTTAACACATTTTACAGCGGATTCAAGTTAAGGGTGTCCACCGACCCACTGACATGTGTTACCTAAAAGCTAACACAAGGAGAGGGATAATGATGCCGTGTAAGTGTTTTAGATTCTCCTGCAAGCGCAACAAACTTGAGAATAGACCACAAGCAAATGTTGACCATATACGAGACGACAACAGGCTAGATCGGCATTCAGAAAATTATTCCAAATGAGTATGAATAGCCATAATTATCATATCAAGTGGCGTAATGTATTTATTCCCTGGCGGAGTGCTTCTTGAAAGGGGGCGGCGGTTTGTCATGCAGTCCCGGGGCGCCGCGATTTCTCAAAGGTCACTCGGACATGGAGGCCGATTAGCAATTCAGATCCGGCTAAAGGGGCTAAAAGGCGGTTGCAGCGCTGCCTGAGACTTATTGCATTAGCAAAGGCTAGCGCTGCTGATTAGATGACACAAGGAGGAAGCGGCTAAGGGCCGCGTTATAGGGAAGAGCTTTGTGCGTGCACGTAGTGCAGGAGAAGAGAACGTTGTCCAGGCTACATGTAACACAAAGACTAACACTGCACTATTGAGTTAAGTGTGCGTGCTTGCAGGTTTTACTTCGATTGAGAAAACAGTTCTTTATTGTGGGGCCTTCTTTGCAACACCATGGACATAGATAGGCCAATAAAAAGGTCCCAAAGACTGGCAAGACCTCACAAAGTCCCCTAATTAACCCGGGTCGCCGGACTTTTGATAAAAAAAAATATGTGTCTACGATGTCAACAGTCACTGAAATATGTCATGCTACGTATCATTGGAAAGCTTAAACGCTTGGGATTCAGAAAATTATTTCAAAATGTACTCATCACAAAAACATCACGATCAGTCTGAAACAAGATACCTGAAAACCATAAAGCCGACATAACTCACCAATTACGTTTTCTGGCCGTCATCAAATTCATTGAATGTCCAAAAAGAATGGCTTCGTTGCACCAAGGACAATCTAGAGCAGGGGTCGGGAACCTATGGCTCGCGAGCCATATATGGCTCTTTCTATGAGTACCTATGGCTCAGAGACCAATTTGATTGCATGCAAAATTTCTCCATCTTGTTCAAAACCGGGAATATCTATGCTATTCAGGTACACGTAAAGCCAAACCAAAGCTAAATGCAGAAGAAACACTTCGCAGTATATATAGGGCACGTTTTTCACTACAATTTACAGTCAAGGTGTCACACAAAAAAAGGGGGGAAAAAACTCGTTTTGGCTGTACAACGCTAAAGAATCCTTTATTTAAAAGTTCACTATATAATCTGTGTTCAGTGTTCAGATACTTTATGATGAATCCACAGAACTGTAAATACGCCAAAACACCGGAAGAGAACTTAGTCATTTGATTGGGTGAGTGGGGGGGATGGGTGGAGCTATGCAAAAAGTACAAGCATTCCCTCCCATCTCTCGCCAAAGGTAAGCACATAAGGCTCCCTATTCTCAGAATGTTGTGACGTTTTTACAAAATAAATGCTTGCATCTGGTTTTGAAACCAATATGTATGAAAAAAAGGGTCAAAAGGAGTTTAACCGATCTTGAGTAATTGCAAGAAAGAGACAAGTTTAAAGTGGTCTGTTTGTTGAATTTGGGACAGGGACTCTGGCATTATTCTCTTTTCATAATTTTTATCAAATCATCAAAAATAAATGTGCTGAAGACTAAGTTTTTGTCTGGGGCGCAGGTTTAGCAATTTAGTAAATTTGTCTCATAATATATGGTGTGGCTCTTTCCCAAAATAAAATTAATATTTTTTGCTTTTATGGGTCTTTGAGTCAAAAAGGTTCCCGACCCCTGATCTAGAGAATCTAATTGCTTAAAATATTTACACCAAAACACACGATAATGCCAACAAATGGAAAAAAAAAACCTAAATGCATGTCTGCTTGCTCGAAGTTTTTACTAGTAATCCGTTTGTTTTGCTCCAAAACACCTTTTTAAAAATAAACAGACTTGTAAAATTATTCCTAATATAGTTGTTAGCCTCTGTTCTTTTGATTGACACTGCTTTCGGCGAATAGCAGGATTTTTTTCACAGTCCACAGCCTGCTGTAGCCTATACAGGCCTGTTTGAAAGGGACATCACCACCTGTAGCTCTGAATGTCTTGAGCAAGTAATAACCAATTTGAATGATGAGTGATACATTGGTTAGCCAATAAATTTCCAAACATCATTTCATTCCTATTGTGCGTGTATTCAAATCAAAGCTGAATATAACATGCGCAAGGCAATCCGTGATTCCTATCCACGCACTATTATTATGTGCAAGTGTGCGCAATCATTGATTTGACTCCTGTAAAGAGAAATCAAACTTTTAAAACTTTTTCAAAATGCTTAAAAAATGACAAAAGTAATTTATACATTTGCAATCTTTTAAGTGTTGTAAAGTGGTCGTCTCCAAATGGCCACTTTTTGAAATACCTAAACCTATCCTTAAAAAAATGTGTAAAATACAATGTTTAATTTTTCATATTGTGATCAAATCTGACAAGGTACTAGGTAAGGCTTCGAACTATTGTCTCATTTGTTTTCCAGCTAAGGTGCCCATGCTTCAATCATTTGCAGGCATTTAATTTAATTTAGCAAAAATAAGCTGCTAATTAAAAAAAAAAAAAAAACAACAACTTCAATTTCTGTGTGTTCCGACTCAGATTACTCAATGTCAGTAGCACTTGAAGGGATTTTTTTAGTTTGGGACGAAACTTCCGACTCTTACCTTCCAAAAGAGACCAAAACTGTCCATATTCTCCAAATAGGTAAAAAGGTATTCAATTTACTTGGATTGGGATATTAGACGAATCTTACAGGAACGTTAAGTAATTAAAGATCTCAATTTCCCTTATTTAGCTATAATTAAGCTTTACTCACAGATTATGTAGAATAAAAACAAAGATTTGTGTAAATAAGTTTAGCTAGTATATGTCGACAATCGTAGTAATCTAAGATGATGTTGACTTCTGCTACCAGTGACGAATTACATTCGTAGTGCAAATTTCCTAATCACTAGGCCACTAGGATTGTAGATGGCATAGGAAAATACATTAGATTTGATCTTATCATTACGCTGTTTGTAATCACAGCGCCATGTTATAAATCGTTATAAAGGAGTATCATGGGAAAGAGTTCACCTGAATCATCGGATCAATACTAACAAACTATCAATATGATAATGTTGTTGGTAGGCTGTATACATTCAATCATACAGTACATAATAACTTTCAAATTATACTTTATTTGCACTGGTTACCTTTTTCAACATTGTTTCAAAATATTTGTATTTTTGTTAAATTAATGCTTTTTTATTTGACACTCTTCACTTTTGTTCTGTAACAGTACTTATAGTAGAATTGTTTTTTTTATACTGTTAAAGTTTATATTGTTTTTAATAAGGCAATATTGTTTACACTATTTGCACTTTGCTTTCATTTTAAAAATACTGTAGAATGGAAGGTATTCTAGTTGTCATGCTGACTTTATCATATTTATATTTTCGTTATATTGCTGCTTTATTTCTATTTGACTCTTGACTTTTGTTCTGAAGCAGTTGTTATATATTTATATATATATATATATATATATATATATTTTTTTTTTAACATTTCATTGTAGCTATTCAAAGGTGCGGTGTGTCTTTTTAAAGTTGAAAGTAGAATGTATTTTCCATGTGAGAGTTCGGAGAGCCTTTATATATTTTTTTTTCACTAAGCCTACTGTACATGGTTTTATTTTACCTTTACCAAGGCCTTTTCAGGACTTGCAACACATTAGGGAGTAGGAGAGTGGGAGAGGTTGGAGAGTGGCGTTTATTTTGTTAGTGTAGCAAGAAAATGGTGAAAGTAAGAAACGGCCTATTTCGAATAAAGTCCAAACCTCAATGCATACCCGAAAAAAAATGATTTTTTTAAAAATATTTTTATTCAAGCGTGTCTAAAATATCCGCGTAGTCATGAAAGATCTGACTGAGGTTGTGATCATGACAAAGCCAGGGGGTGGCGTCAGAGAGTAACAAATTTCCAAATTCTGGACAGCAGCTCCTATTTACAATAGAATATTTTAGTGCCGAAAATTGTGTTTTCTTTTTCATCGTAATCCTGAACTAATACAAGAGGGGGAGCGTTCAGTTATATAATGATAATGGCATTTCTGAGTGAAATGTATCGGATCGGTTGGTATCATTTAACACAACCCTGTATTTCTTTAGATCAAATCGATCCCAAATATCCTCGTATCGCCCACCAGTACTTGAAAAGGGAAAACTGACAATGCAAATCTCCTGACATGCCCACTGGTTGCCATGACGACGGTGAACCCACCCCCTCAAATCCACTTGTGTGAGTGCGCACGCACACGCGCACGCTGTTACGCGTTCCCCTACCTTGCATTCCTCCATGCACGTCCGAACCGAGTACGCATCCGTTTCGTATTTGCGCACCAAGAGCTCAAAGTCCCGGTAGTTGTCCTCCGCCTGCCGGTCGATCAGCTGGTAAGCCCGGACGCACTCGCCACATCCCGGCGCGTCCATTCCCACGGCCATATCCAGGGTGCAATTCATGTCGCGTGGACTCGTAAACCCGTAAAACAAATCCAAAAGTGAGTAGGAATTACAAAAGGAAAGGTACAAATCGCTCAGGTTCACGTACGTCCCATCTCCCCCTGAGAGGCCCAGGCACACGGTGTCCGCGTCCGTGAAAGTGAAGCAATCTTTGGACACACTGTCCGGGTGACAGGTGTCCATCCGCCACAGAGGTTCGGTAGAATTCCCTAGAAAAATAGCATCTTGGGGATGAAGGTGCTGGGGGTCAGTCGCTAGTGAAGATGCTGATGTTGGGATCCAGTGAAGGGAGCGCGGCTGCTTGTCCCGCTTGTCCCGGGTGCGGGCCAGGGTGGCCTCGGCGCAGAACCACAAGTGATCGGAAAGGAGAACCGTGATGAAGAGCAAGGAAGCCAGCGACAGTCGCCATCTCTGGGCCCGCTCCGACTCGGTAGATGGCTTTTCGGTCCCTCGGGGTGCGAACCAGTATTTCACGCCTTCATCATGCTGCATCCAAGCACCCCTGGTCATATTTTAGGAGAGGGCTGCCCCTGGCCGACTCCACTGTTCTGTCTTAATACTCATTTGACTTCTCGGGGCCGATCGCTGCTATTCCAGGTCCGGTGGAACCGGATTAAGATTGCCGCATCCTGCCTGGCTCCCCGCGGGGGGACGGCGTCCTCTTTGACCGCATGCCGCGTCCGCTCGTCCCTTTTGCTTCCTTGGTGCGTCTCTCTCCTTTCCTCTGATGGTGTCTTTGCTTGTGATTGTGCTGCTGAGGATGCTGGGGCGTCTGCTGCAGATTCAGGAGCTTTTCTCTCTCTCAGTCAAGTGAAGCAGCCGGCCCGCGCTGTACGCTCTCAAGCCCAATATTGAAGCCTTGAATCCGGTCTCCGGCTGGCCTTTGTCATCTTGGAGCGCGCCTAAGTTGCCGCCATGTTCGCCTGGAATCACTTTTTCGGAGAGGACAGGCCGTTTGCGTCATCTCCATCGCTGCGAGAGCTCCATCGTTGCGCAGTGGCCGAGCAGTTTATTGCCTATATGCACGCGCAGCGATAGAGGGAGGGCGGAGGGGTGGAGGGAGGGGTAGGAAGGGTATGCTGAGAGAGGAAAGGAGGTGGCTGAGTACACAGGTAAACATTTTCATGGTCTTATAGAACCTATGCTGGTGGCAGAGGCGGGAAAACTACCTGACTATAGGGTCTAGGTTAAATGAGTGGTAAAATTAATAGAAGATCACCAGATTAAAAATTAATTTGAACAAAAGCCTGCAATTCAATTCATATTAAACAAGGCAATGGACAACATTTTAAAAAATTACAGTAAAATAAGACTTTTATTTGGTTCAAGGTGAAATCATGAATTTGGTTAATCTTGATTAACTAACCTGTGCAGCCTTTTGAGACCCTTTGTGATTAAGGGCTATAAAACAAACATGATTTGACTTCAGTTTGATGACCGATCCTTGTAATTGCGGTTGGTAAACCTATTATTAGTGGCAAACTTTACTTTTATAACCACCTTAAATTTCAATGACAGTTTAAAAGATAGACAAGAAGGTTCATCAAAGAGTCCCAAACAAAAACCCTCAAATCTGTTGTCTTTAAATTCAGGGGATCCCAAATCCATGGGTAGTGCTGTTTTCTCAAAGTTTCTGAGTACGTGTACACCATCAAGATGAAAAAAATAATCCAATTCCCATCTCTACCTTTAAGCAGAGCATTATGATGAAATAACGGGGGTTCACAGATGCAGAATATATATATATATATATATATATATATATATATATATATATATATATATATATATATATATATATATATATATATATATATATATATATATATATATATATATATATATATATATATATATATATATATATATATATATATATATATATATATATATATATACATATATATACATCCATCAGCTGCACCGCTTATCCTCAGTAGGGTCGCGGGGGTGTTGGAGCCAATCCCAGCAATCTTCGGGTAGTGGGCAGGGAACACCCTGAACTGATTGCCGGTAGCCAATCACAGGGCACACAGAGAGAGACAACTCCCTTGCTCTTGCACACAGACAATTTCAACTGGCCAACTAAACTGACATGCATGTTTTATGCAAAGAACTGGGGTTTTTGGCCCCATTTGTTCTGAGTGGCAAGTGCATTCTCCGGGAGCTCTGTCGCAGACATGTTAAGTGAATCAATCCACTTCCTGATGACTTATGTCCGCAGTGGGAGGAATGGAAAACTGTCCTTGATGGGCTGAGAAGTTCCAATCTCCAGATGTTACTATCAGCACACGTTGGGCGAAAAAGATGGTGACTAATTCAGTATCCTATTGAGCAGTTCTGGAATTGATGGAAAAGAAAGAATCTGTCCAACATCTCCACATGGAAAAAGTAGCATGTACCCCGACATAATCTTCATGTGAATGATGAGGTCATCATCAAAGAAGACATCCTCCCAAAAATCAGTGGCAGTTGGCAAGGGCGGTGGATAAAACAGAATATAGTGATGGATTAGTTTGAAGAGTTAAAAAGACATAATCGATTAGATGAACAAGCAAAATACATGAAGTATATTGTAAACCTACATTTTTCAAAATCGTGTATAGATCGAGAGTGCTTTTTTCTTTTTCTCAACATATAAGACTCACCTTGAGGGTGCTGACATGATTGTCTGCCATCTTGCTGCTATGGGTAACCAACAAACCAAAAACCTTGGTTGGTCAAAATATGTAAAGAAAGATTGTATGGTTATGGTCCCTTTGAAAGTCCGTCAGTTGTTATTATGCTAGTGCTTTGTAGCACTTGTTTTCGGTTGCACTACACAATACAGCGGCATCTAGTTATCAAAAATTAGACTTTGTCCCTTAAAATAGCTCTTAAAAATTGTCATTTGGTTAATTGAGGGCCACAAAAAGAGAAATGGCCATGTCATAGATAAGTCAAAGCTGTCATGAACCGGAACAGGATCAGGACCCAAATGCATGACGTTTCTCACACAAGCCTTTTCGTTTACGGGAAATGGGGAGTCATGCACGTGAGGCAGCAGTCTAGCGTGGAATGATAGGAAGCGATAGGGCGACAAGATCGATGTCGATTGTCCGAGCAGATATCGGACAAATGGGGTCGATACCGAACAGAACGGGACAGACAGGATTGATATCAAAACAGGATATCGAAAATAAACAGGAAGAAACTAGGCGGAAACAAAACTGCAAACCGATATTAAACAACGGGACAGACAGGATTGATATCAAAACAGGTTATCGAAATTAAACAAGACAAATTAGACGGGAACGAAACTGGAAACCGATATTAAACAGGAAAAAATAAACTGGAACAATACCGGACAGGAAATAACAACAGGAAACAGGACTGAGTCAGAACCCACGTCTTGCGGGGCAGAGGTTCATTGACGGACTGACAAAAGGAAGAGTGAGAGCACTGACCTTAAATAGACGGAAAGTCAATCCGTCAAGGAGTCGCAGCTGGCGCAACACGGGCGGGGCCAATTAGGCGCCGTGGCAACCGCAACAAAAGCAGTCTGGATTAACCAAAAATAGGAACAAATAAAAGAAAACACTCTTTATTCAAGGCGTACAACGTTGACGCACTTTGTTTATCTAGTTATGTGTCGTTCGAGCACGTAATGGCTCTTTGACACAGGTCTTGGAAGTGAACGACACTTTGAGAGACTTTTTTCTCTCTCTCTTGTTTTTTTCTATTAATGGCGTACATGATTGATCAATATGCGTGGAGTCGTTTCCTTGTCTAGAGGAGAGACAGTACAATACGGAGGACAAATCGAAAGTAAGTACAAAAGAAATAAAAAGGACTCATT
This sequence comes from Urocampus carinirostris, assembly GCF_059441175.1. NCBI lineage: Eukaryota > Metazoa > Chordata > Actinopteri > Syngnathiformes > Syngnathidae > Urocampus > Urocampus carinirostris. The sequence goes on along the minus strand of NC_142362.1, from coordinate 28,424,152 downwards.
TTGTATTTCCCTTTTAAATTGGTTACAAATTGAATGGTAAGCCAGTAACATGTAATTCGAGTCTTCAGTTTATTTTTAGGGTTCACCAGTGCTTCATAAAATTGCTGTACACACACTCTACACAAGTAATACTCACAATAATTGTCCATTTTTAAGCACTATATCACATTGTATCATTAGAGGTAATTATAGAGTTAGGACCAGCAAGGGATTTACTTCAATACATTTTTTAAATATGTATTCTCCTGACAAAAAAGAACACTTAAGAGGAGATTATAGACTTGTGATCATTCCACAGCTGAGTTGAATCAATTCCAATAATGGTGTTAACTGTATTTTAGCCATAAACCTTTTGGTACAGACCGTAGGATCATTGAGCTATATGGTAATTCAATTGGAGGCGATTGGATGGTGTGTATACGCACGTACACGTATGTATACCCGCGGCATCGATAGTGGATGAGTCATGTCTGCAAGTGCTTACAGTTACTGTTCGGGTTAGCGTTTTTGCATTCACAGCACACACACAATCTCTCTTGCTCGCTCCCTGTTTCTCCATCTGCTCCTCACGTCACATTGTTGCCCTTCCACTCTTTTGTTTTGGTCCTTGGCCTTGTCGTAGGTACACACGCACAGTGTCACATACAAACTCCGTGTGCTAATTGAGCTACATTGTCACAAACCATGCTACATTAGTTAGGGCAAAGGGATATATATTTATGTTTACACACACACACATACATATATAAATAGTTTGGCCGGGGGTGCGACTTATACCCCGGTACGACTAACCCTCGGGTGTAGCGTGTGGAAATGCTCAGTCTCTGTAGTTGGTTCTATTTCTGTATTTAACACATTCATAAGGCGCACCACCCGATCGGGCACGGATGCCCTCTGCTGCAGCCGCCTTAAAACAACACAGACAAGCATACAAGTGTGCGTATTCAGAAATACAGCAGGAGAAAAACAGTATGGTTGTGGTTTATATAAGAATTGATTAAAAAGTAAAACAAACTGATAAAAAAAGGATAGAGTTCGTTTTTGAGCTTCCTCCACTTGCAAACCATCGATGCATTACTCTTCAATGCATCAATGGTCATACGCTGACGTGGCGTAGAAATCAACACACCATGGCGGGAAAAAACCCGGAAAGCATTCCATGGAGGAAGAGTGAGGTTTCGGATTTATTTCATATTTGGGGGAACAATTCAGTTCAGCCTCCAGTAGCAAAATTACTTTTAAAAATGCTAGATATGCTTTTGCGTTAGAATCCATGAGTACTTACGAAAACAATGGACGCATTACACGTGATGTCATGTGTTCTGTGCAAGCGGGACAATTGTGGCATTCATACAGGAGACGCATAAAAGTCCCATTTAGTTGGAAATGTGAACAATCTGACCCCCCAAAAAAATCAGATTTCACCCTAAAACACTGAATGGAACATTAACCTCTGCAAGGCGAACCTATCCTTATATATATATGCCCACACCTTACCCTTTAGTAGTGACCCATTACAGCAACTTTTTATCCTCTGCTACAATCTATCTATCTATCTATCTATCTATCTATCTATCTATCTATCTATCTATCTATCTATCTATCTATCTATCTATCTATCTATCTATCTATCTATCTATCTATCTATCTATCTATCTATCTATCTATCTATCTATCTATCTATCTATCTATCTATCTATCTATCTATCTATCTATCTATCTATCTATCTATCTATCTATCTATCTATCTATCTATCTATCTATCTATCTATCTATGTAGTTAGTTTGATAAATAATCGATTGAGTATTTAATATAAAGAGATGAGAGATTTTAGATTATTTCTATTTTTAACATTTTAATAAGCCTGTTCCGCCCTTTTTGAGCACCACATAAAATTTTATCTGAGAACAAATGAAAAACCTCACGCTCAATCTCTGAAGTTTGGCTACAAGAAAATGTAAAATGAATCATTTGTACCGTTTGAGAGGCTCATAATATATGAATCAAGACACACACTAAAATATTCAAGCAAATAAGGTTAGCGTTAATCTAACAGAGAGGAGTTTATGAAAAACACAAAACCTGATACAAAATAAGAATAAGAAGTGACAAACAGGAAGTAAATGTATACACATGGGATGACTAAGAACTAAAGAGAGAAAAAAACAGTTGATTAACGTTAAATTATTATATTATTATCCCCATTTAAATTTATTTTTTTTTTTTTTATATTTCAATCTATGTATTTTCATTTATTATTTATATTTATTTATTATTTTACTATTTTATGATTTTCTATTCATGCTTTTTTTCTCAAATATTTCTTCTATCTTTAACAAACCCTTACCTGTTAAGTTGCAGGTATTGAGAAATAATATATTGTGAAAATAATAATATTAATGATAATAATAATAAACCGAGCAAAATGATCTCAACCACTAATTGTATTTGAAAACAAAATTCATTTTTCCTAAATGTATGTGTTTTCTTTAAGTCCTTAGAGCATGTGAGGCTTATAATATCAAGAATAATTTTAACGATGATTATAATATATTTCTTTAGCATTTTTGCTCATTGATATGTCAAAAAACCTGCAGGGTAAAAAAATACATTCTTGACAACTTAGCATGCTTACATTCCTTCTATTTTTTACTTATTTGTTGACGACTGCACGTCCGATTTTAACCGCCTGCCCTCTGAGAAATGGACTGGTCTTCAGTCAACACCATAAAATAACTGTTCTCACTCATATTCACAGTAGTTGACATTTAAGTTGGTCTTTAATTAACCCGAGAAACATTTTGTTCAAATTCTTTACGCCAACTCAAGAGCAAGTGGGACCTCTGCCAGGGTCATATTCCACCCCCTGTGAGCACAGTAGCAAGACGTAAATGTGTTTGGTCTTCATAAAATCAAGGGATTTAACAAATGAGCAAAGTTTGTAAATAGTTTGCCCCACGATTTTGCACTACAGTTTTGTACGGTGTCGGGGATACTTGATGTTGCAAAAATTGTGTATCACCCTTTTGAAGTTCAGGCATTGAATGTTCTAGATAAATAGACTGTCACGACTGGTACAAGCAGGGGACCCAAATGCGTAACGTTTCACACAATGCTTTATTCAGGGATTGTGGAAGTTGGCGAGAGGAAAAAAGACAATCTTGTGCTCGCTGGGCATGAGGAGCGAGAAGTCGGGCAGCCGGGACGGGAGAACGGGAGAGGGACTGACCAGGAGCTAACGAGAATGACGTGCTTAAATAGGAGGACTAATTAGGGAACGAGTGCCATCTGGGGCTGAACGACTGGTGAGGCCAATTGGCAAATCATGACAAAAACAGGAAACTGGCAGCATGGGTGATGAGTGGTTAGCACGTCCGCGGCACAGTTCTGAGGTCATGGGATTGAACCCTCCTCTGCAGTGTTTGCATGTTCTCCCCGTGCTTCTGTGGGTTCCCTCCGGGCACTGTGGTTTCCTCCCTCAATCCAAAAACATGCATGTCAGGTTAATTGGCCTGTCCAAATTGTCCCTTGATGTGAATGAGTGAGTGAGTTGTATGTCCCTGTGTGCCCCGGGACTGGCGAGCAATTCAGTTCAGGGTCTTCCATGCCCACTGTCCGAAGAGAGCTGGGATGGGCTTCAGCATCCCCGCGACCCTACTGAGGATACACGGTGCAGATAATGGATGGATGAAAACAGGAAACCAATTATATATCTTCAGCCTTTACAAAGACAAACCATATTTGGGAAATGGATGAAAAATTGTGAATTCACCAGTGCCATGTAGTCATATGATGCACAGCATATGTTAAACAATTATTTTTATTCAGTGCTAAATGCATTTCTCATTTGACTTTACTATTTTTCTTTTTTCAAAATTGCTGAATTTTAACATTATGATTTTTATCGATACAGTTAGTCCTGTATGTTACGTGTGCTTCTGCGGATGCAGAGTGAGCCAGCTAATTAGCTTGCTTCATGGCAGAGGGCAATAGTGAGACAAAGGATTTGATCTGGTGCACACCTGAGCCCCAAATAATAGAATTTGCTAAAGTGTAGCATATTGTTTTTTGTGGGTAATGGATTGCTCCTCTTTCACGAACAAATACTCAAACTTACGATCTCTTTCGAGAGTGACACCCGTCAGCACCCGCTTATTAAAACACTCCGAACTCCAAAACGTAACCCTCATGCGCAAACTCTCCTACTGATATCACTCTTGCGCATCCCACATCCTTCGCCTACGATACTATTAGCGAGCTAAGAGCAAGTCAAGTCATCGAGTATTTTGGTTGTTGTTGTTGCAGGATTACCTGTGTATTAGTGCCTTTATTCAGAGGAACATAGACCTCCTTGATAAATCAAGGTAACACAAAAACCCTTATTTTTATGCTACCGTTTTTATATTGCTTACTTGCTCTGACATTCAAATGATAAATCGGATGTAGGTCCATTTAACGAAAATCTGAATGACGCAAACCTGACTGCACGTCACTGGATTTTCTTCACCATAAAAAAATACAATCCCAATGGCATCCTCCAAACACTTCCCGAATGCGCTCGGTGCACTCCATCAACCCAAACAATTGACAAAATATGTCCGCTACAAAACGTGGCGACCCCCGAAAGGGAGCTTTATTGACGCACATTTAGAAATGAGGGGAAATAAAGAGATGGTTACCAGCTTTCCGAGTCGTGTGTTCACTGCAAAGCTTGTGCATTCATGTGATGTGAAACGGGTGACTAGGAATGTCAATGCGAAATGTGGCTGCTCCATAAACATTTTGGTCAGAGAGCAAGAGCGCGTTTGACGCTTCAGCTGTGCCAGCGACCAAGCCACTTGACTGCCGGGATTTACAATTCTGTGATTTTTTTTTATTTATATTTTTTTTAGAACGCATCTTTTACCACAGTGTTTTGTCAACTGGCTTTGCCTTGGCAAAATACAGAAAAAGAACTGAAGATAGATTAATATCCTCAACATTAGATGAAGATAACGCCCTGCTTGATCTCTTCCCCCTGTTCATTAAATCCTTACCATTCTGATTATATTTAAGAGGGACCACATTTCATTTTATCGGGATTTTGTTAGTTTAATTTCCTTTTTTTGCCCATTATAGTTTTTCCCAAGACAGTGAGTAATAAGGGAAGGAAAAAAGGAAAACAACTTTTGAGTTGAGGAAAAAAAATATTAAGAGGTACCAAAATTGTAGTTTCTGCTATTGAAGTGCTGCTCGAAGGTACAGTAAATGGTGCTAAAATGTTATATGTTCAGCTTTTTACCGGTATTTGACAGTATATTTTGCTGTGGTTGGTACATGAATGAAAAAAGGTTAGGCACACCCACATTCAATAAATGTTCTTTAAAAGTATTTTGAACGTTCCTAGATATGATTTTGCTTCCAAACTGCTTAAAACTAATATTTGGATCCATGCTTCAGCCTCCTCCACAAGAAGACAAATTGAGGGGATCCGTCTTGGAGGGGCTGACACTGATCCAGCCAGAGGAGGTCCAGAAGAAGACCCTTTGCTAAGGTGTGCCCAAGCAGCCTCCGCCAGATTGCCGTAAATCAGGCCAACACCTGACTAGGGCAGATTATGTTGCCACTCTATTCATTTTTAATCCATGTACTTGTCAGTTTGTTTGTGTAGCAGTTGTTGTCTTCATTCAAAAACGCAGTACTTCCCAGTTATTTTCTGTCGTACCCCTCCTCGGAAGAAGGAATCCTCTCTTTTTGTTTTAAGTGGTCATATATATTAGTGGGGACAAAACAATAACTGCTCAATATTGGTGGTAACACATCACCTCCGTTCCGTCCATGGCAAATCTCCGCCTTTCGGGCACGTTTTGGCTAAAAAAACCTCATGAATCTTTCTAGTGTGATTTAGGTAAAATATCTTAAAGTGACTGTTTGATTGAATTGGCTTCACGCTTTCCGCTGCCAACAGTTCAAACATAGAGAGCAATCTGGTCTTTACTCAACTCCCTCTTTGGTCCGGTGAAACGGTACGTACGCTTCATCAAACTGTCATGATTACTAACTCAGATCACCTGGAGCAATCATGTGGCGCCTGGGTGGGCGCTTTCTGATTGGCTGGCACTTCTCTCTTAAGCGTGCTGCGTCCAGAGGGCAGTGTCAGAGTGTACATTTGTAACTCTGTGTGTTTCTCCTGATATCCCGTTCATTTAAGAACTCTGCTTACCCGTTTATGCCTGCCTCCGATCCGACCTGTTTCCGTCCCACGCTTCGATCTCCTCTCCAGCCCCGGTAAACACGACTTGCCTGACTTCCGCACTACGATTCCGGACTCGTTCCGAAGTTATCTCCCCGGCACCGCTGCTGATGTCTGACGACCATCACGTCTCCAGCAAGCCCTGAACGCTTCCTTAATAAAATACTTAAACGAATGCTCTGGGGTCCACTGGTCTGTTCTAGTTTCCTGATACAAACGTCCTCATTTTAATTTTCAGTTTTGGTTTCTCTTTACCTTGTCTTTCTCCCTGTATCCTCCCAGGGTAAACATTTGTATATTGGGTCACGTGAGGATCTGCTCCATTTTGTATTTACACTTCATAATTAATCGTTATATTCTGTGCTATTTGAACAGCGTTGAAGCTAAATGTAAACAAAACACTGCCGCTGCTCCCTAGCGTAGTGGAGGTGCAATTGCACATGATACTTTGGAAGGTTAAAGAAAAAAAAAAGTTCCCCAGAGTCAAAAAGCTCCACTATTTGAGAACCACTCCATGACATGAGTGTAATTTGCGGTGCTGAGGGTGCTTGTTTACAATAAATACCATCAATGTTTTTTTTACTTCCGGTGGAACAAACATCTTGTTTGAAACCACATTTTAAAAAGAATACAAATATTAAAGGGAAATTGTGTATTTTATCGCGGTTCCTACTTGTAAAACAAAAACATTAAAAAAATAGACAATAGTGTTTGAATAATAAAGAAAAATACATGTTTATTGTTATAAAAATTATCGTAGGTAAAGACATTTGTATTTTTTTTTTTACAAAAGATGAAGCTCACCTTTGGGGAGCTGACAAGATCGTTAGCCATCCCGCTGATAAAGGTAACCCCAAAAACCCAATCTTTTGGAAAGGCTGGGCAAAAAAATGACAAGGAAAATGATGCGGTTTGGTCACTTTAAATTTATATTTTATAGTTTATATCCCTCCTTGTGTTTAATAGTACTTGTTTTCGATTGCACTACAAAATATAGTTTTTTAGTGGTCAAATGTTACGCAGTGTCCCTTTGAGACATGCAAACGGAGGAAACTACGTAAAACTTCTTGGTATCTGTTCTTCAGAATTCTTGGTTCTTGATGCACCAACCAAGAGTTTACGACCCCTGAAATGGAAAAAAAAATTACTGTCCCTCGTTGTCCAAACTGCTTGGATAGAAGGTGATGCACCTTCAGGTTAACAATGAACACAATAGTGTCCTCCAATGAAATTATTTAGCTATTTTCAAGCATAAGAATGGATGTTTGTACACTCCCTTTCAGACAGTGGATTTGAAACTATATGAAGAAATGTTACTGGTTGATGCAAACAATTGCTTTTGCTGTATTACAATGATGATTTAAATCCAGTGATAGGATATCCAACTCTATTTAGAAAACCAGCTCTTTTGGCTCAGCTCACTAAAAAGAGACAGCTCTTCTTAAGCTCCCAAATGGCTATTGAAATTTTGTTGTTATTTTTTAATTCATATGTTACCAATGTAAATGAAATATTAGGCACAAAATGAATGAATAATTAATTTAAAAACATACAGGTATAATAATGGCTTTTTTTCCCTTCGGTGATTTTTTCACTAATTTAAATATTTAAGTCTTTTGCAAAAAAAATGCAAATTTGCAAATGCAAAAACTCTTCAGGGCTGTACATGAACAGAATCACAATAAATATGTTACAGTGAAGCGTGTTTATACCAGGGGTCTCCAACCTTTTTCAAGGTTGCTTCTTGCTACTTATTAGCGCAAAGGGCACCTATTTTGATTTGCATTTCTAAAATAACTTACCTTGTACTACTTATTTTGTTGTCACTATGTAATTACCAGTTTAATTTTCGGGAGTATAATAAATAAATAAATAAATAAATAAATAAATACATTAATTAATTAATTAATTAATTAATTACTAAATTAATAAATTAAACAATAAAGAAGGAAAGAAAGAAAAAAATATGTTGGGACCAAAAACACATACTGTATGTCTGAAGCTGTAAATAAAGAGGCTCATATATTAACATATTTTTGACTTATAATAAAAATAAGCAAACGCCAGATGTTATATTTTCTAATATTTTCTTTTTTTCAGAAAGGGCTTTATTCGTGCCAGATTTGTACAATCAACAGTTGTCTTATGCACAGATTGTCTCACCCTAGCTGTCACGACGGGTATAAGCAGTGCACCCAAATGCGTAACGTTTCACACAATGCTTTATTGAGGGATCGGGGAAGTCAGGGCGAGAAGAAAAAGACCGTGATCTGGTGCTCGCTGGGCAGGAGGAGTGGAAAGCCCTCCCAAACAAAGCGTGGTCAGGGATCAGAAGCAAGTCGGACAGCCGGGACGGGAGAACAGAACGTGGTCGGAGATCGGAAGCAAGTCGGGCAGCCGGGAGGGGAGCTGGAGTGTAGTCGGAGATCGGAACAAGTCGGGTAACCGGAGCCGATCGGAGAGCCAGGGACTGGGGATCAATACAAGAAACAGGGGACGGAATCGAACAGGATTCAGGAACAGGTCACGAACAGAACGGGAGCCGGAGTCAAAAATTATTGCCTTGCATGTGCGGAGTTTCGCTGACAGACTGACAAGGAGTGAACGAGAATGATGTGCTTAAATAGGAGGAGGACTAATTAGGGAACGAGTGGCAGCTGGGGCTGAAAGATTGTGTGTAGGTTAGGGCAATTGACAAATCACGTCATTAGCTGTGTATACCTGCCGGATATCCAATGCAATCATGGGCCTCTTGGTTGCAACTTTGATTAGTTTTCCACTTGTATGGGATAAAGATTTAGAGGGTCAGCAAGTTCTTGATAAAATTGCAGGGGTTTCATGCTCCCTCTATCTTGATATTATATCTCACACGATGTGCCGGGAGATGTCTCAATGCTGCTAAATCTTATTGTATCCCATTGTTGCTTTGAACTTTTCCATAGCCTCATACGGGACCTGAGTGGTGATTTCTTTGGTCCACATAATGCTCTCTGTCTTCCAGTGACTCTTTCACAGACAATTGGACCTAGCAGGTGCATTTAAACTGAGACTTAATTACACAGTTGCAGTCTGTTTGCCATTGTTAGGCATTTAGGTCAACATTGGATCATTCAGAAATCATTCAGTTGGCTGAGCAGAAATCATAGAGACCCAATATTTTCACACCTAATTTTCATTTTTGTTGTTGTACATATAATATTAAAGGTTGAAATAATTTAGTTCCACTTTACGATTGTGTCTCACATGGTGTTAATTCTTGGAAGAAAAAAATCATTTTTCAGCTTTGAGTTTGAAGGTTGAAATGTCACAATATGGCAACAGGTTATGGGGCTGCCAATACATTCATTAGGCACTGTATATTGAAGTCTAGGTCCAATATTAATATTTAATGCTGAGAACTCCTTAAAGAGGTGCAATAAACAACACAACACTATTGTAATTATGATGGAATATAGCCCCACTGAAGTCCCAAGAGACAATTGATTACTAAATGAACAGAAAACAACCATTAGTGAATGTGACAAAGGCTTGAAACATTCTGTAGCGGTGTTGCAAAATGAGTCCTGGATTATTAAAATGCAAGAAGAAAAAACAAGTTACTTTCTGTGAAAAAAAGACAGTACCGCTGATTGGGAAGATGGAGTCCCACTGCTCGCTCAGTCGGTCACTGAAATCAAGAGGGATTAGAGCAATGATCCAGATACCATCATGCAGTTCAATCAAACCACCCACCCATCGCCGTCCCCGCTCCGCCTTGGGTTTTAGTCCCTGGATCGATCGGCTCGCCTCATTTCCATTCCAGGGATTCCTTGAAGGCACATTGACACGGCTCACTATCTCAATGTTTTTTTCCCATACCTTTGGTAGCACACTATGAAGTACAGTAATCCCTCGCTACTTTGCGCTTCGGTTACCGCTGTTTCACTGCTTGGCGGATTTTAAATTGAATTGAAATGTCTTTATGGTCATTGATATCAACATACTGTGCATTGTGTTCTGCAGGAGACAGCCCACAGCAAATGCTATGAGGGTGGCAGGTTGTTGTTTGTGTATTGGGTGGGCATGACTGCCTGTGTATGCGACCGTGATAGGCAGGTGTATGTTGTCGGGCAAAGAGCAGAGTAGGCACACAATTCAATGTGTCCACATAGAACAAATGGCAATAGCTAGCTTTTAGCGGCTGGATACATTGAAAAGAAATTCGTTAATTAAAAGTCAATAGAGAGAAAATAAATAGTGATCACCAGAAGTTGCTCCAGGGATTATTATCAGGGTCAGGAAGCGACAGAGGCGGTGTCAGGAGAGAATGCAATAGCAGTGCTGCAGGTCCGGCTTACTGCTATGGCTTTGTAACACCTCGCAAAAGCTACCCCTGCCGAACCTGTATCTCACCATCATCAGAAACATGACCCATGAAACAGATGACCTGGAGCTAGAACTCATGGGAAACCGCTACATTTGTGACAGTTTTTTTTAATCACCGCATGGATCAGGGTCTATTTGAGGATACCTGGTGTTATTGAACCAAATACATTATTTTAATTAGCGAAAACAATGTTTTCTTACCTGTTTAAGTAACATTTTGTAAAAAAAAAAAAAAAAGACATCATATACAATTTAGCAAATGTCGTTAGTACGCCTTTCATCATATGCTCACAGCAGGCAGAACACATACAACAAACAGGATCTATTTATATGGTTCATTCATTCATTCATTCATTCATTATCTGCACCGCTTATCCTCAGTAGGGTCGCGGGGGTGCTGGAGCCCATCGCAGCTGACTTCGGGCAGTGGGCAGGGGACACCCTGAACTGGTTGCCAGCCAGTCGCAGGGCATATTTATAGGTTGGTTGACCAAGATAAGAAGTCAAGGCAAGTCAAGTCATGTTGATTTGTACAGCCCTTTATTACAAGGAGTCTCAAAGAACTGCACAGACCACAGACTATTGCAAACTGCAGATTACACCATCCCCTGATCCAACACTTACATGAGGGCAAGGAAAAACTCAAAAGCCTCTACATGAGGTGAATGAAGAAATTTTGAGAAGGGACCACACATGAGGTAATCCCCCTTCCAGAATGACAAGGTTGCAACGAATGTTGCAATAACAAATACTACACAGATATTTTCAACATGAAAAATAGGCCATTCATAATCTAGAGAATAGAAGTGTGTTTTAAGCCTAGATTTGAACAGTTCCACTGATGTTTCAGAGAGAATCTCAGTGGGCAGAGGATTCCACAGCACCGGGGCCCGAATGGAGAACGGTCTCTACAGCTTTGAGAATGCTAACATTGCCATCACAACAATAGCTTGCTTCTTGTACTAGCTGCTGGGATTTCAGGTGAACTTGACAGATGTTTAAAACATCCCTGTTTCACCTAACCACTTAAGAAATACATTCAATCTATGCTAACGCTGTAAAGTGACAATCAAAAAAAAATTGCAGAATTTTCATTGTACATTTAGGTCGCTAAATGAAGAACTGTTGACCGCCTATGGCCCACTGACCATGAATTGGACTGCACTACTTGTCAAGTAACTTTTATTTGTATAGCCCTTAATCACAAAATGTCTAAAATGACTGTAAAGGCCACAGTTACGACTGAAATGAGTCAATATAAAAGATGACCTTTCGGGACAAATAAGAGATGACCAATAATTAAATTAAAAGAGTTACAGGCATGGAATATATCTTATCTTCAGTAGGCATTCACTGTTTTGATGACAACAATGGTGATAAATTGTATAAATATGAGGTGAAAATGTTTTGAGGTGGGGTGTTATTGAGTGAATTGGGTGCTTAAGATGGTGCGTTTGAATTGAAAATATGTGTAGTTTGCGCAAGCAGGAGTAATGTGCTTATTCGTGTGTAAGATGCATTCAATTTGATCTCATTACCTCAGTATTTTTATTCACAGTACCAGAGACAAAAGTTAGAGACGAGAAAAGACAGAAAGTCATCCTGAAAGATATAAATAATCGCAAACGCACAATGAGGGAACCAACTACTTAGTGTGTCTGATGATGAATTTGGCTTTGAAAGACATGAAATATGAAATAATTGTACATTTTCTGTTAGTATTGTGTCCATGGTTGTTAACAGATGATTCAAAATATTGCCGAATGTATTTAATGTTTGTTACTTTCAATGCTTAGTTTGACCAAGAAAAAGTCAAACAAAGTTGTGTACCAGAAATAAATATGGTATTTTCACCGCACCCTTTATCACCTTTTTAAGCTCTGGCCCATTTTCATGCCTGGGGCTATCAAACTATGTAACCTAACACCTAAACCAAATAAGAGTGTTCTTATACCAAAGCTTATATCAAATGTTCTTGATTCTTCTTGAATGTTCATTAAATACCCAGCTTTTGTTCGAAGACATTTTCACTCTGTGTTTTCTGTTTTATTCTTTCCATTCATCAAACCATAGATCTAGCGCGCCTCCATCCATTATTATTGGGTCCAAAAATTGACTGAACTGGCGTCAGGAGATGAATTAATAGCAAGACGGCAGGTCCGGCCTACTTCTACGGCTAGGCTATCAACTCTCTTAAGCCACCCCTGCCGAGCTTCTATTATCCATGAAACGGTTGACCGGGAGCTACAACTTGTGGGAAACCGCTTTATTCAGCAGGGTTGAATTTTAACCATGATGGAGACCTGGCTCAATTCGAGGAAGCCCAGATGCTAGCATGTAGCTAGCCAGCCACTCTATAAATTTCCTTTCCTGCACTGAAGAGAGAAGCCCTACAACTTAGTTGCAATTTGTATAGTGAAAATTTGGACCATTCCTTCAACTACAATTCTGTGTTTTGGTGTTTTTATTTGTAGATCTATTGATTTAATTTAGTTACGATCATAAACTCTCATTTGGTAAGGATGTCCTTTTGAGTTAAGTTTGACCTTTGGGAGCTTATTTAAAGGCGCCTATTTCTAGTCTCCATTACCCACGATAACCGACAGATTACTGTACATGTAAACCAAATGCTCTCCCTTGCTCTTACAGGGCCGTGGTTCGTATGGTAAATTGAGTTGGTTCAGGTGTAAAACTTCATTCACTCAACTATTAAAACAAAAAATTCCTTGTGTCTTGTGTTTAGAAGAGATCCCTTGTCATCTGTGATGATATTTCATAGAGTAAACTACTAATGTCGGCTGAATAATACAGTAAAGCATAATACTGAAAAACTAAGCTAAAAATTTAGAGTTGGCATTCTTGATCCAGCCCGCCTGTGAACAGAAAGTCTGAGTTTAACATCCCTGGCATAGGTGCTACAACAGCCACTTATATCTATTATTTTGCGGGGCTTCATTGAAATGATGTCAGTTAAGACAGCTTTCAGCGAAAGGAAAGGAAATGTTCAGAATATGACAGCGGAGGACAGAAGATCACAAGGTCTCAAGGTCGCGCTTCACACGATGGAGTTTGGCCCGACAAGCGTGTAACACCATTCAGTCGTTGAACATTTGTGTTCATCGCCTCTTGCCCCGACGTTGCATCATTAATGGCCCAGGACTGATTCCTGATGCTCCGCACAAGCTTATTCATGAGGGAAGGCTCCAAAAGTACCAGGAGGGGCTCAGATACTCATCGAAATTCTACCAGCGTAACGGAAAATAAGAGCCTGGGCGACTTTAAGCTTGAAGAAAAACAGGTTGTTTTTATCTTAGAGAGACTGTAACATAAAGCTTGGTGTTAAATATGATGTACTGGGCAGTAAAACACCAGGTAGTTCAAGTTTTTTTTTCTATCCTATCAAAATGGAACCTTTTAAGTGGATCGGCCCTGAAGTCAGGCAATTGAAAATTCAACAAAACTTCCGATGCAGTTCAAGTAGAGCTTGACCGCTTTATTGGAGAGAGCAAGAACGCACGAAAGTATATTTTATGATAAATGTTTTTGTTTCTTTTTTAATTGCAGCAATTCATCCTAGTAGATAAAAACATTGGATCGTAAAATAAGAACGTTTCATGTCAAGTTTTGGCTTCTACTTTAGGTTGACTTTGAAAAAGAATGATTGTGCGCCATTAGAGCGTCCCCCGCATTGAGACAAGGGACTTTTTCTGGCCTGAGAGAGTACAATGCCTTTCTGGAAATGCTGCTGAGTCAGCAAAACAAAACAAAAACCCAAGTTGGCTTTTTTTGAAGGTTTTCCCATCCATGGTAACCTACCTCACTGCCTATACTAGAGGCGAGACATTCTAGTCTCTAAGGATATAGCAAATTATATATACAATTAAAATAGAAAAAACTGTTATTTACGGTGCCTGGTGAAGCTGTTGGCCCCCAAGAACAGTTTGTCATATATCCACGTTTTTTAGGCTTCAAACTTAAAGCTAAACACAACCGAAAATATTTTGACAACATGTGAGTCACGATTGTAAAGTGGAAACATATTATTTTAATTTTCTATATTATAATCACGATGAAAAAACTGAAAAACAGTTCTCTGTTCTCTCAGCTCAGCCAATTGACTTCAGAAGTTGTTGATCCAATGTCGAGCTAAATGACTAACAATGACAAACAGTGAACCTGTAAGTCTCAGTTTAAATGCAACCCAACAGACAGCATTACGAAGCATTATGACAGCATTCTGAAGACCAAACAACACATCAGGCACAAACAGGATAGTTGTGGATTTTGCAATATTTGCACATCTAACAGAGCACAGTGTGAGCAATAATATCAAATTGAAGAAAGAATAAAAACATTGCTGACCTACCAAAACCTGGCTGTCCCTCTAAACTTTCAGCCAAAACAAATTGAAAACTAATTGAAGAGGCAACAAAGAGGGTAATAATAATACATTGGATCACCTGAAAGCATAAACAGCTCAGGTAAGACAGTCTCTGTATGCGGCAACTATTAGTTGTGCTCTGCATAAATCTGCTCTCTGTGGAAAAGTGGCAGGACAAAAGCCATTTCTGAAAGAATCACATGTGAGTTCTTGGCATTTCCAAGAACTCACATGGGAGACACAAATAACATGTGCTCCGGTCAGATGAGACTAAAATGGAATGCAAAGTATTAAGTTTGGGGTTAAAGTAACACTGCACATCACTCTGAAAACCCCAGCCCCTGTCAAACATGGTGGTGGCAGCATCATGCTCTGGAGGTTGCTCTTCTTAAGCAGAGACTGAAAAGATGATTAGCGCTGAAGGTAGGGAGCCAAATACAGGGTGATTCTGGCAGAAAATCTTTTGGAATCTGCAAGAGACCTAACAATGGGGTGCAGGTTCACCTTTCAACAGGACTAAGACCCTGAACATAAAGCAAAATCTACAGTGGATTGGTTTAAAACGAAGAATATAAAGGTGTTAGAATAGCCTATCCAAAGTCCAAACCTCAATCCTATGGATCATTTGTTGAAAGGTCTGATCAATTCTGTGCACAAACGATCACCATAAATTCAAGCTGTTTATAAGAAAGAATGGGCAGACATTTCTGTTTCAAGATGTGCAAAACTTAAAGCGACATGCTCAAAAAGGCTCTTGGTTGTGATCGCAGCAAAATGTGGTTATAAAAAGAATCAACACTAGGGTGACCAATATTTTTGCAATGTCTAACTTTCACGTTTTCATTTGTTAGCACAATACAAAGTGTTGAATATTTTCCTGAGTGTGTCTCACATGCTGTTGATCCAGTTTTAAGTTTGAAGCCCTAAATATGGCAATATTTCAAAAGGTTATTGGTGGGCCAAGGCAAGGTATTGTATACATGACTTGATATTTAATCTAGCAAACCCATTTTCCCTTCTCTAATAGATCCTGAATTATGTTCTTCTTTTATCCTTGTTTTAAACTTTTGTATCTCACCGCACAACATAGCCCAATAACATCAGCTTAAGCTGGAGAGTAAACAGCAGACGGTCCTGTTTACAGGAACTCCAAGACTGAGAGTGACACTCACAGTCTCCTGCAGAGAAACCTGAAACGCAGCCAAAAGGAAACGTTTCTCCTCCACTACAACGTCCAGCTAAAACAAAACCAACATTGAAACTGCCATTAACCATCGCATACTGCATGATCCTGTCTCATGTATCGTTTGACATTGCAAAGCAAGCAGAATAGTTCATATGACTTATTTATGAATGCAAAGCAGCAAAATTAGCCTGCAAATGCATATACTTCCTGCTAATCTGTGTTGACAGAGGGAAAGAACCTCCTGGTGAAAAGTGCACCTGCATCCAGTGGGGATATCAAAACATACACGTTGAGAAGTTTAAAGGCTTGCAATTGAAATAACATTTTAGAATAGGAAGCATATCCCTTTTCTGTTGTGTTTGTTTAAATAAACATGCAGTGGCTCTCCAGATTGTGCCTGGGAAGAGGCTGGAGGAAGGCCAAGGCGGCGCTATGCTAGCCAGTCACGGCTCCCGTTCCCAGTTTGGAGTCTTGGAAATTTCCAGCAGGGGATTATTATCAGCGCCCCTGACAAGGCATTGTCTCGGCACACTTCTTTTGTTGTCGACATTACAATGGTACCTCCTGCCAGTGTTGGAGGTTTCGCATCACAAAGAAACACGTTCCAAGGACTGAGGCTGCAACTAACAATTTCTTTAGTAATCAATGAATCAGTCGATTATTTTTTCGTTTAATAACGTGCCATATTGTATAAATATATTTTCAGAAGCATGCCAAAATGTAAAAATATGTTGTTGTTTTTTAAAACTGATATATAGGGAATGATTTTCGTATGATAAATTACAATTAGATGGCGGTGGAGGCTTTAATCAGATTTTTGTCCACACATCAAGGGAGTCCCCACTTCTTTGTGTAGCTTAAAAGTGTAGGGATGACGTTCTGTGCACGTCCGTGATCAAAACCGTCCGATTTCGTCACTGGAAATATCGTAGAGAGACGCTACTAAGTTCAAAAGACAATAAAAAATAGGTTCTTTTGAGGAAGGCAAATTCTTCAAAACTGCATAAAAACCATGTTGTGTCTTCGAGGTTTGAAAAATGCATGAAGCTTATGTGAATAGCTTGTAAATGCTTGAAATAGTTTCCATGTTTCTTAGGTTAGGTGGTTAAGCCATGGTTAGGAGCTAGGGTTTGGACTTCAAAAAAGGGTTTTAATTTATTTTATGGTTCCAAAATAGAATTTGTGTTATGGTTAGAAACTAAGTTTTAGGCTCCTTATTTGGGTTATAAACTGAAATCCGGGTTCTGAAATAGGGTTGGTGCTAGTGTTACAGCTAACGTTTGTTGAAAACCTAGGGTTAAGAACTTGGCTTTGAGCTTAGATTTGGTCGAAGTTTGAATACAGGGTTCTGAATTAGGTTTGGAGCTAGAGTTACAGTTTGAAAGAGGGTCAGGGCTATGGTTATAGCTAGCGTTAGGTGCAGGGCTCGAGTTAGTGTTAGAACTAGAGTTCGGGCTGCAGGTTAGGGTTTTATACCAATTGTGGGGTTCTGAAATAAGGTTGGGGCTAGAGTTAGGGTTTGAATTGTATTGGAAAAATTATAATTTTGGCTTCGAAAGTCCTGAGAAAGTGCTTGAATTTTGCCATGAAAAAAGCCCTTAATTTAAGTCATGCGACTGATTATGGCCGAATAGTATTATCCAAAAAGCAACAACTGGTGGAAAACATCTTCAAAATACATCCTCAATTGTTGGAAAAGTGCAAGTTGAAAAAAATACAATTTTCTGGGGCTCAAATCATGTTTAAAATGGACTATATTGTGAAGACTTCTGTAATGCTAGCATTAGCTGCTAAATGATTTAGCACCAACTATCAAACTGGTGCTAGTGGCTAAAGTAAAGTTAGCCGTCAAAGAGATGCAGTCTGCAGCTAGCAAAATGGAGGCCAGGAAGTGTCAAAACAGAAGATTATCTTTCTATTTTCTGCGGATTTCGTGATCCAATACGAGTAAAGCGAGTGTGACGAAGTCTAACACGATGCTTACTGGGATTTTTATTTAAAGAAATGCACAACGTTTAAAAAACACATTTAAATTTGCTTTGTCAAATGAAAACAAAAAAATTACTACATAACAAGTAAATAAAGATATATAGAATAAAAAAAAACATTTATATTGCACAGAGTTGTTTGATTTCTTGTGACTGACTTCCAGAAAGTCCTAAACTTTGAAATCAGAAATGAAAGACAATTAAAAAATATTTTTAAGTAATGTTTCTGCTTTGGGGCAGCAAGGCGGTGCAGTGGTTAGCGCGTGTACGGCACAGTTCCGAGGTCATGAGGTCAAACCTCCTGTGTGGAGTTTGCATGTTCTCCCCGTGCTTGCGTGGGTTTGCTCCGGGCACTCCGCTTTCCTCCCACATTCCAAAAACATGCATGTCAGGTTAATTGGCCGGTCCAAATTGTACCTAGTTGTGAATGAGCGAGCGAATTGTCTGTTCGGGGTGTCCCCTGCCCACTGCCGGAAGATAGCTGGGATGGGCTCCAGCACCCCCGCGACCCTACTGAGGATTAGCGGTGCAGATAAAGGATGGATGAATGGGTTTCTGCTTTGTCAAATAAAATCAGAACAAATGTTTTAAATTATAGCTATATACTTTCAAAACATTTTGCTGATTTTAAGTATTGGTTTCCAGTTGAGCATAATTTTAATAGGTTAAAAATGGAAAGCAGCCTGGTAGAGAAGGTGGTAGACAATTTTTCTAGTTTTAAGTTTAGTTGTTCTGGTGTCACAATACTTTTGAATAATGTTGCTGTTTTAAGTATTTATTTCTGTCTTACTCTTTTTTTAACTTTCTCGCTAAAAAAATAAACTAATACTTAAAATAGCCAAAATGACTAGTAGAGGAGCTGGTAGACCGTTTTTCTAATATTGAGTATATTTTTTCTTATATTACTATGTTTTTAAATTATTTAGCGGATTTTATGTAATAACTTTGTTTCCGTTTTACTAAATGTTTAACTCTTATTTTGCTAAAAAATGAAATAAAAAACTACTTGAAGTAGGCATAATAACCCAGTAAGTGTGACATCAAATTTGTTTTTCAGATATCATCCCGAAAAGTATCTCTTTTGCAACAAAACCTGAGTAAAAGCCACGTTTTTAATGTCATTTACGCAATTGGGCATCTTGCACCCTCCAGCGGACAAAGTTGTCATCTCTAATGTCTGTTGTGAGCTCCAGGCCTAGATATTGCCGAGTCTTCCAATACTGGCGAGGAGGATGGCAACAATGCAGATAAGTAAGAAAACATTCATATATTCCTGCCCATGCTGATGAAAGATCTGTATTTTCCTTATACAATAATAGAACGAAGTTGGAGGTCTTATTTTTTCAGTGCAAGTAAAACAATAAAGATAAAACAGCTGAGGACAGTGAGGAGATTAAAAAGAGGCAGGGTTTTTTAGTGGTGGAGATTACTGATGTCGAACTACATGAGAATGCCATCCTGGACCTTATGGAGGAGGTGAAGGTTCAACCGATCCTGATTATCTGGTACACCTGGAGAGCAGAGTGGCCAAGTTGGAGCAGTATACCTGGATGAACAATCCCATTTTGACTGGGCTCAGCATTAAAACCCGGTCTTGTCCAAATATGCGGTGACTGCTGACAACTGGGTTCAACCCGGTGAACGGGAGGCCAGCCCCATGGAGCAACCGGTGGCTGCCTTCCTCCAGTCAAAGGGGATTGAAGTGGTCCGTGACAACACTGAGGCAAATCACTCTTTACCTCAGAGAAATGACAGCGTCAAACCAGCCATCGTTGTAAGGTTTGTCAATGGAAAACAGAAAATGTCACTGTTAAAACAAGGAAGGAAGATGAAAGGATCAAACGTCTTCATGAATAAATATTTGACCAGATGAAATGCGGACATCGCCAGAAAAACACGATACGAAACTTTATAGTAAGTAAAGTATTAAAAAATATTAAAGGAATACGGGGTCTTTTACATAGTATTATTAAATGTGGTTCAAGACAGCAAAGTAACCCTTAATAGTTCATTGATAACAACAATAAAACTGAATACATCTACGATGTGTCTAATAGTTTTAATAGTTTTTGGTTAGTGTTGGATCCAACCTGGTAGAAAAAAATGCCCAAAACCGAGGTGTCTGATGATCCTGACTCTATGTTCCATGCAGCAGTGGGGGGGGGGGGGGGGGGGGCGGTGGGGGCGCGTTGTAGTGGTAAATAAGTGTAAAACATCGAGTGATTGTCATGAAATTTATATAAACATCTTAAAATGGGTCATAGGTGGAATTTCAAAACCACTAATATATATTTGTATTTTTCTTTCCAAACATCACTTACGGTATTCTGATTGTAGTGAAGCCTGAAGCGTAAAATTTATGGAACAGACGTTTTCTTACTTTTACCATTTTCATGCTACCCTAACAAAAAATCTGTGATGATTGGCTTAAAGTCACCTTCTTTCCTCTCTCCGGCTTTCCTTCTACCTAACGTGTTACGTGTCCCGAGCAGCGTTGCTAAAAGTACCATAATAGCCTATATGCGCTGCAGGGATTTTTTAATTTCATTTAAAGGCTCTTTGAACTTAGTTGGGCATTACACCGATTAAGGAAACTATTCTACTTTAAACTTTTTGAGAAAACCTCGCATTTAAGACAACAAATAGTTATTTGCTAAGCTATAGTTTACAAATAGCGTTCTTGCTCTGCCAAATAAATGATACATAATTCAGATTTGCTATGTGACTTGCTGATATCTGGGAGGAAACTGGAGTGCCCTAAGAAAACCCACTCAAGTATAGGGAGTACACAAGTCCACATCAGGGGGAGGTAGATGGAATGGAACCCAGGAACCCTGAACAGTGA